>NC_092202.1:12066402-12406402 GCF_043641665.1 Enoplosus armatus
GTGTGCTATGAGTCAGTCAGCCTGCAGGAGGCGCCAGTAAGCCAGTCGGTACAGAAGAGGATTATTACGGAGGCCCAGATGGCTCAGTGGGGAGCTCACCTATGAAGACAGACCTGAGGTTACTGTAATCCTTACCATGGGCCTCCTGATAACAAGAGGCAGAGGGAAAGACTAAGAGTGAGAAGCCTTGGTCATATGCCAATTGTGTGAGTGTGTGTGGTGTTGGAAGCGATGCCAAGTGTGCAAGCTGCATGGCCGTGTCAGGCTTGTGCTGATTTAGTGCATGTGAGAGAGAATAGTGTGCTCTCTTAAGTGGATGATTGTGTGTGTGTGTGTGCTGCAGTGCTGTGAATGGTGTGTGTGCATGCCCAGTGGATACACTAAGGTTTAATCTCATTACGGCAGGCGTGATGGAGAGGGAGAGGGGGGCAGCAGCGACAGACGGTCTGAACAGGATGGAAGGATAGATTAAGGAGAAACGATGGAGATGGAGAAGAGGGAAGGGATGGAGGGAGGTGGAGTGGAATGGAGAGTAGGAACAGTGCCATGAAAACGCCCACACACACACACACACACACACACACACACACACACACACACACAAAGGAAAGCGGTTGAGGGGAAAACGCATAAAAGAAGCAGAGAGATAACTCCCTCCCCGCTTTCTGAAACACCGGGCACACAAACACACACACACAAAAGACAGAAGGTGTCAAGATACAAAGAAGTCTGTGTTTCAAAGTACCTTGATTCAAAGAAGACAACAAAAGAGATCCCTGACTAAACCTGAGAGATATATTCGCACCTACACACTCACCACTGCTGTTAACAAACACATACTTGTACTGAAGATGTAAAGAAGATATTAAATCCTCATTTTAATTCATTTGGATGACACAACTTTAAAGATGGCAAGACCATTATATATACCATTAAGTATATTTGATTTCCATCACCGTGGGAGCAGCTTCAAATGTTCAAGACAACATTTTGAAGTACAACAGACATGCACACACAGGTTATGATTCATTTCTCCTCCTCAGCACGGCACTCTTCCACCAGTTTTCCTAAATTAGCTCTGGTCATACGCAGTCCTTCCTCCCACCAGTTCCTCTTCTCTTCCTCCCACCAACTCTGGATCTCTGTCTCTATTTAAAGCCCAGTAGGGGACATTTCAATCGCTGTACTCTTTTAGCTTGTCAGGAGGGGTGCTATAGTGACACACACACACACACACACACACACACACACACACACACACACACACACACACACACCCCTCTCTATATCTCCCCTTCCGCCTCACAGGGATCATCATCCACCAGGCTCGACTGCTATGTGAAGATAGGCTGGTGTAAACTGTCAAGACTGCACGTAGCATGCTTTAAGACAAACTGGTACAAACACACACACACACTCATGCTGAGCGTACCTTTTAGAGTAGCACCAAGTTATTGATTCACAGTTGTGTTAAGTCTCAGCTTCGGCTGCCAATCATCTCTCTGGGATCTCCTCAAACCTGAAAGACAGAGAAGGCGAAAGCATTCATGTCAAGCGGTCACAGAAACAACATGAAGCCACACTAAACACGATACTCAGAGTTCCGATCAAAACTGTCATAAACCTAAAGCATCAAAGCATAGGATATAATTCAGGGCTGAGGGTGGTCTATGCTTTCAACATGAACCAACAACCTCTTTGTCCTGCTGTCTCTCGTTTCTGACTTTCTAAACAGCGAATCCCCACTGCTCTCACCCCCCCCCCCCCCCCCCGTTTTCCTGACTTCTGAGGTGACGCTTAGTTTCAGAGAAGTGTGGAAAACGCGAAGGTGGCTCGGAGGCGAAGGGGGTAAATCAACGGGGAGGCCGACACAATGGGAGCAAGGGGGGGCTCTTGTTCGCTCACTCTCTCTTTCTCTTCTCACGCAGACACAATGGTGAGACTGACTGTGCAGCTTAGCGGGCGAGCAGACACACAAACAAGGCTGATCTCGCTCTAACAGGAAGAGCCGGGCCGGCTAAGTCAACTATCACGTGAAAGAGCAGCGCTGGGGAAACATGGTAGTGAAATAATAAAACGCATGGCATTATGGAGACGGAGAGAGGGCAGGAGAGTGTGACTAGGTGTGAGTTTTAAATTAGAAACATGAAGAAAGAGAAATCTAGCAGGAGACCCAGTTGTGACTGGTGAGTGCAAACAGGGACACCGTGGCGACGTTGTAATTACCACTTTTATAGAGGGTGTGTGTTTATGTCTGTTGTGACCAAACGGTCGTCTATTCCAGTTGCTACCATGGCTATCACATTGCTCACAGCCACTCTACCAGCACAGTGTGAGAAACTCAGTACCCTGAAACCAGATAGTGTACACAGACAGCAGACTGTGTTACATACCAGCTCAGGTTCTATCAGATGATACCAAAGTGATGAAATGTGGTTTTTAACCGGCTCTGAGTTAGAGTTCAGTACAGTACGTGTATGAAGGAAACAGCAAGTGTCTGTGTTTCTGCTAGCATTACGCGTTTCATTTTTCGGGGGAACCCCCCGATGACTCAGCGCTCTGGAAGAGGGCTTACCCAAAACTGCTCCCCCTAAACTCCGCCCTCCTGGGACACCACTTACAGTCAGGTGACCGGGGGCGTGTTTCTGTGCCGCCACAGATGTCACCGCAGTGGGAATTTCTCGGACTTTGTGATGTCATTTCTGCTTCCTATTAAGTGTGCCGCATGGGTAGACTGTGTGTGTATGTGTGTTTAGATAGACAAACAGGATGTGATGACGAGCTGCAATCAAACTACCGAACTGCAAGTTCAATAGAAATGATGGGGCCAATTCTACGAACATTTTGATCTATCTGTTGATCACATTCATGTAAACTTCAGCTCGTTTTTTGAGCAATCAAAAAAAATTGGACTGATAAAACAAATATTCAGCTTCAGTGGCACTGCAACGCTGAAAGTGATTGCTTTTTGCCTTCACTTACCTTACCTCAATTTAACCACAACAAGCAGTTGTGCTCCTCTACAGCTGAGCACAGTAAGTGGAGGTTAAGTGAAAGTAATTTAAGGAGCTTTGCTGTTGTCTTGCTTGTCTCCTCAGTGAAAGAATACACAGCTGATTTATCAGTTATTTCCAAACAGATGACACAATTCACTGTTATATCAAAAATTCCCCCACGGTACATCTTGTTCAAGTGAAATCCCCCCCATCGACACCAGACATCAAAGACCTATTCCTGTCAACACCCTCGTTGTCGTAGTTACGCAAGTGAGTTATTGTTCCAGTGACACCGGCTATCAGCTGAGAGGCGGGGCCAAGCAGGAAACTTTGGCAAAGAGACAAAGCTGTGCCAACCGTTGTCAACCACACCAACCAAAAAGCTGGAAAGGAAAGAAAGGAGCTCTGTTGAATCCATTTGTGGCATCTAACAAAGAAACACACAAACTAAATAAATAAATCCACCATAATCCCACGTGACACACAAACCAAAGTCACGAGCTTGTGGCTGTGCATAGGGAAGCTTGCTTAGTCACTAACATGACTTGGGGGGGGGGGGCAAATGGTTGGAATTAAGATTTTCAGATGATGTCTGTCTCTGTGCAGTAGCCTTAATTTATTCACCCTTCCCTGCCAACCACTGGCCTGCTCTGGTCCCCGGCCAGACAACCACACTGAGGCCATGAGAGAAAAATAGACTGGAGAGAGACAGGGGGGGGCAGTGAGGGCATACACTGCAAAAAGAAGCCATTATAGTATAAAAATTCTACTCCTTTCTGCACTGGTGGCAGATTTCTGTGCTTGCTTTAATACAAGATGAATGACTTGTTGAGCTGGAGATTTGACTGTTTTGCAGCATGGCAGTGTTAATCAATATTGCCTGGGGAAACAGCAAGAGATGGATGAGTAAGAGGAAGTGCGCTGGAGTGACCGTGTGAACGACCACAGACGATGAAACCACTGAAAACTGAAAGCTTGAGGGGGTAATGGCAGGCAGCTGGAGTGTCGCTGTCCTTGTAAAGTCACTGTAAAGGCTGTCTGATAAGAAATGACCAGATAAGGCTGGGAGAAGTGGCAGATAACAGAAAATAGAAACGTTCTGGCAGCAAGGAGTTTCTGGCCGAGGATGACGGAAAGGCCATGCACGGTCCTCTCTTTCTCTCTCTCTCACACACACTTGTTCTTTCCTCCCTCGCCCTCTCCACTCCATTTGGCCATTACATAATCAGTCCCAGATAGAGATCGTGTTCTGAAGGAAACACCATGCATTTCTCTCTCTCTCTCATACACACACCCACAGAGGAACAGCCAGCCCCTGCATCCGTCCTCCCCCACCTCGTTGCCAGGCTCCCAGTGTGTGTGTGTGTGTGCGCACGTATGCGTGTGTGTTTATTTGTTTGCGTGTGTGCAAACGTCAGCGCATGCCGTTCCAAGACAGTGATGCGGGCTAACTTCATCACGTTCACATCCTTACACACACGCACAGATAATCAGAAGACGCTGTTGCAGCCAGCACACACAGGCAGGGTGGGTCAGCAGAGGACACTGATCCTGCACTGATCTGACTGATCCAGTAATGGAACAAATTTCTCCTGCTAGCATCCATCTCAACAACACAAGCCTTCATCAAGGGGACAGAGCGCTGACCTAACCCTTCACCCAGTTACACCTAGGACTTATATGCTCAGCAGCAGCATGCCAGCTAGCCATAACAGGCCAGATAAAAGCTTTTATTTGTCTTACTTTGTCTCCTCCTGGCTTAGATGCGCACTCCCTCACATCTGCTCTACATTCAGGCCATGACAGAGAGAGGCCGTGAAGCACAGTGGTAGGAGGGTCCAAAATCATCACAATTAACCTCTGCTGGGTTTGACAATGCTTCTTGTTTCAACATTCAGTACATTTTGAAACAACAGCGAGAAGCTTTATGATGGCAGCAATCACCAACTAAGCACTGTTTGGTTTCGGCTGTTGGTGGTCAGCTTCTCAACGTGCTGGTCGGCTTGTCACCACCTTTTTAAGAGCCGTGTTGGCAGCAAAGCAACAAAGCAGCAAAGAGAGATGAAAACGTTGATTTCCAGACGCTCAGTGACACACTGGCGTGAAACAGTTAGCCTACATTTTCATGTGCTTGTGGAAAAAGAAACAGAACAATGAGGAGGGTGAGGGGGGAGGTGGTAGAAAAACATGAAAACATGAGGCCCCTTTTGTCTCCTGCACTCACCACCATGACATCTGGGCCTGTGACTGACAACACTCAACTGGGTTAGTGTGGCGCATCCCTTTCTTTCTCACATACACACACATACCGATCAGATGCATGTGTGTGTGTGACGTTAAAGGGGAACAAAGCTCGGAGGGGAGAGGAAGCTGTCGTCACTACAGGAAGTGTGAGAGAGTGAGGCCTTGGGGAGGGGTTTGAAAGCTGAGGCTTCCTGTTGAAAATAAATGAACAGTATGTGTTTTAGTGTGTCGGCAAAAGCTTTTTGACAGTTAAAAGTAGATGAAAGTTACCATATGTGAGTAATATGAGTCTCTGTGGATGTGAAACAATGAGAGTCAATTCAAAAACCTGGCTGGTTTCAGTCGTGGCTCCTAAAATACACCTCAGACACACAGTCATCTTGTGTGAACGGCACGTGTGTCCAACTCATGACTCACACGAGCCGCGTCAACAAAAACAAGACAGTCAAATGACTTGAAAAGCCGTTTGCTTGGCTCTGACCCTGGGTGTTAGGTGAAAAGCCTTGTTTGCCCTCTTTTTAGCTTCTGGGAAAAGTGAATGACAAACATATGATGGCAGAATGAGTTGTGTGCTGAATAACTCCTCCCGCTTCATTTTCACAGACACTCTGCGTTACAGAGGAAACATCAGTCTGGATTTTTTGACAGACTTCACACATTTGTGCATGTTGCTGTCTGAATCGAGGTGTGTGTGTGTGTGTGTGTGTGTGTGTGTGTGTGTGTGTGTGTGTGTGTGCGTGCGTGAGACAGAAATAAAAGAATGACTCAACACCTGGCTTGTGACTCTAAAGACAGGAAAACGGAGTGTAAATCCAGAGAAACCGGAAATCTGAGAAGACGTGGGTGTCCCACTGAAAACTGACAATGACTTGATCATCGTCACTCTCGATTTCCACACTTGAGCAACTTGAAAAGCCCCCAAACTTTTCTCTCTGCTTGTCTGGGTGATTATTTTCAATAACAGATCTACAAAAAGCTCAGGACAACACAGAACATCACGCTAGAAAAACAAAACTGCAAAAATCCCCCTCCCTAGTACTGCTCTGTCTCTCTCCTGGTGCTTCTATTCCACATCCAGGACTATCACACACACACACACACACTCTCTCTCTGACTAGCTCAGAAATGCACTAAACAAGACAAGAGACTCTGCTCCCTTGGTAACAGTTGCCATGGGAACCAGTCGCGTCTTCACTAACAGTTATTAAACTAAGCTAGAGGGGCAGAGATAGACACAGAGAAGAACAGGGTTTATGAGAGGTCTTTACTGATCAACATGTTTACTGACACATGGGGCAGGCTGACCTCACACACCATCCTCTTCCTCTTCCTCCCTGGCCTCACAACATTATGTCTCATCAGCACTCTGCATGTACGTGAATAACAAAAAAACAACATGGACATGTGTGTGCGTCCTATATGCATCAGAGTTAATGACCGCGTGCGTACAGATGGCCGGTGCAGCGCTGATCTTACAGTGGGTGTAATTACGCACCGATCATTTTAACTTTATCAGAACAACTGTGACGCAAGCTGACCGCATTTGTTATGACGCCGTCGTTTGTTCGTTTAGTCCAGAGAAAGGCCTGTTTACAGATTCCTCAAATACCAGTGTCATTTTTTATAAATCTCCCATGATGCACACGGGCCTACTCGCTGGCTGAGCTATAATTTACTTTGCCACTGTGTCGAGGTGGGTACAAATAGTCACAGGAGGTGGGGAGAGGTAAAACAGGACGAAAATTCTTTCCAAGGTGTGACAGTGTGTGTATGAGTCACACACACAAGTGTGTAGGTTTGCACACCCCACTTCCACTGTGGCATCATCATCAGTGGCAAAGAGCCAGAGATAACAGAGAGGAACTGAACTCAGAGGGAACTTTCCCTTTTTCTCTCACTCGGTGGAACAGGCAAACAGGACGTAAACCCTGTTACTCTCTAACACAGCTCTACTCACTTGGGATGGATTCAATATCGAGACAATATTCTTCCTTTCTATAATACCATTGTTGATTCTCTGTTCAAACTGCTGCCGTGTTTTACATTAGCCTATTTGCTCGGCTTGTGGCTGCATTTGCCCGCGCCTATAAAAGCTCTCAGGAAGTTCACTCGTCGACTTCTGGACTGAATCACACTGATCTGTTTTTCCTTACTGTTCTCACCAAAACACAGTGTAACAGAATCTGGAGCGAGATCACAGCTGCATGTATGCCCAGTATTTACAGTTATGGACGTCTAAGCCTCGTGGTTGGCTGGCAGCATAGCAGGGTCCCGCTGGTCCATAGAAACTAATGAGAAATATGTAATAAGGACGATGACTTCATCCATACATGATTAATGCAATCCAAACGGCTTTCCCATATTTCAAACATAAAAAGTCTATAATGGGCATACGTATGGAGAGCCCTTCTTTTGTTTACACTATTTTTGTACTCTTTTATTGGCTACTTTTGTAATTTCACCTCATTTGAATTTTATTATTTCAGCTGCAATAACTCAATGATCGTTAAAGCTTAATCACATTATATTCTACAGCACGATTGTTATATATGATCAGTCTTGCTCTTTTCACCATTTTATTGTCTTTCACCTTAGTCTAATATAGAAGTCAAGAGCTTCCTGTTTTTTGGGGCCTGGCCCCTACTTTGAGAGACCAGGATCCACAGCAGCCAGTCTCACGCTGCATGGTGGAATTCCACACTTGGTTGACTGAGTTTTTGACCCCTTTGGCCCCAACCAAACTCTAAAACCTTCATCCTGCTGTCTGGACAAGCTTGGTGAGCTGGAGTGTTTGCATGCACTGCAGGAGAGTAAATAAACTGCCACTCAGCGCTACACCCAGTTGTACTGCAATAAATCCGTATTGTACTAAAACACTAATGTACTTAATGTCGATCATATAATGGAGAGGAACTGCAACAGCTATGATAGTGCCCCTTTAAATGTTCAGTGCTTCTGCTGACATGAAGTGAAGGGAAATTCCTCCACCGGTTTCCAACCACTGTGCCAGCAAACACGAAGAAGAACTCGTGCTTTGACGCCTGACCTCTTGGGTTGTGTGGGGAGCGTTTGAGACATCTTCAGCAGGGCAGATGTTGTCCCACACCACCCTTATTCCCTCTCTCTCGTTTCATGTCGCTCTCTGGAGGAGAAGCGACACCCTTTACTGGAAGGGCTGCAACGGCGTGGTGTCACAGACAGACGTTTCATCATGACATCCAATCACTTCCCCCACCCGCTTCCCTTTGAAACACACACACACTCACTTGGTTGTATTTGTTTTCTGTAACAGATAACAAAGACAGTCAAGAGGCAGGAGAAGCCCCCCCAGAATCTGATTGACTGTCACACAGCCAAGTCACACACACACACACACACACACACACACACAGCTCTTGTTTCATCACCGTCAACTGTCGAAGTAGATGAGTAAGCACTTTAAGCCAGCCTACTGACCCATTTCCCATGCCAGCCACACACATAAAGGAAAATCTTAATTAGATCAAAGTAATCCCTAACTTGCTTTTACCATCCAGTAACACCCCCATCACATCTACATCTGGGGGAAGGAGGGGTGGGGGTTGATTGGGAAACTGTCCTGACACACACACTCCTCTTCTGCTTACTCAAGTTGTGTGACTCACTCACTATTGTTGAGTTAGCAGCCTCATTTCCACCGTCATCTCTCTCTCCCTCCTGGCGCGTGTATCACTCCATATTCCTCCATGTTCGTCATCACTCATAGTAAAATGGGCGGCGATTGTTCATTCACACACACACACACACATATACACACACTCCTATTGAGATCACGGGACAAACGGGGGCGGGGGGAGAGCTGAGGCAGCACACAGCCGGCCAAAAGTGTGTGTGCGTGTGGAGCGATTTGGAGCTTTAAACTTTTTACAAGCTCTGACATCAAACGCGGAGACAAAGCGCGCCACTGGTTTCCATGCCAATCGATCTGATTGATCGGAAGTGAACCTTCAAAGGCTTTCTTTTTCTTTTTTGATTTCTTCGCGACCCCATGCCAGCACACTCCGTTCTTCCTGATCGGGGCTCGTTTATTGCGGGCAATAAAGTGACAAATAACCCCCCCCCCAGCCAGTCACAAATTCTCATCAACTGCTCGTCCGATGACCAGTGAAACAAAGGCAACTAACGTTTGACGTCTGCGGGCGGTGAGGCCATAACAACCACAAATATCAACAACTATTTTTTATATTCCAATGAGACATCACCGCCCCCCCCCCATCTACAGACGTTAACTTGTTCAACTTCACTTGTTTTGGTATTCTTTACTCATCGCTGTGCGTAATTTTGAAAATTTGTGAAAATTGGCCAAAACAAACGGGTCAAACGCAAAGACGTGCGCCACCTGGGTGTGTGAAGGTGGACTTGGCCATAACTGAACCCAGCGGACTCCTGTGGTGGTTAGTGACGTCATAGACAGCATGGGTCAACAGAAGAGCCAGACATGTGTGTGAAAGTCAAAAAAGGACTTGGACTAGTGTTCCCTCTCAAGGTGATAATTGGATAACAGATCACGTTGACCAAACAACACTATGTGGTCAGACTAGTGCACCGGCTCCCCCTGAAACACAGACCTTAAGGACAACACCAAAACAGCGCCCCTCCCCCCCAAAACGAGAGGTGATGCAAATCACTTCCTTTCAATCCGGCTCTTTGTGTGCGTAAGGATTGACTGGGGGGTGTGGGGGTGGCAGCTATCCATTCACTTTATACGGCTGCCGACCTCAGTGATCCTGCCCACCCCCCACTCCTACTCCAGCAGAGCCACCCACTCCTACACACACACACACACACACACACACACAATGGCGTGAGATCTCCTTACACAGGCAATTTTCTCTCCCTGTCCTCTAGCTCTCCTTCCCTTTTCTAGCCATGGGATGATCATGCGTTTTCAGGGCAACAATGACCAAACTAGGACCCGGGGTGTCCCGACGCAACACGAGGATTAGGTCATTTTCACTATTTCATGAATAGATGTATTAGGACGACTACTTTGTTCTCTAGCCAGTCATTACCAGCCATTTATGTGGTCTAAAACATAAACAGAATACTCTCACACAGTTTTCCTGGGACACAACTTGAACACTTGGGGGATTATTTGGGGGCATTTGACAAAAAAAACCCCATGAACCCCAAATTTACATCCAGGCCAATTTACAGAAATGACTCTCATCCACGTGCACTGAATGATTAAACCTGTCCGGTAAAGATGATCAGTCGCGGATATGAGGAAAACAGTTCGCAGAATAGATACAAACGCGTGGGATTTAAAAGTCACCTGTGGTTGAGTAAAGAAAACTGCGAAATTCCCCCACCTCATCGACTACAGACCAGATCAAGGGTTCCGCTTTAATTCATTACAATAATTCACTCCCTGCTGTCCTGAATCGCAACAGAGTCTATTCTAATCAACAAGAAAGCATAATAACAACCTCCAGTATGGGCAATGAAGAAATACCGCGTTCAAACTTACTTTTTCATGACCGCTAACTTGCCTGCTTACAACCAAAACACAGCCGGACCGGACTTTTAAATGCTCCCAGTTCACACAGCACTCACCGTTCATTTAAGTAGGCCTTTCCATGAATAAAATTATGTCCAAATAGAAGTATGTATCCGGTTGCTTGGAGGTCCACGGTAGCCCTTATCGTCTTTATATCCGCAGGTTTGGAGCTCCGGGTCTGCAGAGAAATTCCCGACCAGCCGGCTGAGCGGAGAGCTGCTACAGCCCTGTAATCCCTGTTAGTCTCTGCCGCTTCCTCTCGAAACAACCATGAAATTTGAGCCGCCGGACGACCGGAGAGCCTCTGTGATGTCCGCTGTAGGCTTCTTCTTCTCTATATTCGCGTTATTATTCCGTTTGACGGCAGCCTTTGCCGTGCAGCGACAGCCCCGCTCGCTCGGGTCTCTGCGTCTCTCCGCGTCGAGCTGCTCTTCTCCTCTGCTTCTCACACTCATGCAGCCGGGCAGGGATCGTATTGCGTTGAGCTCTGTTTTAAAGGGACAGAGCCACGCACACTCTAAAACACGCACACTGACACAGAGGCGAGCGCGCACACACGTGACGTCACCGCACGGCCCCGGAATTCCCTGACAGCGCAAACTGGCACCGAGTCCGACTACCGGTACCGAAGCTGCTTCTCCAGCCCCCCCCCCCTCTGACTGGAGAGAAAAATGAATAAACCTGAGTTTCTTTTTTCGGCAGCCTCGTGACCGACTGCTGGACTCGGTGAACAGCGCCACAGCATATTTCCGTGTGAGCGTCTATTTTTGGACAGGAAGAGTATTACCCCCTGACGCCATGTTACCACAGGAAGACAGATACAGTATCACAGCGTTATCATTACATTTAGTGGACTATAAATAGCCTGTATATCCGATACCTGGAGCTGAATATTCTAAAATACACTCATGTAGGGGTTATAATCTACACTGTATTAACAGGGTTAATAACGCACTCATACTGTAAAATAGCTACATATGGATTATACATGGATACAAATAGGTTTACACTGCTCAAACTTCTGTGTCTTTTAGGGAAACTTGCATATTCATTCATCTAGCGCAAACGATGTCCTATATTTAGACTTTTAATCAATGTAAGGTAAAAGACATGTCAACATATTTGATGTATTGTCTTATTTTACACTTTCTAAACACGCACATTTTATGAAAGGTTTATGAGCTGTAAATAATGGCTTTATCAAAAATGAATAAACAATTTACTGATGATTTATAGGCTGCAAAAAACAATTTGCTGGTGTTTACCATTTTACTATTTGGTAACAACAGTTATAAATGTTGGTAATCCATTAATAAATGCTTAACAAGCTGTTAATACATTAAATTTGGTTAAGATCCTCTGGAACATTTTCCAATGAGTGGTCATACTGAACAATCAGTTAAAGGGATTTTTCACAATCTGCATGGCTACCCAAAAGTTGCTCTCATAAAAAGCTGATCTACAAAGCATAAATAAATTATTTATTAACCACTAATAAAGCCATTACTTACAGCTTAACCATTTTTAAAGGTGTCATGATAATAATACCTATATTTATTCAGTATGCAGTCTCATACCTACACTCAGATACGCCCTGTTTTGCATTGTCCAGTATTGTTGCTGAAAAAAAGAAACCCTAAAGCAGACAGACAGACAGACAGTAGGGACTATGAAGGCTGAACAATATCTAACTAATGTATCATTTATTGTTGCAATACAGTACACATGGCTAGGTCTACAAATAAAGCCTGAGTTACGAGGCTAATAAATGTCGTGTTCCTGTCCAGTAGGTGACATTAACATCTTACATCTCATGACTGTGCACACAGAAGTACAAGAATTATATGGTATGTGCTCAGAGGCAGCCAACTCACATCCTGAGTGAGGTAAACAAGGCTTTGAAAAACACAAATGGGTCTCTCTAAGGCCGGAAACATTTGTTCCAGCTTTTCCTTGCCAAAGTAACCATCCTGTACTCTGTAATAACGCCAAAGAGCCCCATTGGTACAACCAACAGTATGTGTCACACACTCTAACACTAACACACACACACACACACACAGGTTATATTTAGAAAGAACTGCCTCAGCAAGACAACATGAGGCAAAATTAGCCGCCTCAGGGAGGATGGGAGTGTGTCATGGATGATGCTGAGACGATGACCAAAGGATACACATTCATGCAGTTTATTTATGGTCATAACAATTCTAAAAACAACAACATAAACAATAAATTCTGAACATTATGAAACCTCTCTCTGACTTGGTACAAATCAGTGATGCTATCAGTCTCTCACTGTCTGTTCTTCTCACTCTTATCACAACAGGTTACTCACAGTGTATTTTGAGATAACTGAAGGCATTTCTACTTCTATAAGTATGCAGTGAAGAGATGTGTGTGTTAGATTCAAACCCCTGATGAAGTAAGTGCATGGTATGTGCGGTATGTACCACCAGGGTGGATCTAGAGTCTATTGTTAAGTGACAATGAATTGTTCAATAATGTGTTTTGTGTTGAGAAAGAGGAGGGACGCAGCACAGTGAGGGTCTTTATGACACTGGGCGGCAGTGAGCTTGTATATGGATGTTTTGTTTTTGTTTGTTAAAAGCCTGTGTGGAGAAATCAGCAGTCTCGTGGGACAGATACAGTTCATACCGCACTGTACAGTGAGCTTAACTGTAATTGCAAATAAAAAATGTTGGCCAAAATGGAAGCATTTGCAGCTGCTAGTGTGCCTGCAAAGTGGTTAAAACTAAGGGTCTAGTGAAAAAACCAAGAGGCCATTTTCAGAGTGTGGAACAAAAGCTTGTAGCAGCTGATGATGTCCTAGCATGTCGGTACGTAGTAAATCTCTCTGTAAATTGATGGAAGGTGTCAAAAAAACTCTGTTTAAAGCTGGTAATTAAATTCCAGATGATGTAATTACATACTATACTGTTATAATCAGTATGTATATTATAATACATCAAGTCAGCTGGGAAGACTTTTTATAACATCATCTGGAAGCTATTACACCTTGAATTGCTGCAGTCCTTAATTACCCATCACAGAGTTGTAAACCAGTGCATTCTGTATGTAGGCTGTATATTATCTGCTCCTCATGTTGTCCATTCAGTTTCTGCGCTGGTCTCTCCCACACAAAAACAGACTGACAGTTTATCTATGCAAATGTTGTGCTGCTTGTTTTTAGCTGGTGTGTATAAAGTTATGTCTCCACATATATTCTCTGTATTGTAGTTCTATGTAGAGTTCTATTGCACTCTCATATTGCTCCCAGTGTGCGAGATTATCACACCACATCTTCCATTAGGTGTGTTGACAGAGTGTCTCAAGTGAGTGACTTTGCTCAGCTTTGTGTGTGTCAATGAGTGTGTGTGTGTGATTGCACTGTAAAGAGCGTGGTTGGAGACCATTAGCCCCTCAAACGTGAACAGGAAGAGGATTGCTGATTGATGTGGGCATGGGTGGGACTCTAGTGTGCCACACACACACAGCTTCCTGCAGCTGTTTCTCTCACATGTGCTGTACTGTACATAATAAGAGTCTGAGAATATTAAATGTATGTCTGAGCTCAATTCCCATCCTTCCTCTCCCACAACAAGGGAAGCCAAGGCATTACATTCTGTCCCGGGGGTCCCAAATGTGTGTGTGTGGCAGGAAAGGACAATAAAGGGGAAAAAAAGATTTGTGAAGCACTCTGTGTTTAAGTTCTTACATCTCTTATGCATGGCTAGCAATCCTGTATTCATGTGTGTGGAAGGGAGGCAGGCGTGTGTGTGTGTGGTGGGGACTTTGTGTGTGTAATTAAAGAGATCGGGGACAAGGACGGCTCAGTTCTCACACTCCAAATATATATATATATATATATATATATTTAGCAGCTCTCCCATGGGTATGAGCCCAAAAATTCCTGTCATACCAGCCACACGCACGCACACACGCACACACGCACGCACACACACACACCATTTAAAAAATGAACAGCGTGTAATACTGACGAGGTCCAGACAGAGCAACAGTAGAAGAAAGAAAGTATGCATGTGAGCGAGTGAGTGTGCTCTGCAGTCGTAGGAGGCTGTGTCCCCGGTACAGATGGTACTTCTCAGCCTCTGATATGTAGGATTGTGTGTGGGACTGTGTGTGGTGTGTGTGTGTGTGTGTGTGTATATGTGGCATACCGTGAGTCAGCCTTTTGGGTACTCTGAGAGACCGACAGACACGATAATAATCACCTCCACGCACATACTCACACACAGTCACACCGCGAGGAGACGGAGAGCCACACAGGCAGTCAGACAGACAGACTGGCTTAGCACACCCACATATAGCAGCCATGGAGCTAGCTGAGTGCAGCGCTACAGCCCTGATAATTAGGGCCCTTATACAAGGAGAGAGGGGCCAATAGGGAGCCCTGCCTTCCCCCTAGTGTCTCAAACAACTGGCTAATCCCGACTGTAGCTCTATGATAAGTGCTCCAGTCCTGCTTAATAAACTCACTATCCCAAAGTTACACATAGTCAAAAAGTAAACTCTACTTAGAGGAGCTTAAGAAGCTCAGATGGATCTTAAAGGAATACATCACGTCTTCAGGAAATTGTCTAACTGGTCAGTTTTCCTCTTAAAAAACTATTTGGTCAGTGGATCAATTTTAAATATTGCAGGGAGGAACAGTACAAAGAAAAACAGACACAGTGAGTTGACAGTGCTGCAGGAGACAGGATCTTACTGTGAAAAAACTGAAAAATTTTCAGGCCATATTGTAACTATGGCTGCAACTACTATTATTTTAATTACTGATTAACCTGGTGATTATTTTCTCAATTCATCATTTGGACTGTAAAAGATCATATGAGATTTAGAACATCAGAAAAGATTCACATTTGAGAAGCTTGAACCACTGAATGTTTGGTCCTTTGTTAAAATAGTATCTTAAACGATTAACTGATTATCAAAATTGTCTAATCGTTTCAGCTCTAATTATGCAAAAACAGAAACAGCTATGTGTTCCAAACATGCCTGTCTAAACTAATGCGACACATGGATCATTCTGGGAAAGTTACTGGGAAAATCTACCACACACTGGGCGGTTTGCTTGAACACTGGTTGCTAACAGAAAGAGCAAGCAAATAATTGACCTTTTTTTTTTTTTTTTTTTAACTGTGGCTTTGAAGAGCAAAGAGTTGAAAATCTGATATCTGACTCAGAGGCCTTAAAGTACACAACTCTTTGAGGACTTACAAACACACACACACACTATTCAAAAGAACAGTCCACTCACACCCATGATTTCACAACCTTCCTACCTACCTTCTTAAACTAATGAATGTGTGTGTGCATAATGTACTCTCTGTTTTACTCCTACTCCTGTCTTACTCACTCTTTTGACACATCTCACCCTGTTGCTCTACCTGTCAAACCTACATACTGTACAATGGGGCTTGTGTGTGTATGTGTGTTTAATGTGCTAAGTTATTACCCATTTTTAAACATTGATATCTAAATGGAGAAAAACCACATGACAAAGTACTTTTGAAGAAACTAAATCATTCTTATAAAAGCATACAATTAACACCACAGTGTGTATATGTGTCGGCACTGTGTTGTGTGTTTGTGGATGAAAGAAATGAGAGTAAAAGTGTCAGCAAGATGAAATCAGAGGAGAAGAAACCATGTAAACTGTAAGCTAAAACAAAGCCTTACCTAGTGATTATGGGTGATGTAGTCCGTATCTTTCAGCAGGCCACCATGACACCTCCAACCTCCTGAAACCACAACATGGAGGAGCAAAGGTTAGTCTAGAGGTCAAACAGTGTCAACAACAGCAGCAGGGAGGAGCTGGACACAACTTCAAAAGGATACCATTGCATTACTTGAATATTGACATTCACACACACAAAAAAATCAGTTGCCACAGACTGAAGTCAACATAAAGTCACATGTACCCCTCTATATTCATCAAAACTCAGATTGGTAACAATATTCAGCCATTGTAGTCAATTGCCTTTCCAACCAATCTGTTGTTTAAAATTGGTCTGCAGGGATGTGCGTTGTGGATGATGAAGGAGTTTCTATTTTCATCTTTTGTCAAAACTAGGTCAAACGCATCTGTGACATTCCAGTGTGAGTTGAAGCAGTGGTCAGCAATTCATCAGCACAAGGTTAAAAGATCAGCACCTCATTCTGCCTGCGCGAGACAACCTATGCTCATTACTTATTCCATTCGCTTGCTTCATCATGCATGCGTGACGTTTGCTTACTGCTCTGTGGTCATGATGTTGTCGATATGTCACTCGGTGCTGCTTATGAAACCTTGTGTGTGTGTGTGTGTCAGCCAAAATGCACAGCAGGGCCTGGACCAGCGCTGTGGCCATCTGTGTGTGTGTGTGTTCCTCATGTGCCGCCTGTTCAGTGATTCACAGTGTCAGTGCTGGGCCACATGACTGAGAACAGGTGGCACTCTGGTGCGCCTCCCCAGCCCTAACACACACACATACACACACACACACGTAAAAAACACACACACTCACACCTCTGCTGCTTGCGCCCTGAGAACACACAGCACCTGTGATGGCGCTCAGACACTAAAACGGACATGGTTACACACAAATACACCACACACACCACAGAAAGAGAGGAACAAAGTGACACGCTCATATACATTCATACTCATACATAGAATGTGCCCTTTTAACAAATGGTTGTGGTTTACACTCGTCACATCCTAAATGTCATCACCTATCTCGTAGTCCACTTTGCTTTCGTTAAGAATACACAAACTTTTTTGCTGACTTTACTGTTGGTGAATGTCCTTGCTAAAGTGTTAGCATGGAACAGCAAAGTTAATTATCTACTAAAGGCACATGGATGAATTTGGTGTCAATCTGTCCAAGCTGAAAACCTCTCTCTCTTTCATTCCTCTCATCTTTCCTTACTCATTCTTCTATTTTCTTCCTGCCATGTCTTTCTTTGTCTCGCTCTGATATTCTACCTACAAGGCTTCAAAATAAAACACGCCCACACTTGGCGGCTTCCATATGTTTCTCTATTGAGCCTGTACACACAGAACCAACGCAATATACATAGCCCAAGGCAGCTTGTGTGTATGTGTGCGTGTGTGCGTGTGTGTGTGACAGTTCCCAGGCAGATATAGCTGGCTCAGCCTTCACTGATCTTGCAGCCTGGTGGTTAAGGCCCCAAACCTTTGAACTCCAGGTCAAAGGTCACACCCCCTAAAGGGCCACAGCTGGCCACACTGTAAAGGTGGACTGGCTGTTTGTGTATGTAGGTGGGTGAGGTATAATGTGTTGGTGAGCACAGCCCCCTTAAAAGAAGGCTTGCCAGAGAGAGCAAGTATGTGTGTGTTGGAGGCCAAATTGTTGCAAGGGTAGAATATATTCTTTCATGACACATCGAATAAATGTCACAAGCTTTGACATCATCATTTGACCTTGATGAATATCTGGACTGTGGGGAGGGGGGTGTAAAGAAAGAGAGACCTTGAAAGGGGGGAGGAGGAGGAGTGAGACAGGGCGTAACGCAAAGACAAAAATGCAGAAACAGGTAATGATACATTTTAAAATTATAATTGTATTGAAACAGACAGATGAAGATAGAGAGAACATGAGAGAAATAATGAAAGCGAGCGAGAGATAGAAAGATACAGAAAGTGGTGTTTATCCTTTGTCTGTAAAGGTTAACCAGTGGGAGCATCTCCCTTTGACATTAACCAGGGCAGATAGAGAGGCAGAGGGGTGGAGCAACACTCTGCTCAGAGGAGCTGTAGAGGCTGAGAGGGATGGAGGGAGGAGGAGGAGGAGATGAAAAGGAGGAAAAACAGTTTGAGAGAGATAAGGAGAGAGCTAAAACAGAGCAGGGCTGGTTTGACAGAGACAGATGACAGAAAGAGAGAATTTACGCTATGTACTGTGCAGAGTCGTCTAACCTGGCATTCAGACCGAACACAGCACTGCATTTAAAAGCAAGGGGGCTCTGTTGGAAGTAACTAAAGGTACAGTGAGGAGGTGAAATATGATCCAGGAAGTCCAGTTTGAGTCATAGATGAAGATAAATAGGGTTAGACTCATCAGACGCCAAACCACTACACAGTGGTTTAAAATACAAAGCAGAATGATTTTAACGACTGGAAAGTTATCATAGCAACAATCAGTCGATCCACCACCCTGACAGTCACAGCAGAAATATGCAGTTTGAGTTACAAAGTAATCAGAAATGGGTGCTTGGACGTATTTGAATGAGATGCTGCATTGCTTTGCAGCAAACATTGAGCCAGGTTCAACTGCTGAGTGACCCTTTTGCAAGATGTGGTATAATTGTAATAAATGAAGGGGCTACATTTTTTTCATGCTGTGCTAATGTCGGGGCACAGCCTTACTGCTCCAACCTAACACCTGAATGTGTTACAGGTATGTCGGAGAGCAGCACAACATGAATACAAGTGAAAACTCCTGCACAGTCTTGCTTATTGCAGGTTGATTTATTAATAAAAAAGGTCTGAACAACCTTCTTTAAAAGATGATCTTTTTGGTATTTACTGTCTTTATTCACCTTCAAAAGTCAAAGTCCATGGTGCCCCTAAGCAACCTTTATAAGGTGTATGAACAAGCATCACCACAGTTGTGATATATACATAGATTCTTGGTAAAAGGCTATAAAAATGGAAGTAAACAGGCGGAAAAAAAGGTAACCCTAACCCTAACCCTCAAAAGTGCTGTTGTCAAAGAAACGACAGACCTAAAGGCTACACATCCAGGTGTCCCCCCCCCAAAAACACACACACACACTGTATATACTGCACAAACACAAATAAACTTATGAACATATGCTAAACACATATCCACATACGCAGTTCAGTACACACACCTCTGTCCAACTGATGCAAAGGCAGGTGTGTGCACAATGTGTTCCTTTTTAAAGGAAGGTCTTAATGCTTTTCTGCGTGCTGTACATACTGACCTAGTGTACAGTGAAATCAGCTTAACACATTCACCTGATGGCCAGCACGCGCGCACGCGCACACACACACACACACACACACACACACACACACAGACACACAATCTCCTCAACATGTGTGAGCCTGCATGGCGTGAGGAAAGTAGCCATGCTTGGGCTGCTCCAGCCCTTAGTCACTAGTGATTCAGTAGGTCTCTTCAAGTTAGGGCAGCAAGCTTCATACCTGCACACACACACACACACACACACACACACACATAAAAATAGCAGGCTGCTGCAGGAGTGGTGGTAAATGACAGGGTTTTTCTTCTTCTGTGTCTTTCAATCTATATTGACTGTCTGCCTGTGTGTATCTCTGTGCCATGGCCACTGTCTGCTGTGCAGGTTAACAGGTTAAATCCTTAAATGAAGCTTTAGCAAAGTCACCATCCCGGGGGCGGATAACACTATATCTTTGTTTTGAGGGCAGATAAGGACATTTGTAAGAGCGTCCTGTTGTTCAAGTTGTTTGACTGACAGGAGGAGGTCCCCTCTGCGGTGGTAAAACTGTTCAGATGTTCATGTGTCTCCATGTTTTTATCCGCTCTACTATTTCTCTTCCAAACCTCCAAAACCTTAAATATTAAGACTCGTCTTTGCATTTTCTGTCAGATCTGCTGCTATTTAAAAAGCTACATGGCTAATATATCAAATGTCACGCCACTCAAGCCCAATAAACTGGATTTAAGAGAACAGAGATGGAGAACATATTATTTGTGTGTGCATGCGTAAGAGAGGAAGCAATGTCTGTTTTCTGTCTCATTTGCCTGTAAACATGCATGTGTTTGCGAGGTCAGAGATGGCAGAGCTACAGACAGTGAGGAGGAGTGTCAGGTTGACTGTGGTCGGGGCTGTTTGGCTTGGTGAACTTCTGCCACATGGCTTCAGTAAAAGGTCATGGTCAAAACTGAGCCTGGCTCACAAACCATCACACCCACTCTGACTCCCACACGCACGCATGAGAGAGACGAATGGATAGACAGACTGACTTCCTCTTTGGGGACAAGCAGCAAAATGACACCCACTTAAAGAGGAGGAGGGTGACAGACAGACTCACCAACTAGAGCTGCACCACACACACACACCCCGAGACTGTCGGAAAATCCAGCAGCCGTGAGCCCACAACCAGACAAATAGGAAGACAGAGAGACAGACAGAGAGAAGACAAGAATGAACAGTTGGTAATAAATCGTGTCTAGACAGACGCTAATGAAAGCAACCCGGTTGTGGCTGCTGCCAAAATCAAGACCTGTGAACAGTATGATTATGTGTGTGTGTGTGTGTGTGTGTGTGTGTGTGTGTGAGTGAGAGAGAGTTTGTGTGTGTGAGATGTTTGTGCAAGCAAGCGTAAATGAGTGTTTGATGAATATAACCCTTTTAACACTTGTCATGTGCTGTTTTTACCCTCACTGTCCTTTCTCTCTCTCTCTCTCTCGCTCACTCTCTTTCTCTCTCTCTCTCGCTCACTCTCTTTCTCTCTCTCTCTCTCTCTCTCACTCACACACACACACACACACACACACACACACAAACCCTGCCACAGCAGCGGAGCAGAGTGCATCACTCACAGCTGCAAACAGCATTCAGAGCCACAGCAGTCGACGCCGGCACAGTCTTGTGACGTCAATCCTCCAAAATTAAACACGGCTTTGCCGTCAAACCCCAGAACACTAACTCCAACTACATCCCTAAAAACAGCATCTAACGTACCTGTGTGCCGAAACACTGAGCGGAACACAAACACCACTGGATTACAATGAACAACGCAGCAGTGGGATACTTGAATACTTCTTTCTCTCAGGCCAACGTTTCCACTCGTACAGAGGAATTATCAAAACTATTTACTATTTAAAAACTATTTACAGTTCATGCTCCAAAAGGGGTTGAAACCCTCAAGAACACTTTGCTTTATTAGACTGCCAGCAATGGAAACCTAAAAAACGCACACCTGGCTGAATAGATTAAAATATGTTTCATCTAACAGACTACAAAATGGTGGAATCTCTCCATTTTGCTATTACAAACAGACTTGAAGAGACATTAGCTGTGCTGATCACTGAAGCTTACAACATGCATGTTTCACTGTAAGTGTAACATTGCTGTCAGCAACACAGCTCAAGTCTCTGAGCACTAAAGACTTTATGTGCTGACACACTGCTGGTAGCTCAAAAACAACAACAACATTAGAATGAAGAGGAGCAGGCAGCCGGCATGCCTAAACTTGCTTTACACACACACACATACACATACACACACACACACACACACACACACACACACACACACACACACACACACACACACACACACGTAGTATGAGAAATGTGGCCTGAGGCATCCCCTTCATACAAGCTAAACAAAATAAACACATTGGAAAAAGAAGAAGAGAAAGTGTTCTTTTTGTTGAGGGCGATAATTGGTCGAACTCTGATAACGAGTCAAAAGAGCACTTTAAGGAACTCTGTGTGTGTGTCTTTTTCTGTGTGTGTGTGTGTGTGTGCAATACAAAAGAATTAGAGGTGTTTATGAGGAAGGTGTGTTTAAGGCTTTAGGCATTAGCCCAGGATGCACTCTTACTGTCTCTGGAGTGTGCGTGTGCAAGACAAAGTTGGAGAGTGGTCAGGCAAGCCCTGCCAAGCCCACATACCAGTACAGAGGTGCTAAACTGTACTATCCAGTTGCACAATGCAATTTAAGTTAACCGTCACATACCAAAAAGACTGACTCAGGCCTTTCTAATCACACCACTGTGTGTGTTCACTCCAAACCACAATGACTTCATACCTAATAAATATAAAAGGCTGAAAATGGAAATTTCTAATTTGCAACCAGCCACACTGGGCGAGAGGACAACAATAAGGGTGTGTTTGAAAGTGAGCTGAGAAACAGCATGTGAAAGAGCAGAGTGCAGTGTGCCCGTACAGCTTACAGTGTGCGTGTGTGTAGCTTGAGATGCATCTTCTGTATCTGCTCACAAAGACTTCTTTATCTGCTGTGGCACACGTGATCCCCACATGGTGGCTCACACCGTCTTCACAGGACCACACACACACACACACACACACACACACACACACACACACACACACACACACACACACTCGCATATGTACTCGCACAATATGACAAGCACTCAATCACTTTCACCAGCAAGTAAGCATACAACCCCATAATGTATACATACCAACCCCTCCTCCTCCTCCTCCTCCTCCTCTGTGTCTGTATGGTAAGGCTCTTCCTACAGTGTTCTTAAAGGAAAAGTATCAGTGTCTGCGCATTTAAAGGGGAGGGCGATCATCTGGCTGCCCTCCAGACACTGTGACCCCACACTTCCTGCACTGGGTGGGCGCCAGAGCACACAGACCCTCCATAATCACACAACAGCCCTCAACACATGTATAAAATACACAGATACTACAGACAAAGGCGTGTGTGTGTGTGTGTGAGTGTCTGTGTATATGTGTGTGTGTGTGTGTGTGTGTATGTGTGTGTGTGTGGGGAGGCGTCACTATTCAGTGTGTAATATCTATCAAGGTGGAGATGCCATAGAAATCAAGTCAAGCGAGGAGACAGAAAGCAGAAGAGAACAAAACAGAGAGAAGCTCTGCAGAAATCTATTTCATGGTGAGAAACATTTCACATCCTCTATCTCACCGTACCTAACCTGAAGAACACATGAGAGGCGAAGATAATCTGACCTGGCTTTAGATAATCTTTCACTTTGGAAAGAAATGTGACCTAATCTTGCGGTCTTTTTACCTCATTCTATCGTAATGGACATTTCAGTGGAAACAAAGCTATTCATTTTAATACTCTTTGCACTCCTCACTGTTGGCTGATTGTAATATCGGAGATGAACGAGTTGAATCTCACTGTTGCACTTTAAATAAATCAGCTAAATTAAAGTGGGGAAAAATGCTTGGAGTGGTAGAAATGTTTTGATAGCCAATGACCAGCTCTCCTGAGACTTATAAAACTGTGTCTTGACATCACCACAAGAGCGGCTGATGTCAGCGAGGAGTGCTGTTGTGAGTGTGTGTCTTGATCGTACTGTTCCTCCAGTGTTGATACATTTGATACCAGCATGAAAAAACAGACAGCCAATATGAGTTCTGTCATGTCAAATATAAATAACCAAAGACAGCTATAAATATTGTAATGGTGAGTGTAGTGTTACGTGTGTGTGTGTGTGTGTTACATACAGTATGAATATAACATGCAGCGGGAGGGACTTAAGCGACTTTATACTGGAACCGGATTTCTACCATACACAAATCTGTCAGCGTCGCCATGGAAATACTCTGCCAACCATGCTGTAATCATTGTTGTAATCCTCATCCATGGGAATTCAAGTGTAGGCAGCCTTATGAACACTCACCACACATACACACACACACACACACAGACACATCTAGTGTATGCTAACGCTGCATTTGATCCTTCTACATCTTGTATTGTGTCTTTATTTGAGGTGTGTGCAGTATGCATGTCCCTGTCCTTGTGTTTGAAGTGTGTGTGCGCGCATGTGCATAACCATGTGTCAAAGACATGCTTGTGTGTGTGTGTGTGTTTGTGTGTAAATGTGTGTCCTTGACCAGCTGCACAGGGCAGAGGAAATGAGGCGGAACTCAATCTGGTCCACACCTGTCTGTCTCTCCCTCTGGAGGGAGGAGCCTAGGGCCTCTCACACACACACACACACACACACACACACACACACACACACACACACACACACACACACACACACACACACACACACACACACACACACTGTGTGCAGTGTTCACAATCTGTATGAGCAGACAGATTATGCATGCAGCAGCTAGCTAAGGAGCTTGGATCTATTAATGTATGCACCGAGACAGTATTATGTTTGTGTACGCTTCATGAGAGAGGGGGAAGGACAGAGCGAGAGAGCGAGAGAGTGAGCAATGATGTGTGTTTGTGTTGTATGATGGGGAGGAGAGGGAGAGATATTAAAAGAGTGACACACATTAAGTATAGTGAAAGAGAGGATGACAGAGACAGGCAAGAGGGGGAGACTTCTTTAGGAGAGAGCAGACAGGAGCGAGGGATGAGGAGGATGGAGAGAAGATGAAGAGATCGGGGATGACAGTCTGAGCCACACAAGGACAGAGCGAGAGAGAGAGAGAGAGAGAGAGAGAGAGAGAGAGAGAGAGAGAGAGAGAGAGAGAGAGAGGAAGAGAGATTGCACTGGTATGGGAGGGTGGGGGTGGGGGTGGGGGGGTTACTCCAGGACGCCAGAACCCAGTGACATGACACAGATGCACTGTGCTACTGTGCAGAGAGCAGAGGGGAGGAGGGTATAGAGCGACAGAGGAGAGAAGAAGAAGAGGGGGATGGGTGTGTGAGAGCTTGCTGCCTCTCTGCTCTGTTTCCACACTATTCTGTGGAGACGACGATGGCAGGCTCAGTGTGGAGATGAAAATGTGTCTTTTCATGTTGCAGGAGCTACACGTTACGTCAGTTCATCATTATAGAACATTATTATAATTACTGTGCACCTGGCACAAAGCACAGCTGCTAGACTTCTAACACATTTAAGGAGGGGAGATCATACCACCCCTCTCCGGCCTCTCCTCACTGGTCAGTTTGAGAGTTGATTTTAACTTGATTTTCTAATACTTACAAAAGTTATTATTATTGCTGAATGACAGATCTGACAATCTGTACACTTTATGTGTGTCACCAGGTCAGATCGTGCTGAAAATGCGCAGCATTGCTTTACAACACAAATGCTTCTCATCGTGAATCCACATACATTCTCACATCACCTTCTTTAGTTAATGTTAAATTGGGACTCTCGTTTAATTCCTATTTGCTCACATGCTGCATGTAAAGAGTTTTGCTAGAAAATCATTGATTCGTCCACGCAGCTGTCTAAAATCTAACTGTAGATAGAGACTGTTGGTCTGATTATTAATGTGGCTCTTTCATAGTTTATTAAACTGATTTAATTTTCTTTGTGTAAGAGATGATGATTGAGGGTAAGGGTTATATTAAATTTATTTCAGGGGTGTTAGGTGGCGGTTCAAGACACGCATCTCTCCCTTTCTCTCCTTGTGCTGCTGCTGCAGCCTTTACGTTAATCCGACTGCATTCAGTTCAGACTTGTGCTGTGTTCAAAGTGCTACAGAAATGTTACGAGGTCCGCCCATTAAGAGCGTTGTCGTGACTTTTACGTTATAGTGACTCAGGTCACATGAGACCAACATGTTAAAGTGCCATCAGATTAACGTAAAGGGGTGCATGCCTGAAAGAGGCTAGTGGATAAATTGCCTCCAACATGTTTTACCTCTTCTGTAAAGCTTTAGTAAACACCCAGGAGGGACAGGGTGGCAGAAGAAACAAGGGTGTATAGGAAATTCAGTCTTAAGTATTGTAATAGAAATGGTGTGACATAAAGGCTGCCAATCATCTCCACCATGACTCTCATTGGTTACTAACACTTTACAAGTTGACAGTGATGTTTAAACATGCTACAAGCAAACAGTTTCAGATGCACACATATAGCATATAGAAAACGATATATGCCATTTGTCTATAACACATGCACCCACATACTCACACATGATCTAATTTCCAAGTCACATGCAGAGGACAGCAGAAGAATGTGCTTCCACCCACACACACAATCACTTGTATTTCTTTTCACTGCAGAATGCCAAACATTACCATACATATATGCATGCAGGCAGACTATCAGTCTGCCAACATATAACCATCCACCATCCATCCATCCCTCTCCCCCCATTCATCTCATCCCCTACTTCCCTCCATCCCTCTCTTCACACCTGCCAAGCCTACAGCAAGGTCACACACCTCAATTACCCTGCGCACACACATGCACAAAGAGCGAGAGAGGGAGTGTGATAGGGAGGGACGATAAGAAAGGAGAGGGTGAGAGCAGATTTCATGCTACCCTGAGCACTGGCTAGCATGCACCAGTGTTTCTGACATTATTTATGATGTGCAATGTTCAGGACCTGGCCTCTCTTTCTCTGCGCTTTATCTCCCTCTTTGTGTCTCTGGTTCAGGCGACCATGAGCATTACTCTTTGATAAATACCTTTATCAGCCAACCACATGAATAGTAACAAATTATGATATCCACACATATTCTGTGTAAAAACAAACACAGAGGAATGCAGCTTTTACCCTCAATGATTTATACAACAGCATTATTAAAACATCTGAATAGTGACAACGACTTACTATTTCAAGAGATTATACTTTGTTTTCATTAGAGGGAACAAACCTGAAGTGTCATGTTCAGACTGCAATATTCACCACAACTGCCTGCAGCAATGTAAAGAGAGCAGCAGCTAAGAGACTTAATAATCACTAATAGTCTGGATATCAGGCTGCAACATCGACACTAATGTGCCTTACAAATAACACACCATGAATCCCAATGTGCCTAATAGCCATATTAATGTACTAGCGGTGAATATGATCCTTCTATTAGGGCTTTTTGTATCTGCAGGCAGACTGCTGTTCACCCATGCAGCCACGGGAGGCAGCCAGCTGTGTTTACACTGTGGGCTAATACAGCCGCCATATGGCAGAGTACAGGACACACACACACACACACAGCTCCTGGAAACTGCAAACACACTGCCCAAACAGCACACAGTGCACGCTCAGCCCCGTGTTTAAAGCTCCAGTTTCGATTGGAAACTTTGAATAAAAGACTCAGAAGAGTTGGTCAGGGCCTAAAACTTATGACAGAGAACAGACAGAAAGATTTCTGAGAGAAAATTTTGTGGGCGGTGGGAGGGTGGAGGACTCCAGTTTGGGCTTGTGAAAAACACAGCACTGCTCCAATATATTAAAACCACCTACACATGTCGGCCTATGGCCATCAGCTGATGAGTGTAGGAGTTTGTAATGTCTTAGCTGTCTCTTATTAAAGACTTCTCAACTCCCAAAGCCACTTGAACACATGGACTTTGGGGTTTTCTTTGCCTCAAGAATATATTTAGGGTCATAGTTTTTCCTTTTTGCAGACTCTCCATGTTTCTGCTGAATGTACACAGAAGGACGACTGAATATACAGCGTTGACCATCTGACAGAGAGGAGATCGAGTACACACACTGTGAAGCTTGTAATTCTATACATCAGTGATAGAAATCCTGTGTGAGAGTCAGCCCCCCCACACACACACAATCTATACCATATCGTATCAGTGCAGTACAGTATAGGCAGCTTCCAGAGATCCAGACATCTAACAGTAGTCAAACAAAGGAAACAGAGAAAATCAATTACAACACCAACACTGACCCCCTACTAAACACACACACCCATCTATCTGATCTCTGCAATCAAAGCCATCCGATCACAGTGTGTGGGGGAGTGACAGAGAGTGCCAAAAGCCAAAAGGGTTGAGGGCTTGGACAGATGTATTTCTAGTTTTTGGTTGACACAGGAAAGAGGGATGAAAGACAGGAAAAGGGGGAGACAGAAAGGAGAGAAGGCTATGAACGGATAGGGGAAGATGTAGGAGAGAGGGAAGGAGAGGCAGGGTGCAGACAGACAGAGGAGGGATGGAGGGCTCAACTCCTCGAGACAGATCATGTTACTGGTCTGGGGGCAAACACACACATACACACACACTCAGACCCATAAAGGTCACCGTGCACCCATTGCCCTCCAGACACACTCATGCAGAGACACAGATATCCTCGTAAACACTCCTAGACAGACACAGCTTTGATTTCTCACACTCTGTTTTATACACACACTGAATGCACATCTGCCATTTGTACAATGGCACAACTGACACAGTTACACTTATGAAATAATATCTACACATACAGACAAAAGAATCTGATAAAACACACCCAAAAAGACAGCAAGGGACTTACATTAGACAGAAAATGAGGCTGGTAATAAAGTAAATTTGAAACTGGATCTTACAAAATAAACCGACTCCTGTGAGGCTCGGCTGTGACTTGTGACTCGCGTATTCAGAAGAAGTGGAGCGAGAGACATTGTGGGGCACACATGCACAAAAGCACCGCTATGATAGAAGTTACACAAGTGAGAGGGGTCAGGGTTCAGTGTGGAACTGGGTTAAAGAGCCGACGTAACACACAGGAGAAAAAGCAAGGGCAGGAAAGAAAGAGGAATGAAAGGGAGCAGAGGAGAGCAATGAGTAGGTGGCAGGTTGGGTAGAAAAAGAATAGAGGAGGGGAGAACAGGGAGGAATAGGAGTAGGAGGAGGTGGAGGACAAGGAGGAGGAGGAGGAAAGAGGTGGCAGACATGAAAAAAGAGATGAGAAGAGAGGAAAGAGAAAAATTAGAAGTAGGACAAGAAGAGATGTTTAACCAAATAGTCTACAAAGAAAAAACTTCCCCCTCACTCCGAGCTGATCAGTTAATCACAGCTGTCAGATCCCCCAGACACACACACACACACACCTTCATCTCCCCCTCTTCTTCTATCAACCCTCCATCTCCTTAGAAACATAATCGGGTTAATGCATTACTGTAAGTCAATCAGCTGGATCGATTGAGGTCACTGTGGGGTCACTCATGTCATAGCCGATCTGTCTGTGTGTGCTTGTGTAAGTGTGTAGTAGGTGCATTTGTCGTTAATGAACATCCACAGATTTACTATCCTGATTACTGCAGTCGGATGTAGAGTTTAACTTGTGTATTGCTGTTTCACCACAGATACACTGTCCCGTACAGGGGCTCAGTCTGCAGAATGTAGTTTTGCACGAGGACATATAGAAACTAGTAGGACTCTTAACACACTGTAGAACACAAGAGTATGCATATGACTAAAAGTTATGATTTTGATGTATATTGTATAAAAATTGTAACACACATGTCCTCATATGTGCTGCCCTGAAGCAAATACACTCATATTAAGCGAGTAAAACCAGTAAGACCAGTGAAACAAGGCGGGACTGAACACTGGTTTCTGCTGTTAAAAGACTGAAACACAAACATACCCGTGAGCAAACCCAGCTCCCTGGCAAGAGGTTTTTCATTCACAAAGATTCCCAGGTACACATAGTCAAGTGCAAAACCCAGCCTCTATCATCATCTACTTTTGATACACGCACTCAGCTTCACACACATTCCCTAAACTCAGATGCAGACACAAGTACAGAAACAACTTCCCATGCACACACAATGAGAAGCTGGGCACGGCCACATCACTTGATGAGAAACACCACAAATAAACGAAAAGGAGATCAGCGTAAGAGCAGAAACCTTCAAAGAGCCTGCACATTTGTTGCATGCACAATTACAGAGTGCAGTAAAAACACAGGGCATGGGCCTGTTGTCATGTGTTTATGTGAATCTGTGTTTGATACATTCTATTTTTCTGTGGTTTACATTTTAGGCATTTAGCAGCTGCTCCTACCCAGAGTGGAACAGTAGGATACGCTTCAGTGCAGACATCATTAACATTACAAGCAGCTAATAATGAAGACAAGCAATACAACAGAGGGGGAAAAAGTCACATTCCTTTATCTCAGGAATATTTATGAATCATTAATGGTGAGATAAAGACATACTTGGTGAAGAATTAGGAGCAAAGAGACAATGTCTAGAAAAAGTCACGCACAATCAAACAACTGATAGGTTTCAATTCTAAAACTCAACACTCTTTCTAGTGTTTAACCCCCCCCCAAAACATGTCTCTTTCTTCTCCTCTCCACAATCTATAACCCTTCACACACATTATGCAAGAGACGCAATAAACATACACACCGTTGACCTTTGCCAAGGAGTGATAAAATCAGCCAGGCGGCAGGGGCTCAAGCACACACACACACACCTGTGTCAGTCAGTCACAAGCTCTGTGTTATAGAAGCCAACACAAGTAACTCATATAACAGTCAGACAATCTCAACTGTGTTTCCAGTTGTGTGTGTGTGTGTTTGTGTGTCTTCACTCAGCCTGCCAATCCCCTGTCTATCCCCAGTAGTAGTGACACAGCCCTCTCCTGACTGAGACAACTGGAAGCCATTACCTTAAGTCAACAAACCCCAGCCCGTCTCCATCACACAAAGACGCCATATGCACACTCAGCATACTACCTCTGCCAGTGGCCCTGTGTGTGCATGTGTGTGTATGTGTCTGTGGGGTGTATTCAAAATGTTTCAGCATGGCTATTTCTCTTTCACTCTCCTAAATCTCTCTTCATCTCCAGTCTCCCTTTTCTCTCTCTTTCCTCTCTGATTCTTCTTTCTCTTGTGCATCTATCTGACTGCAGATCAGATCCAGAGCAACTTGAATAAATAAGGAAGTCAGTTTGCAGCGCGTGGAGGATGTGACCTTCCACCAGGCTGCCTAACCTCTCTGTCTCTGTCTTTCATCATGTCTCTGTCGCTCTCTTTGTCTTACTCTCTGCTTATCACATATAGCTACCTGCACAGGCTAGTTTCTATGGTGGATATTAGCTCCAAGGCCAAAGCTAATCTGCCTGAGCCCTTTGACCCCGCATAATAGAATTAACCACCTAAGCCTTATCCCTCTGTGCCTTAACGAACTGTGCTTTTGAATATAAAACTAGTGTAGTCATAGATAAAGCCTCAGACCAGAACATTTAGCCCCAGAATAAAATGCTACTGTACTATCTGTATGTGTATATATTCTTGCAAATATGCGCTCTGAACAGCTGACAAGGAGAATGCTGCTAACACTTGCGCTAATGTATAAGCAGTATTTAATTCACCACATTGCACCTTGGAAATCTTTTGGAGACAATACAAGGCCAGCTGGTACCACCCACTGCATATATACACATTCACTTATGCTCAATCCTTCCAAACTAAATAAATATTGTGTAATATTTCTTTAGCGCAAACCACCAACACTGTCTTACACAAATCCAAAATGCATTACTGCATATACTCAGCTGCATATTATACCCAATATTTATTAAACGCTGTTTAAAGAAGTAACTTACTAATCTGAATATAGGTACTTGTGTGTTTTTCTTCTCTCTGACCCTAACCCTAACCTGCACAACAGTCTTTCCTGATCAACATCTGTTTGCATGAAGCTTAATCCTTCTGCTGCTGCTGAAGAAGAAGTGATGGAATAAACAGAAGCGTCTTCCGCGCATGCACTGCAACCCTGAACTTATCTAGACACCCCGAGGAGCTGTATGTGAGAGCGCAAATGTCTGGACTGGACACTAAAGGGACTTTACCCTGCCAGCACCCTATAACATAGTCTGTGTGATATCCGATGTGTGAATAAAGCAGGTCGCTGTCAGAAGAAAACGAGCAAGTGGGCGTGCTGATGAAGTTTCTATAATGCAAAGAAGAATACAAACATCACAGAGTTAAGACGAAGGGTCAGGTACACGCAGGCGCCAACAAAAATGTCTGCTCACCGGAGAGACGAAAGAATTGGCAGCCTCGCCCGCCATCTTTGATGTACTGTAAACAAAACACTGCCCTTTCAGCAGCATAGCATACTTTTTGCGTCATGTCCTGTCTCCTTCACCCTCTACCCAGACTCCACCCCTCGCCTAAAGCTAGCATGCATCTGACATGGCTAAAGCAAGAACTGTGTGGTGGGCTTTGAGAGCAGTAGTCATCATGGCTCTGATGTGGTCGGAGGAAGGCAAGCCCAAACTCTGATGGAAAACTGAAATGTACATCAGTATTACCTTCCAAAGACGAAAAATACCACATATCAGCAAAGGTGTCGCCAAAATGAAGAAGTATCGTTGTTGTTTATCACTTTAGTTTCTCTAAACATACTAGGACAAGAGATTGAGAACAATCAAACAGAAGAGTCAAAACAAGTTTTTGATTCCAACTATACAACTTTTTTACAGAACACATATCACCTCCTGTGCGGCAGATTGTTCCCAGGGAAGATCTACCCGACATCATAAAGTTCAGAACTGCAGAGAAAGCTTTCATCAACTGGCTATAGGCTGCAGTAATATAACATTTCAATCAGAGGTGGAGGGTAATAAACACACACTTATTTACATGAAAGTGTCTCAAATTATTACTTGAATGTGAGCTGTTTGTAGCCCTGCTCTAGCCCCTCTCTCCACAGACACAACCCAGCCACGGCGCCCGCCAGCCAGCCTCCCCTCACCTCCACCCCTGAACCTCCTCTCCTGCCTGTCTGCTCCTCTCCTTCTCCTCCCCCTTCTCCCCGTTTTTAAACACAAGGCAACCTACCCCACCCCCTCTCCTCTTCTCTCACTCTTCTTTTCTGTCTCCCTTTTTCTTCTCCAGGCACCACACTCAATCACCCTCACCCTCCTCCTCCTCCTCCTCCTCCCCCCTGCCATCTCAGCCTCCATTCCAATGAATGCACAATCTCCCCCCTTCAGCCATGGGGGGACTGCCCTGGGGCTGAGGAGGGGGTAAAGAGGAGAGCAGCACACATGCACACACAAATTCAATCACAAAAACACACTCCCCCCCCCCCCCCATCTCCTCTCTTCGTGTGTTTGTGTGTATGTGCACATCTGCAGAAGAGCACAGGAGCATGGTGGGTGACAGACGGGGGTGGGAGGTTTGGGTGGCGTCCTAATGGCTCTCAGTGCAGGAAATGGCTTGTTGCTACACAGACAGCCCCAGAATCAACTGTCATCACGGGCCACATCCCCATATTTTATCTCCATTGCAAAACACACATTCATTCACAGCTGGGCCGGGTCACCCCCTCCCCCAACTAATGACTATGCAAAACTGCAGCCTACAGAGAAAAAAAAACAACAGCCATAATGGAAAGTAATGGAATCTCTCTCACCACATTATAGCTGCTATTATACTATATTACTTTGTGTCTAACAAAAAACATTTTCTTTGATGCTGCATCTCATTGTATCTGCCAGTATACTTTTTATGTTTTCTATGTTGTTTTGTTTTGTAGCATCCTTTTTACTGAGAGGGAAGGAATGTTTGGTTTAATAAGATAAAAACAGAAATAGATTTTTTAAACATGGATGACACGCAAAGGCTGGCTTGGCTATTCACTTTCAAAACAGTTAGGCTATTACCTGGAGAAAGCCTGAGAGATGAGAAAAAGTGCCTTTGTTTTCAAAATTTGTGTAAGTATAGAAATACTGATGTATTTATATGCCCCACATGGGATAATGAGACACCACTATATATCAAACATCAAATGTTTGGCATGACATGGATATAAAAGCAAACTTCATTGTAATAGTATTTTCTGCCTTACATTCTTTACACTATCAATTCAATTCTACTATACCATATAATTTTCTCTGGTATGCCATATGTTGTTCAACTTACCATACATTTTCTCTTCTATAACACAATAAAGGTCCATTCTATTCAATTCTAAATCAGTTATGTTCTATTTAACATCCTGGTCTATCATATCAAATTACTTGTTGTCTTATTACAAAACCTGTTTAACTGTACAGCACATTTTATGCAATAGGTTACTCCATTTGATCAAACATACAGAACCCCATCAAAAAGAAATCCATCCTAGCATAATCAATTCTGTCATAACATAATGTAATATATCATGCTGTATAATATTCTCCTGTGCTCCACCATTCTCTGTATATTCAGTATGGGAACCAGGAGCACAGTATAAACAGATTAGCCCAGCATTAGCGCTGGCTGTGTCCTGTATACAGTATTTCCTAATCGGGCAAGGCTATGTCAGGTAGTGAGCGAGCAGCTATGATGTATTCCAGCCCACAGCGGGCGACCCTGGCTGAACTGCGCCTGGCACGCTGCTATTGGTTAATCGCAGCTGGACAGGAAGTGGTGGAGGCATAAAAAAAAAGAAAGACAAGAAAAAAGGAAAAAGAAATGTCAGAGAGTAGAGGATGCTCTACTTCCGCTGGTGATGAACTAATGAAAAGAGAGAAAGGAGGAAATTCCCTGGGGGTGAGCAGGAAGGGTGGGGGCGGCAAATGGAATAGTAACAGCGATTTTGCCTTGTGTGTGTGCGCATGTGCGGGCCGGGTGCTCACGTGTGTGTGTGTGGAGGAGTACTGTAGGGATCAGTTTACAGTAGTACGCGTGAGATGTCTTTCTAGTGAGGCTTTTATTCTAGGAATGTTTGTATTGGTTCAAACATGGGGGGCACAGACTTAATTAGGACACACGCGCACACACACACACAGTCACATACTGACACCAATATTAGCTCTAGGCAGACGCCGGCACAAGTGTTGTGTTTCTCACACACTCGCACAGGGAGGAGCACACACACACACACACACACACACACACACACACACACACACACACACACACACACACACTTACCAAATGGGTGCTGACCGCAGACCAGACTACTGACAAGAACAAGCTGAAAGCCCCCAGACCACAACACACTGGACGGGACACTTTGTAGTACAGACCCCTGTGTGTTTGTGTGTGTGTGTGTGTGTAAAGACGCTACTGGGAACCGGCATCTGTCTGTGTGTGTGTGTGCGCGCAGAAGAGATAGGCATTCACTGATTAATGCTTAGGCAGCAAAGTCACAAGACCCATGTTCAATACAGTCACCTGTCTATGTCATGATGGAGAGATAAAGAGGGAGGAAGGGACGAGGGGAAAAAAGAAAAGGAGAGAAAAAAGGAGACAAGGAGGAGAAAGAAAGAGAGAAACCTTTTGTACAAAACGGGCATTTAAAAATCAGCCAAGAGCAAGAGGTGATGATGAAAGAGAAAAAAGACATGGGAGAAGGAGGAAGAGTGATAGAGGAGACAAAGAGATAGAGAAGTAAAAATGAACTACTTTTGTATTTTGTTTTCCGCGCCGGTGAGCCAGCTGGCTGTGGAGCCGTCAGGGATATTTAAATCACCCTGCTCTGACATGAACCACTGGTTTTTAAACATGTTGGGACCTTCAAAACTCCTGACAGGGGTTCCTTTTGCTTCCCAGTAAAATGACAATTACTTAAATTTGTGAATGTTTGCTTTCATGTAATGCACTAGCAGACACTATATAGTGACTAATGTGATAGGAGCTTTCACTCTCTCCACCTCCAGCATGCAATCAGCAAGGACAGGACAAATCTTTAACCAAAAAGGGGCTCTGCAGTAGCTGGTTGTCTATTTTGGGGCATCCTTCACATGCAAAAGTTTGGGAAGCCCCGTGACATAAACATTCAAGCCCGTCCACAAAGACACACATACATACACACACAGCCCCAGCTGGAGCACACAAGCTCCCTTTGTGCTGCATTCCTCACGCCTTTTAGCCTTAGCATCAGCCTTTAGCTTAGCTCCTCTCCATCTGCGCACACACACATACACACACACACACATACACACACAGAGCAACTTTCTCCTGCTTTTGTCTGCAGAGCGGTAGCGGTGACACAGCTGAGAGCTTGTGGATAGGAAGCTTGTCTTACCGTGGCCGGGCTCAGGTTGAGCTCAGAGGGAGACACAGAGTCGGCTCGGTGGAGTAAAATCCAAAGGAGGTTTCTTAGTTAAAGCGACAGCCAGCTCAGCAGATTCCCACTACCTTTCCTTTCCTTTCCTGCTGCCTGCCTGCCTGCCTGCCTGCCTGCCTGCGCTCCCAGCTTTGTGTGTGCCTTGTATTTTCCCTTTAAATTGCACAGGCTGCGCCCCCCCCCCCACCTCCTCAGCGCTCACACACACGCACACTCTGAGCCAGCACACAAAACACACACTGCTCCTGAATATGACACTGTTGTCAAAAGCATGCAGCGTTGTTGTTGGTATATATATATTTTTTCTTATTCTACAACCTTGCAAGGGGAAAAAACAGAAAAAAACAGACCAAAATAGAAATCCTTTGTCTTTCTTCTTCTCTCCCTCTCTAAAAAATAAAAGTGACTCTCGTTTTAGATCCTCTTCTTCTTCTCCTCTGTCTGTGTTTCTCTTTCTCACCCTCTCTCTATATTCTGTCTCGCTTTTTTTTCCCACTCAGTAGTCAAACAAAGAAAGGAAAGGAACAGAGCGAGCGCACACACGCACACAAACACACACAGACATACACAACACACATTCGCTCGCTTGCTCTCTCCCTCTCTCACATACACATGCACAGGCTCGGAGCCCAACCCCCCAGCCAGCCTCCCTCTGATTTTTTTTCCCCCTCCCTGCCTTTCTCTAAACAGCACCTCCCCCCTTTCCACCCCGTCCCCCCCGCCCCATCCCTCTCTCAGCCTGATCTGGCCTCGTTCTCATTCGTCTACTACCCCTCCCTCTCTCTCTCTCTCTCTCTCTCTCTCCATCCTTCCCCTCCCTACCTCTGTGTGTCAAACAGATGGGATTGGAGAGCAGAAGGAGCCTCTGTGTTCACTCTCCACCTCGATTTCTCTTCTTCATTAGTGTGATGTAAGCCTCATGGAGGCATGCTTTGACCTACAGTACACACACTAATGATTAAAAACCCCCCAAAACAAATCAATACAGAATGCAGATAACCTTCGATCGGGGGTTATAAAACTCTGCGACGTGTGTTGCAGCACAGATGTGAATTACACCAACATCTTCGCACCAACAGATGTGTGAAGCCAGCGATAAGGGTTTAGCATAAAAACCAGCTAACATGTGGCACGATGAGAACAATGGCTTCCAGGTTCAGTATCAAGATCTGTTACAACATGACTATTGGAGGACTTGATAACTCTTTTTCTGCATTTATTGACTTCTGTCAGCATGTGTTCTGATTGGATAACGTCTAATTTCTGTTTCTAATTATATGAATTAGATTAGATGATTGCTTTACTGCCGTTTCCTCTTTGTAAACTTGTACTTTTTTGGGTCAGTTTTGAACCTTAAAGGATCATTCCGGTTCATTACAACTTGGGTCCTATTTTCATAGTTTTGTTCATCATATACATCAATTATGATTACATGGTACTTACCAAAGTAAAAACTGTGATGGGATCAACATTGGTACAACAAAGTCTGGGCAAGAAACACAAAGAGTCAGGCCATCAGACAGGTTGTAACCACAGCAACAGCATGGCAGGTCATAGTCGAACCAGGAAGTTGATCTGTTGACTGGATGTTTACAACGGACAGTTTAGGTTTTACCATTTGCCATCGTTCTCTTCCAAATCTGGCTGAACGGAGGGTTTGTTTAATACCTGACTGCTCATGTTTCCTGCTCGGTTGTACCTCTTTTTATTACCGATAAGAATTATAGCCAAAATTACGAAAGTAAGACCCAAGTTGTAAAAAATGAGAATGAATGTCAGTTCTTTTTGCATTGTATTATGGATTTCTTTCCACACTTCCACAATTTTATCAGTGTGTGATTTTTTGTTTGGTTCCTCAAGGAAATTTGTGGCACAAAGGAATAGCTTTCCACATCAATATTACTCAGTGTGCAACTTCAGACAATGAACAAACAAAACTATTCAAAATTACATTTAGAAAGTCTAATACTATGTTTCCTCAGAAATAATCTTTTGATTTACAAAATATGTTGGTACAAAATGTACTGCATTTACAGTGGGCACAGAAACTATGAGTTCTACAGAGCTTTCAGGCTTGGACAGTGGAACAAGTAGTGCCCACTTGTTAGCATGCATACACACAAATGCATGCTTCATGTTTCCTTTTCTTCACCGGGAGATGTTTCCTATAGCTCACGTTCAGACACACAGGCGCACTCTCACACACACACACACACACACACATACAGCATGCCCTCTTGAGTGCTAGCCACGTGCAGGAAGATGGAATTCCAGAGCAGAGAGAAAAAGTACAGTTGGAAAGCTGGGAGAGAGAGAGAGAGAGCGAGAGCAAGAGCGAGAGAGAGAGAGAGATGGGGAGGGTAGGGGTGACGGTATGGAAAATACAGCAAGAAGCTGCACTCTCTGACCAGGGCATAGGCTGGAGGAAATATAGGCACTATTACTGCACTTACCGACTCCTATAGACCGCCCCCCCCTCTCCCCCCCCTCTCTGTCCACAAAGAAGCCAGGGCACCAGGAGCCACAGTTCAACACTTCACGACCAGAATGGAAAGGTAACAGAGAACACTGAGACCAAAACACAGAGGGCAAAACTCCATAAAATCAACAGCTGAGTATGTGCCAGTTGTTGAATATATCTGCCCCCTGAAAGAGGTTAATTTTTTTCAAGCTCCTGCTGTACGGCATGCATGCATGTATGTTCTAAAGCTGCCGGCTTGAAGTGAAAACCTTTCATCAGAAGACAGCTGCAATGGAAATTTATTACAGCTGATAACTACTTCTAATTAGTTTTATCTCATATGGTTGAGTCAGAAGATCCTTGAACTCTGCACATACTTTGAATTAACACACATTTATTATGGATTCATTTTTGAGCCTGTTGTTGAAGCTGTTGGTATCTAATGCTGTGTGTCAGTTTCCATCTGGTGTGTCCCTACTCAATGATGAAATATATTCTCCACCTAATGCTCATTGCTTCTTTGTTCCCTTTTCATCAATCAACATCCTGAAGTAAACCATATAGACACTCCCAGAAATGAAACTAGATCATTGAACCTTTTATACTCTACAGCAAGTAAAACAGATTAACAATATGATTGTGTTATTCATTAGCTCTGACATTTCCTAGACATTTATCTGAGGTTTGAAGGACACCTGATATCACTGGAGACCCAACAAGGACATTACTACTTTGATTAAATCGTTAAAATGTTGCAGACACCTGTGTGAATATCTGACATAACTAATATAACACTGGTGCATGACCTGAAGGGGCAACATCACTGTTCAGACTGTAGAAAACCTTTGCCTGGACACAGAAGAAGAAACAGCGTATTTACCAAGCTTTTACACATACACAGCCTTTGTCCTCAGCATTTAAGCCAAACTAACTTTTGTCTAGCACCCCCCTGGAGCAGTCAGCAGTGCCTCAGTCAAAGAGTTATGTCCCTAAGAGGCCTGAGGAGAACCTGCAAACCTCACACAGGAAGGTCAAAGCCAAGATTCAAATCTAGAAAAATGTTTCTTCACTGAGCCGCTGCTCCAGGTGAGGCTTAAACTCACAACCCAACCCTGCAGACTACTGAGTACTTCACACAGACCAACTGCACCACTGGAGCACATACACCAGCCAATAGTTTATGTTTTTCCATGTTTTATTTCTAGTGGACTGCCAGGGGCTCTGGGTGCACTGTAATTAAGCACATGAACAAAGGAACCAGCGTACACACAGAGGCAGGTTCAACGTAGATCACAAGACTGTTTCCTTCTACACTAAGCTGCTTGTTTCTAAAAGGTTGTCTGTCAGGCAATTATTCAGTTTTATAACATTTACACAAAGATGCCTTCTCATTATCTGTCAATGATTCCTCTGTCACTTCCAACAGGTGATAGCTGTTTGATGACAGCAGTTGTACTCTGTATGAACCTGCACGTCAGCGTATAGAACATGTCTTCACCCAAAAAAAAACTAACCCTGAGACCAAGGCGGTAAATAAGACTTTGACAATGTATCTGGTTAAATGAGGGCAAAAGGCAAACAAAAGGAAGTAAAACAAGGTGAGTCGATGACAGAGAGCAAGGAAAGGGGGAGGAAACCATCCAGGGAGGGTGGAGGAGGAGAGAGGCCGGTCAATATGGTGGCACATTACATAATTCTCTCGCTGTATTGATTTATCGCCTTGCTGATTTGGCCCCTAGCCAGTATGCAATAGCATTTGTAATATTTGAGCTGGAGCCCAGACGGAGAGAGAGAGAGAAAGAGAGACTCAGATGGTGAGGGCAGATAGATGGCGACTGATAGAGAGGACAGTGAAAAAGAGGTAGAAGAGGAGAGGGGGTGAGTAATAGCTGGGAATTTTGGGATGCAGCCAAAGTGACACAGATAAAGAGAGCGAAGAGAGAGGAAATAGCGATGGATAACGAAAAGAGACAGAAGGAAACAAAGCGTTTAAGAGAGCGTTTAATTGAGCGAGATGGAAATAGCAGAGATTTGGGGGAGAGGAAACAAGTGCGAGCTGGGATGAAGAGATAGTGACAGATCGAGGGAAGCCGGGAGAGAAAGAATGTGTGTCAGCGAGTGCACGGCAGGTTATCCTTGTTGCTGTAATCAGTACTGTTATATAAGAGCCAGCAGCACTGGGCACAACGGGCCGACACACTGGATCTGCAGGACAGACTGGTTTACTGCACACACAGTATGTCTTCAAACACTAGGAACACAAAGTGCCTGTGGCAACATATGCTGGATATAAACTTCAGCAGCATTCACAGGTTGCACTGAAAGTACATCCACACTAGCTGGCTACATTTGAAAATACACCTTTTCTCTCAGTTTTGGCTCTCTATCCGAAAAAACGGAGCTTTTCGAAAACAGTCTCCAGAGTGGATAAATCTGTATGCTTCAAACGAAGACCTGGTTAGATGGCTGAACATCATCTTAAACCTTCTCTCCCTGCACCTTTTACACTGGAATTTGAAATATTTCATGCAGCAATTGGTCAGATGGTCAAGCTCTCTTTTTTCATTCTTTACACAACTATTTAACTTTTTATATGTACAACCGAGTGCACAACAACTTTCTGTGGAATCAAACCCTCTCTGTGATCACTTATTTCAAATACCAATACAGCCAATCAAACAACACGGGTGTTGACATTACATTGTATTTATGCGTTTGTGTCATATTGACATGGTGATTCGATTGTTGGCTATAGTAAAACACAGTATAGTTGGTCATGGAGATTAGAAGGAGACAACCCAGTTGCTCTGTCTGTTCACTACTTGTCAGATGGTGGCTGTGATGTGCACTCTTGCAGTTTGAAAACCAAAGTAGGACAAAGAATAAGAGATAAAGCAGTTTTCCTATTGCGTAGGATCAAGATCTTTACAACCTGAAAACCCTGTGTGGACGCACTTCATTTTCACATGTTAAGCAGCATTTCACAATTAGCCGACTTAAGTGTGGACGTAGTCACACACACACGCTGAGATTCTTGTTCTTCACGCAGGAGCATCAGGGCCTCCCCTTACTCCTCCTTCTCCTCCTCCTCCTCCTCCTCCTCCTCCTCCTCCTTCTTTCCCCTCTGGCACTTCCTCCTTGTTGTGACATCTCTCTTTCACTGCCTCTCTCTCCATCTCTGGATGAACTACAGACGGATGGAGGGGAAGGAAGCGGAGATAAAGGCAGAAAACCAGATTAATTGGGCTGAATGGAGCACAGAGAGGGAGAGAAAGAGTAAGAAGATGGAGGAGAGAAAAAGTAGAGGGAGAGGAAGGAGCTGAGCTAGAACAGGCTTTCCTTGTGCTACTGCGAATAATTGACTTTATTCCCCACTCCCTCTCTCTTTTAAAAGATATATTCAAAATATATTCAACTGGGGGGTGTGAGCTGATTAATTGCCAATTAATGTTTAACGAGGTACAGCTGTGTTCAATTAACACTGGTTTAGGCACCATCTCTCCCGACACCCAACCCCCCCCCCCCCCCCCTTCTCTTTCTCTATCAAATATCATACCCTCTCCTTCCCCTTCTGTCGATTCCTCACTACAGCAAGTCTTACGCGAAAGTGATGGAGAGAAAGAGGTTGATCAGCTGAAATTAAGAAGTTGACTGAAGATAGCAATATTTGATCAATTATGGACTTGAAGCACTTTTTGGTCAGCGACACATTTATCCACTAAGTATGTGTGGATGCAAATGTGTCAGAACAAGGCTGGAACATGCTTGTCTGAGTAAGTGAACGTATGCGAGTTTTCAGTTTAATGTTAATCTGTTTTTCCATTCCCACGTTGAACCTGCCTCCTGAAAGTGAGTTGGCTCAGCCAGTCAGCTTGTTTGACATGCAGGGCCGCACAACGCGTTGCTAAGATTTGGGAGGCATGCCTATGGTTACCCATAACATCCTCCTCTGTGAAGATACACGTAAATGTCTCTGTGGATGAACAAATATAATTTGAGTCTTAAAGGAATAGTTTGACATTTTGGGAAATGATTCGCTTCCTTGCCAAAAGTTAGATGAGAAGAAGTGTAAATATGAAAAGCTGTGGTTTTACAGGGGGGTTAGGTGCCACAATATTTCCTCGCCTCGAGCAGTAACTTCCTGAGGTCTCCGCTGGTTGCCTTCAGGATGTCTGTTTCTCCCGGTCTTTATGATAAGCTATGGTAAACCGGCTGTTGGCTGTAGCCTTATATCTGTCTATATACAGATCTGAGAGAGGTACTGATCTTCTAATCTAACTCTTGGCTAGACAGAGTATACGTGTATTTCCCAAAATGTCAAACCATTGCTTGAATAGTCCAAGAAAACCCACTACTGATCAGTTGTTGACTCTTTCCAGTGCATGTTCAGTTTTGACATTCAGGAGGCCTATTTATATTCACTTCAAACTGACTGATGGAAACGAACTCATTTGCTGTTTTGCAACATCTTAAAAGTTTGCATAAAATTCACTTGACAGCTGGATGTAAACATAGCTAGATTTGAGAGAGGGGGTGGTCTGGCACGAAAATACTTAAATCAAACTAAACTTATTTGACTGGGAACACTGAGCGCATGCTGGCAGTACATTTGACCACCATGGCCGGCAGAGAGCTGACAATGTATAGACTCAGTGGCCATAGAAGCATACCACACACACACACACACACACACACACACACACACACACACACACACACACACACACACACCTGTAACGCGTGGTAGGTCGTGCTGTGCACATTTCATCATCTATCCTACTTCATGCTACACTATGGGAGAAATTAGCTCTTATTTTGACAAAATACTACATTATTTTGTAAAGGTAATGGCAAATATAAAAATGCCACACTGCAAGTGCTACTGAAACAGTTTTGTACACACTACAGCCAACTTGTCAGCCCAAACTGAACACTCATGCTGCAGTTTCATCCTATTTGCCCTCAAGAAATTCTGCTGTCATTAGTAAGACATCACCAAGAAAAAGAAACAATCCATTAAAAACTTAGTTGAGCTTTACCAAGATGAATATGTGGGCTCCTCTCATAGCTTGTACAATTTTGGGCTTGTCCCATGAAAACATCCAACTGCTACTGTAGCTAATCCCTGTTCAATTACCCATATTTCTATGAATTATTTTAACATATTTCATTTTATAAGAACAACTCAGTTAAACTTCTTTTTGTAAACCTTGCAAACCTTTTGTCCAACAGACCATCTGATGCCTTGGTTATCTATTGGCACAGAACAATCAGGTTGTGCCGTTTGGTATAAGTGAGTGTACTTTGTGCACTTTACTGTTGCCTTGTTACAATATGTCAAGGTGGTGAAGTTCTTAAATGCAAAATGGTTACCCTCTCTGTGCCATTTGGAGTTGCCAATACAGTCCCTGGTGTAGCTTTAAAAATGTAACGCCACGACACAAATTTCATCAGTTCCAAGCACAGGCAGGACTGTGTGTTGTGATGTGCGATGGATTCTTCAGCGCAGATTGAACCCACCGACACACATTTGAATTCTCCACCATGCCTCCATTTGCCCTCCACCCTCTGCAAGCAGACCCACAGGGCTCGCAAGTTTGATGCCCTCTTTTTTTCCTCTCCCTCTCATCCTCCTTTTACTTCATCCCGCCTTATCTCTTTCTTCCCACCGTTCATCTGATTCATCATCTGCCTGGAGCCTCTCCCTCCCTCCGTCCCTCCCTCCCTCCCTCCCTCTCTGCGTCTGTCTCTCTGTCCAGGAAAAAAACCATCAACGGATCTCAATTCAAATTTCTTGCACTGTGTGTGTACAGTGCCCGAGACTGTAGAACCTGTCTGACCTGACTAGTCCATGATCACTATACATAACACACACAAACACAGAGTGATCATATCGTATGTAAATATGATAGTAAGGAAGAGACAGATAGCAACAAGAGATGCAAAGTACTGCATCTGCCTGGTGGAGTGAGAGTGTGTGTGCAGCCATGTGTGACTGTCAGTGTGTATGTACTGTATGTACGTGTCTGTCTGTCCCTTTTTTTTTTTCCATTTTGGCTTTCATCACAATCTGATACCTCCACCCATCTGTTCACAAAGAAGAGTGGGAGAGAAGAAGGGAGGAGAGGTGGGAGCGTGCAGAGTTGGCTATCACTCTTCATCCCATCTTCTCCTCTTCCTCTTTATCTGCTCTCTTTCTTTGTCCTCTACCTCTCTGCCCGTCTCCCTCTCCTCCTCCATCTCCTCTCCTCTAATCCCTCCTCCTCCTCCTCTCCCTCCTGCCTGTCTCTCCTCTCCTCCTCCTTTCATCTTCAGATACAAGCAGAATGGAGCTCAGCTTCCTCTAAAGACCCAGCAGGTGTGTGGTATGTCTAATTGTACGTAAGTGTGTGTGAGTGTGCAAAATGTGCTTTAAAGTCCTGTGCATGAGAGCTTTTTTCTATGAAGTCACATGGTGACTGTGTTTGTAGCTACTGTATGTGTGTGTTAGCTGTATGTGTTTGTGTGTGTGTATTGGAGATATCTTGTTTCCTCAGGGGAGTCCAGGCCCATTTCCACTGTCTGCTGTAGCCAACCAACCCAGCAGTGCATCGATAATCTATTAGGGTAGAAATACACACACACACACACACTCACACACGCTTGTTCTTCTTACCTGCCACTGCTGAGCACACTCTGGGTGTGTACTACTGACTGTAACTGGGTGGGCCAGATATTGCCTGTTCCTGAAAAGCAAGCATACCACAGATATAAGAAATGATACACACATTTATCAGTGACACTGGCTAATATATATTGTATGTATTGTTTATTGGACCCAGAAACTACCTGAAAAGTTTAAAAAGGAAATGTCTCTATGGTGGAACTGCAAACAACTCAGACATCTGAAATGCAACAAGGGGTCACAACTACAGTGTTTTTTGTAAGAGGTCACAAACCAAAAGGGTTGGATCTTTACCCTTAAACAATGTGTTGTATCTTAGAAGTGCTTCACATAGCAACTGACATTCATCGTGTAAAAACTTAATCTGGAAAGTAACCAGTAACTATAGCTGTCAAAACAGGTGGTGAAAAAGTATAAAGTAGCATGAAATGGAAACACTCAAGTACAAGTATCTCAACATTGTACTTAAGTGCACAACTTGGGATGGGGTTGAGGTCAGGGCTCCATGCCAGCTAGTGAATTCTTTCCACACCAAACTCAGAAAAACGTTTCTTTATGGACCTTGCTGTGTAGTAAGTAACCTTTGGCCATGTAGTGTGAACGCTACAGTGTTTCCTTTAATGTATTTTACTGCCACACGCCTCGAAAACTACTTTAACTGATATCAAACAAAACGGCTCGGGCATCATAATTTAAATACCAAAATCACAGCCAATGTTTATTTGTGTCTCAAGATTCAAACCACCCCAATGCAACACGTGTGCAGTGAAACATTTAAAGAAAAATGTAGGTAGTGGGAGCACTTGAAAAGAACAAAGGGTGTTCCTATTCTTTTAATGAAGTGACCTTGATGACACATACACAGAAACAGTCAAAATATTAATCAACTACAAAGACAAGAAGATAATATAGCAGAAGAGATGATGTAATTATCCCTCTACATATGAAAACAGACACAAAAACACGGATACCCAATGTACTGACCAACCACAATGAGTGGTAGTGATTACAGCTACCAGACAAGACATACACCCACCGCCATTATATCTTCAGACATCCAAAACACACACATGCTTGGAGAAATCGTGATGGACATGTACAAATGCCCGCACAAATAACACACGGCCAGACAAAACACATAAACAAGATACCAGCATGATGTAAGAAGGCGCAATATCAGACATCACCATAATTAAAGCTAAAGCCTGTTTATCGACCGGTTAAGTAGGACAGGAGGAGCTAAGCCCCAAAGATGCAGCATGTTTACAATAACACAGCCATACACAGATAGTGTTACAGCATTTTAAACACCATGCTGCTGCCAACCTATACTTATTGTAGCAACATACAGAACACCACCAGGTCTTTTTGTGCCATATAGATGGGGTCAAGTCAAGTCAAGAGGGATTGTTGGAATGTTGCATTCGACATACTCTAAAAAGCAATCATTAAGTGCTATGAAAAGTTAAAATCCACGAGTTTAACTAGAATACATAGTGCTTTTTGGGGGATACCTTTAGTCTTATTTTCATCCCAATTTCCCAGAGCCCAATGTTTGTCTGACCAACAGTCCAAAACTCACCGCGGGTTGGATTAGTAGATAACACATTCCCAAAATAACATATATTGAGAACGTGCCATTGTTGAACAGGATGCACATTATGAACCTTGGCTGCCTCAATTTTTGTGATGCTTTTTTTTAATCCTATCTTTAAATAAACCTCTTCTGTCTGAATTGAGAAAATATATCTTATAGAAGTTCACTGCAGCAGGACACAAGTGCCGGCTAGCAATATATACTGTAAATGTGTCAGGGAGGAGCCAGCACATCTGTTTACGCTGATGTTGTGTTTCTTAGTTAATTTTTATCACCTTATTTGCGAACTGAAATTGGTCATGCTGTCACAAATTCAAACCTCAAAGCCTAAAACCCAAGCAATCGTTTCAGGTAAACCCTTAAATATTCCATCATCTACCATTTTCCTCTTTGGATAATCCCTGGATTCCTGCCTTTTAGAATTCCTCCACAGATTATCCCTTCGCCTAAACCACTCCAGGGCCAAGGAGAGGGGGAGGAGGGGAAGGAGAGAGGACAAGGATGGGGAGGGGGAGAAGAGGGGAGTCTTGTTTTAAGAAGTTGGAAGTCTGTGAATCTTACTGAGCTTGCAGTTCCCCTGTGGACATGTTTTGTGCACGTCGAGGAATGCGCTTGCTCCATCCCTCTATTGTAACACCCCCTCCCCCCATCCCCTGTCTCCCTCCATTACTTCTCCTCCTTTATTTCTCCTTTTTTTAGGGAACAGAGGCATGTAGGTAGACACAGACAGCCGAGCTAATACACAACAGCTCCCGTGATCTGCCTGACAACAGCCTGAGGGCCCACACATGGGCACATATACAGACGCACATGCACACAGTCACAACAGAGAGGGGAAAAAAAGAGACGAAAGAAGGGCCCCGGGACGGAGCCTTGAGGCACTCCAACCTGGTGACACACCAGGCAGCAGCTTCCCTCCAGGCCCCCCTGGCCGGTAAGCCCAGCTAACCACCGGTTGGAAGCAACTCCACTCCTGTTTGGCAGAAAACAATGACTAGCCCCCCGCTCTCTAATTTACAGGGGAGTTGGCTCATTCCTCTGAGTGGAATGTACAGTGGGAGCTGCTTGCATTTCATGGGGGGTTGGTTATCCGGCCAGAGTGGGGCTGCGTTGAGGGAAGGGTGACTGAGTTTAGCTGCTATTTTTAGATGACATGTCATTTTAAAGTCGTGCTCTGTTCCTGTACTGTGGTCAAGGAATGAAATACTAGTATACGTGGACAAAGTACAATCTGCAAAGTGGCACTTCAAAAAAAACTTTCAGCGACCAAACCTGCTGTACTTTGGCAAAGCTGCAGTCTTACCCAAAGCACACAGAGAAATCCACCTTCAAACAATAAGTAATGTAAACACAGCACAAGGTAAACAATAAAAAAAAAACAGAATGTGCAAGACAAATACTGAAATAGAAATCCCCAATAAACACACCTTAGATTGAGAAAACAAATCATGGAAGCTATTGAGCCTGAAATGCACACAAAAGCATACGCAAACAGCCACACAACCACTCCACGCCACCGCCCACCATCACCTTACTTAACCTGCAGCGCACTGGAATAGCTGACAGAACAGGAAGATGTGCAAAGACAAGAAAAACAATCCATGATCAGCTTTCCTCAGTGAGCCAGTGCAAAGCCTGAAATGAAAGGGAATGAAAGAGAGTGAGAAGAAAGAAGGGAAGATGGAGAACATATGGCGTACGGGGACCTAGTTTCCGTCCCCTTCCCTCATCTCCCACACCTGGGACCATTACTCCTCGTGGAATCAACACCCAACTAAAACTCTACTTTCTTTAATTAGTTCCCTCTCTTCCTGCTGTCTCCCTCCCCCATCCATATGCTCTCATCTCTCTGTCACCTTTTCTCTCTTTGTCTCTTCTCCAATCTGCTCCATCTCCCATTGTCATGATGTCTTACTAACCTGGATTTGCTTTCCTTTCTGACTTCACTTCACTGCATCATTTCTCATTTAGAATTACTGTATTTGTACACAATGTGAACATGGAGCTCTCACACTTTCCATGTCTACTGCCTCTGTATGGTTCTGTTTGTCTGGGTGTGGTATGGAGGCTGTGTGGAAAATAGGGTTGAGGAAGTGTGACTATTCTCACATTCTACCGCTTAACTTTTAATGAAGTGACCTTGATGACACTCAATGAAGAAATGTCGGGAGAGACAATATACTGCTGACAAAGTGGATCTGTGTATATGCATGAGAGGGAGAGAGAGCGCTAGACATGACAGGCAACATGTCAAGCTGCAAGTAGAGTAGAGGTAGTAATTCAAATCTCCAATCCCAATAGCAAGACTATAATACTAAAAATACTCAATTGGTGCCTGTGCAATGCTATTAAACATCATAAACATCACTGGAAGCCATTTCAAAGCCTCTCCCCAATAACATCTCTTCTACAAGTGGCTCATTTGTGACATTTTATGGTTTATTTAACTAGTTTTATCTCCCTGTGCATAAGAAATGTGAATTAAGACATCAAAGTGTTGTCTTGATGAAACAAGATGTGCATGCAATATCTCGCTCAAATGTGTGTATATAACCTTATTTGTGCTGTAGCCTTTTCATAATTGCATTCAATTCTGACTTGAGCCCTGTGGCAGTGTTAAGGAAATGCCATCAGGTCCTATATAGTTAGAAGTCCTGGCTGACCTTTGCATAAAAATGACTCAAACATGACGTGGACACGTAAAATTGCTAGCACATCTAGAGTTAAGTGCATGTCTGAAATTGGCTACCGACTTGGCTGTCTGCTTGGCTTTGATGTCTGCAACCCTAACCTCACAAGGGACGAGTCATTATATGTGTGTGTGTGTGTCTGAGAGGGACATAGACAGGGCATGAAGGAATTTATTGCTTACTTAAATCAAAGCGACCTTAAACCTGTAAGCCCACATCAAAGTTGTCCACTTGTTATGTACTACATGTGGTAACTTTCTCTTTAAATTAGAAAAAAGCACAAACCTTTATGAATAGCATGTGTAAGTTCCCCAAAGAAAAATGAAGTGTCAAAGAAAATTCACACTCAAAGCAGAGATGTATAAAAATTCAGGTACACAAGAAAAAAGTATAAACAACTTTAGCACTTCTTATAAACTGTCAAGAGTAATTACAAGACACAGAAGGAGGAAAGTCACTGTAAAACCTTTCATTTTCATGTAATCCATGTGACGGTAAAGCCGTAGATAGATCTAAAAACTGTTGAACCATAACTAAAAAAGTAAATGTCTTTGTTGGGATGTATGTAATTTAATTTTGGGATATGAAGAAGTGTTATAAATACACAAGAGACAAGAGTAACCTACCACCTTGTGATTTATGCTTCCTAATAAGGCCGCCGCTCACTTGGGTTCATGACAGCCATTATTATGAGTTATAGTGCTCTTAATGAGAGCTGTGGCAGTGCCTTTACTCATGGCCCGTGTCTTGACAGTGAAATAATGCAGACAAAGGCAAAGGAAAAAAAACAATACATGACCAGTCAATGACCGGACTTTCCATCACACAAATTACAGGTACAGAGATGCCACAGGTCGAGCTAGTCATGATGGAAGCCAAGAAATGTTTCAGTACAGGCACTGAGTATCTGGAAAGGAGCAACTCTGCAGATTTCATGTTTAACTTCACACAGTGTGAAAGGCAATGTTATGCAAGATTAGGTTTTAAAAAGTTCTAAGTTAGATAAAGTTGTGTTTTTTTTTCTTTTTTAACATTTCAGGAAAAGTTGCAGCCAAATGTGCTGTTTAGTCAGTTTTGTCCCTTTAGTGCATCTCGACACGTCATGTGACTATGTGAATATACAGTGGGTGGTGTTGTTCTGTGATTTATGCTTTCCGTTGTACTAATTAGAGGACGGAATGCACTGAAATTCAGTGGGTGGAGACGATCAAATGACGCAAAAGCAGTAAATCAGACTGGGAAGGAAAATCCCACAACTGTATTCAATCTGCTGGAGTGTGTGTTGCATAATGGTTCTAAATTTGTGTGTGTGAGACTCTTACTGCTTACATGTATTTCTTACAGTGTGCATTTGTAAACTTCACCTTCACCTCCCTTTGCCTGGCCTGGTTGCTAGGACACCTGCTTTGGGCACGTGCATAGGCCTGACCTTTGACCCCACAGAGCTGTAACCCTCATGACCTCAGCAGTGGTCTGGCACTTCATCTTACTGACCACTCCCTCCACACTGCTCTGCGTGTGTGTGAGCACTTCTTAGACCCACTGTAAATGAGTGTCAGCATGAGAGGCGTGACAGTGAGTGTTTCTTTTCTTGCAAACAGACCAGGTGAGAGGGAAAGAGTGTGTGATATGTTTTGAAGCTCTATTACCTCATTAAAAATGATTTTAAAAAAATGACACCTACTCCTTCTTCCTCATGAAAAAAATCCAAAGTCTATGAATATAAAAATGTCTCGAGGTCTCCTTCTTTACTGAAAATTTGCAGTATGTGTGCGCTTGAGGCTTCAAGTTTCCACATCACAGTTGTGTATGTTGGACCAGGACTGGCTTGTAAACTAGTTGTGATGACAAAAAATCATGCTCGTACGTACAAGTATTAAACTCAGATTAGGATGAGCATAGAGAAACTTTCCGTCTCCAAGATTATCCTCAACTCCACTAACAGGTTTCCCTGCCTGTTTACTTTAGTTATTAGGATATAAAACAGTATAAGAGTTGAAAAATGCAGGAGCAAATGGATGCAGACTCCAAGATGAAAGAAAAAGTATATACGGCCTGTACAGTGTTCAGATCTGTAAGGATGTGGAGCTGCACAGTGTCTGAACTAAAATCTGCACCAGCAGCCTTGGATGCAGTTTTGAAACACAACCAAGGAGGCTATGAAACACAAAACAAGCTCCAAGCATAGGGGCCACCATGATGGGGGGGGGGACCTGGGCAGCTGCCTAGTTTGCCACACACACACACACACACACACACACACACACACACACACACACAAACACACATCTAGAAATGAACATAAATGCAGAAGCACAGAAAAGGTAGAATTCTGGGTCAGAGTATTGCAGGGAACCAAATTATTCCACTGTGCAAATATAGCCCGGCAAACAGAGTGGGAGATAGCTTTGTGTGAGTGTTTATAAGTGCGTGTGTGTCTGTGTGTGTGGTGTCATTCTGTCTTGCTAGCAGCAGACACAGGCTCGCTGGGGAGGCGTCACGCCTTTATTTATTCATCAACCTTCTGGGAACTGGCAAAGAGAGACAAGGTCAATACATTATTGCACACATGTGCGCACACACACCCCTTCAGTCCACCTACAGAATGACCAAATATTAGGGGAGTTAATGGTACACAAAATTCATGGTTCAGTATCTACAGTTTCAGTACAGCAGGGAAAACAAAGAAATATAGAAAAAAAGTATTTTTGTCATTTATTTTGAAAAATGTAAAGATTTAACTCCTTGGATGAATGATCGACATGTTACGAGAGGATCCTCCAGCTCAGGTCTCTCATTAGTGTTTGCCAGTCGGAGGCAGTGTCACAACATGAGCTTGGCTAACCTGGCTAACAGGGCTAAGCTGACTAGCATACTACAGCTGATGGACAGCAAATGGTGCACTGCCAAAATGGTCCGGGTAAAACTTGCGCTCTAAAATTTCTGTTCCATGCGTGTGAGTCGTCGAGATAAATAAACAATTCTGACAGAAGATGGAATCATGACTCGAGGCCGTTGACGTTTGGATTCTGTGTCGGTTTCAGATCCGTTACACCTCTACAGTTCATATTTTTCTAGGATACTTCTGTCAACACATATACTGTAATGACTCGTGTTAAAATGGTATCACAGTACACACACAAGCCACACACACTCACTGTTTTCAGAGACTCGTTGGCTGTGGGCCGTGAATCTGGGCCCAGAAAGCACACAGACCCTATTAAACGCTGCCGGATCTGCAACACACACCCTATTAAATGCTCCAGATCAGCTGAGTCAGCACGCCAAAAGAGAAAAGATTGGAGGTTTAGACAAAACAATGAGCCCTGTAACCAGGATACACAGAGCACACACACACACACACACACACACACACACACAAGCTCATGATTACGTACAGTATGTTCACATACTGCATGCCCACAAGTACAGAAACGTGCAAACAGTTAAAAGAAACACTCAGGAACAAAGAAAACCTACAAACACAAAGGAACAGGCACACACACACATATAAAATGCAGAATGACACAAGTACACACACACACACACAAGCATGTGCATGTGCTACTTCGCATCTGGCTCCTCTTAGACCAAGACACAAAAGAAGTAGTGTGTGTGTGTGTGTGTGTGTTCGTCATTTGGTCAGTGCTTTGATAGCTGGCGAATGAGGAGGAGGGCTCACCATGAGTCCAGACAGGAGAGAGAGAGGGGGGGGGGGGGGGGGGGGGGGGGGGGGGGGGGGGGGGGAGAGAGAGGGGCCAGCCACTGTCAGATACACAAACCACATGCAGCTGTTCATCGTCTACCTGAAAGGCACATGACACACACACACGCACACACACACACACACACACACAAAAAGACAACGTAGCAAAAGAGGCAAACATATATCTTTGTTACAAGTGTGCAAGACTTTTTCCCTGCCATGTGCATCTCAGTGGAAATCCTCAGGTTCTGTGTGTGTGTGTGTTTGGCTCGTAGTGACATGTGAGTCATCTAGCGGGTTGCGGGTCTGACTGTGGGGTAAAAATAGCCCTGTGTGTCAAGCATGGTTACAGAGTGATGATGAAACAACTGGCTGAACCAGCTGCTCACACACACATTGTTTTGGATGCATACAGCTCCATAAAGTCATTGTCTCAACTCACTGCACAAACACTGTTACTTGGCTGTGCCTCTCTAGTATCTGGGAGGTGTGTGTGTAAGGGCGTCAGTATGTCTAATCTTACTTGCCCCCACTTTATCTGCAGGACACTTCTGTGCTAGTCTCACCAGATCACAGAGAGAGAGAGAGAGGAGGGGGGTGACGGGAGGAGGAAGACGCAGAGATGAAGGGAGGGTGGGTGACCTGAGCGTTTGATGTTAAAGTTTGGAGCCGACCAAGGGAAAACTTCAAACACTGCATAGAATTAAAAAGATTACCTCCCTGTACACACACACTTCTCTCTCCACCAGTAGAGCACGTGCGCGCGCACACACACACACACACACACACACACACACACACACACACACACACACACACACACAGAAACTAGCAGTCCACAACAGGTCAGCATGCCCTTCAGTGAGAGACATAAAAAGAAAAAAGAAATTGATAGAAAGCCAGTTATCTGCCCCATAGTCACTCTCTCTTTTGTCTGTATAGGAACTTCAAAACTGATCCCAAGCCAGCGCCGTCTCAGTCAGCTTTGTAAAGACAGACTGACCTGAAGGGACAGAAAGTGATCCCATGTAAGTCAGTGAGGGCTGTAACAGAGACTCATGTCAGACTCATGTAATATGATGCACTACATTAGCCTCACCAGAATCCAACCGAAGCCTTTAATACAGAACCATATCATTCAATTCATTTGAACTATAATGCCATTTTACACCAGTACACCGTGAAGCTGTGGGTCTATGTGTTAATGTGTTAAGTGCTGATCAGCAGGCGTATTGTGACATGTATCTCGCACAGTAGCAATGGAAGAAACTGCCCAGTGTCCAAGTCAGACTGAGTTATGTGTGGCTTGGGTCTTATTTTTGTAGTTTTGGCCATCAACCCTGGTAATGTGAACCTTGTACTCATCAAGTGAATTCATTTCAAGTTAGACGAGAAAGAAACGTGAGTTAGATGATCAGACTTTTCTTATAACTTTCTTCGAGTTTGGCAATGAATCCCATCAGCAATAAAAACAAGCCCAACAGCACAAGGAGCTCAAGCAGTCAGACGATCATACAGGTTTTATACAAACTCCCAGGTTAAAACCTATTTGGCGGACATGCACAGGTAAACGGTAAAATTATTTCCCAAAAACATCCATCACAATTTACAGGCTAGCTGTGTGCACATTATTATTATTATTATTTCCTGTTATTATCGACATTTTGGTTTGCCATCCCTTTTTGATTTTACCTCCAAAATAAAGCGGTTTGGCTGAACTATTGAGCAGTTTTGTGAGAAGAAAAAGTAAAACAAAAGATTAAATTCATACTATGAGAGCAGGACCCACGTTTCTTTAAAGAAAGGCTGCTAAAGAAGCCTGTTTCTGGGTTAATTGGGAAGTCTGGTGTGAGGGTTAGAAGGGGTGAACAAGGTCGAGAGGTGAGGGTGAAGAGGCGAGGGGCAAATTCTGAAGGCCACATCAGTTCACAGCGAGGAATGCAGGTTTAGCAACGGTTGTGATGCCCCCATTTGTGTTTTGTGACTGAAGGAGTTTGTATGTGACCATGGTGTTTGTGTGTGTTAATCACACATCCACAAGGACGCACTCATTCACTTAAAATTACTATGTAGGACAGACGTAGCTACATCTTAAGAAGAATTCCAACATTTCCTATGTTTACATGGAAACATCAAATTATGTTTATATAAAGTAATGACTACTAAAATATGTACTTTGATGGGCTGTATCTAAAAAACAATTCTATATAGAATAACTAAAGGTTTTTTGGGTCATTTTGACCCACTATTTTGTCCACGGGACACTAACACTGCGTACAACAAGTTCACAAGTACAATGAAAAGTAGTTACGTGAAGATAAACATGTAACATGTCTATCGATAGATTACAGTTTCCTCTTTATGGACATTTTCTACAGTAACTCCTGGAGAATATGTTGCCAGATGAGGTGTTAAATGGTTAAAGCGAAAAAACACAATTCTACTGTCAAGCAGCCAGAGTCATGTATATATACTGTATATCAGTAGCCTGAGCAGAGAAAGTCAATCATGAATAGAAGAGACTCTGACACTGAAGAAGCATTTAAATCTAAAAAATACAATTCAGATTCTTGAAAAGTAGAGAGGGAATAAGGTTGTATACTGTGAGGTAGCTGTCGGTATGTGTACGCTCGTATATACAATATGGTTTGCACGCCAGCTTGAGTGCGTGCGTATTGTTGTTTCATGTGAGGTGTGAAGTTTGTGGTGGGGAGTCATTACGAGACCGGCAGAGTGACAGACAGAGAGGTGATTAGAAAGTTATGGAAAACACATAGAAAGAGAAAATGATGAGAATAAAAGAATAAAGAAGTGGAGGGTAAAAAAAAAGAGAGAAAAGAGAGTAAAGAAATGAAAGTTGAAAATGAGTGTGATGTGAAGGGAGAGTGCCAAAGCGACAGAGTGAGAAAGAACCACTCATCTCCCCATAAAGTCAACCAGAGTCGTTAGCAGCAGCACCGTGGGTGGTTGCAGAGGACTCACACTCAGTGAGTGATGCATGCTAGCCGGTCTGAGCCTGGTGGCTAGCACTAGCCTTTATTGGTTAGGCAGCTGGTTTGATGTGGAGCCCACACATGGCGACAGGATGACAGACGCACTGTAACACACACACCACAGAGAGAGGGAGGGGGTGAATGTGTGGGTGTGGGAAGGGGATGTGTTGAGTTGAGGCTATATGTGTGTTTATATGGGAAAACTGCAATAGTACATCTGTGTGTGTGTGTGTGTGTGTGTGTGGGGTGGCTTGAAGAAAATGTGTGTGCGAATGTAAAGTGGGTGGGAGAGTGAGTGAGTGAGTGAGTGAGTGAGTGAGTGAGTGAGTGTGTGTGTGTGTGCCTGTGCATAGCGGGATGGCTGATACCTGTAAATCTGTGTGTGTGTGTGTGTGTGTGTGTGTGTGTGTGTGTGTGTGTGTGTGTGTGTGTGTGTGTGTGTGTGTGTGTGTGTGTGTCTGTGCATAGCGGGATGGCTGATACCTGTAAATCTGTGTGTGTTTGGGTGTGTGGGTGTGGTGTGTGTGTGTGTGTGTGTGTGTGTGTGTGTGTGTGTGTGTGTGTGTGTGTGTAGAGGGGTTAAAGTTTGCCTATGAGCCTGTATATGTGTGCAGGTGTAAGGAACAATGACTGAGAGATTAGGAGCAGTGCACATATAGATAGAGGGAGATAGTGAGATAAACAAGACCAAGACATGAAAGACAGACATAACATGAATTTGTAAAGTAGAACAATAGTGAACGAAAGAAATAGAAATGTGGTGTACAGGCGGGAAAGATATGGGCCATTCTGTACCTTTTTTTCTTTCTGATTTTATTTCTTTATCACACAGACAGAAAAAAGGGACGGGATGACCCCTAATGATTGAGAAGGAAAAGGACAGAGAGTCTAGAGAGAAGGGGAATGATGGAGAGATAAACAGAGAGCGTGGAGTGTCTGGCCGTGTCCCAGCTTTGTCTTTGGTCTCCGGGGAGGGAGGCTGGCAGAGGCAGGCAGGCTGGCTGCTCTGGCCCAGGGCCAGGCCACACACTGTGCCACGCTGCCCAGGAAAAGCCCCGGCCTGAGAGGGACGGGGGGGTGGAGAGACCCAAAGTCCGGGCCCCCCCCGAGGCACTTCAACAGGCCCCGGGGGGCCCATTGTGACCCCGGCTCAACCACTTGACACATCTGGTCCCCTCAACCTGGTGAAGTCTTAGGACTGTGGGGCTACAAAGCTGTCTGCGGTCTAACCTGAGCTGGAGTGGCCTGGAGCTGACTATACAGACACAAGAATAAATAAATGCTGGGGCTAAAACAAACTTTTAGCACAGTATCACTATTGAAAGCTTAGGATCATGGGTGATTACTGGCTACTAAGTTAGGCAATGTTCAGAAAAGTCAAATTCAAAAAGGTATCCTGTGGAGTTTTCTTGTAAACAAACATGTTTACATTCAGTGTCTCATGCCTCTCCTTTTGCTGTGGTATTACTACATCCCCCACTGTCGGTGGAATAGCGTAAAACGTGTATTGCATCACCTGTGTACTTGTGTTTGGGTGATGCAATATATAAACAAGGACCCACTTATCAAAACATTGCTTCATGGTGCCACTGGTGGTCAAAATCTCCATGGTGCACAAGGGCTGCAACGAGCCCTTATTTTCATGATCAACTCATCTACAGACCATTTTTTCGATTGATGGTTTAGTCTGTAAAATGTCAGACAGCAGTAAGAAATATCCATCACAATTTCTCAGAGCTCATGGTGAAGTATTCAAATGTTTTATCCAACAGTCCAAAGCCAAAGTCTGTTCTGTAAACTGTTCTGTGATCATATGTGTGCACTACTTGGATATTTGGCATGCATCTCAGCCAATGAGAGCTGATCAACTGACTTCTAAATGCCTCCTGTGTCTGAGAATTATGCCAGTGTGTTCAACAGGTCACCAAGTTGAACCAACTCAAGGGAGCAGGACAGGCCGGGCCAACTCTGAGAAACTGGGTCAAGTTTTCTAAACTTCATGTTATACATCAGTGAAAAAGTGAAAAGGCAAAAGCCTCTGAATCAAAGCCTGAAAATAATCTTACTGGGATCAGTTCAGCAGTTCTGCAGCAGAGGCTGGAAAAGATCTGACTTTAGTTGAAAGTAACGTGAAGTCAAGAAAGAAAGTGCAGCATTGAGCCCAGAGCTGCTCACTAATGAACACTGCTTCACCATCACTTGCTATCACTGATTAAAACCCAATGAAAGCTCCCTTATATCAGTCCCTCTCTCTTTTTAGATTCCTCAAAGCTACACAATGCTTTCTGTATTCTTTCGGTCTCTTTTAACCTCTGTGTGTCTCAGTATCTCTCTGCCTTTCCTGTTTCTAATGAGTGAAGTCACTTTACTGGTATGCTTTTAAGCCACATTGCCAAAGCTGTGTGATGCCAAACCTTCCAAAAACAGACAAACAATCGTTTCATCCGTTCAAACCACGCTGAAAAGATTTATTATTTGGTTTGAAAACATGTAATAGTACATAATCCTCAACAGCCATAATAGCATCGAACAAAACTGAGATCATATGTTTCCAAAACTGAAAACATGCTGCTTTTTGCTTTGTTTGTTTCTACCCCTAATTATGAATCTCTCCATTTCCTTTTAGTCCTTCCTCCAGCTCATCTGTCTGTGTTGAGGCCATGTACTGTATGTATATTTGTGTGTGTGTGTGTGTGTGTGTGTGTTAGAGCATGGAGCAGCCCGAGGGAACAGAGCTGACTAAACTCCATTTTCCAGCTGCCTGGACAAGCCAATCAGCCACGAACCTCAGAGCCTCTGTTTCCGGAGGATGGGAGACGACAATCGCCACGGCGAGGTTGCACTGGGATTACATCACTGATAGGGCGAAGACATGATGCTTTTCAAATGTGTTTGTTAGACGTGTACATACGTTTTGGCACGGGGTGGAGACTGTTGAGTGTGTGTATGTGTGTATTCACTAATATCCAATGTCTCTAAAAATGACCTCTGTGTTGAATGCACAATCACTAAAGCTCAAGTTACTACCAACCCTTCCTCTGTCTTCCTCTCCCTCTCTCTCTGTTGAGATATAAGGTTACCACTGGCTCCAGACAGTGAAGCTAATACTCCTCCATCTCCTCCCTCTCACCTGACCGGAGGAAGGGAAGAAGGCAGGGAAAGTGGGACGAAATAAAAGGATGAGAGAGCAGAGACAGGAAGGGGGGGGGGTGAAGAAATTGAATGGGAGGGAGGGATAGTAGACACACACAGCCGGGCAGAGATTTATGGAGGGAGAAAGAGAGATGAGAATGAGTGATTGTCTTGTCCACCTGCGAGAGGAGAATGGACAGGAGATATAGACACTGCACACGCGCACACACGCGAGGAGACATGAGATCTGGGGTAGCCACAGCAGTCAATAGACGAAACCTAAGATGGCGGAAGATGGGGGGCCCATACAGCCCCTCCCTGCTTGTCTCCCCCTCTCTCAATCGAACTACGCTAGGGGCCCCATCAGGGTCATGCACACAAAAACACAGAGACACACACACACACATACACCCCTGACCCTGCCCGTCCCCCAAACGAGCCCCTTATTGATGAGGTTACTGGCCGAGAGGTCAAATCCCAGTGACAGAAAGAGATTGGAGAGTTTGAAAAAGTGGAGTACTGGGGGAGACAAAAGGAGGGAGAAGAAACTGCAAAAGCTGCTTCTATCTATCTGTTGAACTATCATGTACAGTTTCCAAAACATTTGTTATTAAGTATTGTTAAAAAAAATCTAGAAGTATATTTCCTGGATTCCTACATGTAACAATGGCCAACCTGAGGTTAACATGTGACAGCTGTCTCATATGAATGCATCTAACACGTGTTCAACAGACCTTCATCACATGTTCGTCTCCTATATGAAAGTGCTGTCAGACTGCTCACTGCCTTTAGCAATGAATGACTACTTCACGTGATGTCTTTGTGGTTCTCTTAGCTGAGAAAATAATCTCACCACAAGTTCCATATAGTAGCTTTTCTGGAGCTTTCAATCATATCACATGAGCTTCATCAGCAGATGGAGTTTGCCCAGGTGCAGTGGAATTGTGGATCATTTCTTTAAATGTGATATGATCAAAAGCGCCAGAACAGCTACAGCTGACAGTATTTCTCTCAGTTAATGCAAACAACATGTACTCCAATCTAAATTCCCCCAAACTATTGGCAAACAATGAGTTACATGATGGCCTCTCCAGCCTTGCTAATCTCTAGGCTGAAGGATTATATTTGTGGACGGCTGTGAATAAGGTGAATTGTTGCCCTTGATATCCTCTGCCCCTTAAACATCACATCTCAGTAACTCAGATGTCACAGAAACACTTCCACCTCCACAGTCCTATTTACTTCGTTTGTCTTCGTCTCATTCATGTGCAGTTCAACTTGTAATAATAATATTTTTGGCATATCAAAGGCGATCCAAAGTCTGAGTATTTTATCCTGTTTTATCTGCCTGCGCTTGAATTGAGAGTTTTTCCTTTTACTGAGACTTATTTGGGGGAAAAAAGAAAAGAATTGCCATCTACACCTTTATTATAAAATGTAGCTTGATACTTTCACAGGCAGCCAGACAGAAAGTCAGAGACAAAAATAACTCCATAACAGACACAGAGCAAGGGAAAGTAAAAGAGGCAAATGGGAGATGACAGAGAGAGAGTGCAGGTGGAGGAATAAAGAAAGAAAATTCATCTTTGTTGCCTTCCTCTTTCTTTACCTCCCTCTCTTCTCTCTTCAAAACCTGCATTATCTTAAACTGTATAATCATCTCCTCTCTCTCTCCTCCGCTTTCATCTTTCTCCTCCCTCTCTTTCCCTCATCGTCTCTGACATCAAATTTCTACTTCTTCATCACTCCTCCACCTCCCTCTCTCTGTGGAGGAGCAGTCAGCAGTGATCAGAGGGATAATAAACTGTCACTGTGCTGCATGGAAAACACACACACACACAAACAGAGGAGATGGAAAGAGGTGCAGAGTGGTGAGGGGAACTTTTCTGTGTAAACAGATAAATATTGGCAGTAACAGTGTGTTCTGTTATTCACCATGACACCTGCTCTATCCTCACACTAAATCTTTTACTTTTTCCTTCCGTTTTTTTCTGCCTCCATCTGACTTCATCAGAGAGAGAGATTACTGAAATTCTATCATCCAAAGTCTTGCTGTCGCTATCTACCACAGACGTTTCAATATATGCAGACTTTGCTGCTTAAACGCACACAACAACATGCTGAAGAGCATCAAACACGCACACACACACTTGCATGTGCCTATGACCCAAACACATGCACGTGGCGCTGCGGTGACGCAAACTTGGCATGTGTGATTCCCACGGCCGCTCGCTTTCATTTGAACACTTCTCTCTCGCTTTCGTGCTCACAGTGCTTTCTCTTACCTCGTCTTTGCTCTTTCTTCTCTGCTGTCTCCCTCTTTGTTTTCTGTCTGAGATGGAGTGTACAGCGAGTCGAGGGATTGAGGGGAACAAGCCAGAAAAGGACAGTTGAGACAGAAGGAAAAAGAAAAAACACAAAGAAAAAAAGAGAAAAAAGGGGGGAAAGAGACTGGGCTCGGCTACTTAGATGCTTTTTGCTTCTTCTATTTCTGAGCTGCAAGCCGAGTGTGTGTGCGAGTGTGTGTAAATGTGCGTGTGTGTGTGTGTATTATTTCTATTTTTAAACCGCTGCACAGAGTCTGGCTGCTTGATTCTCTTCCAATAAAGTCCCACTGACTGCACAAGTGCACACTAGGAAACTTTCTGAGTGAGTGTGCCCATACACATGTGTATAATGTTTTCCATTGTTACAGAGGTGGAAAACGTGCATGTGTGTAAGTGTGTTCTTAAAAACACACCTACATCCTGGCTATTTTTTGATTTTTGTGTTTCCATTACAAGTTGAACCTGCTATGTCAATGAGGAAGCACACATATATAACACACACACACACACACAGTATCAATAAGAAGATCATGGTGATAACCCAAATGAAACCAGTGGGAGAGCTAAGAGCCAGCTGGGACACACACACACACACACACACACACACACACACACACACACACACACACACACACACACACACACACACACACACACACACACACACACACACACACACACACACACACACACAGCTAACTCGACTAATAATGCCTGTAATTGCTTTGTTTTCACATGGAGTGAGCGAGTGCCACCCTCTCCCTCCCAATTTTTCACTCATCCCTCTTCTCCCTCCATCTCTCATTCTGAATAACTGATTATTATGAATGAATGATTGGGGGCTATGGGACGGTGTGTCTCTGTGTTATGTCATCTCAAAGCCAGCCATGCTCTATTAGTGGAGTTTGATTCATAAGTAGGAAGCCTCACTTCAGTGATTCCCCTGGCAGCCGTCGGCACAATAGATCCATTATACACACACACACACACACACACACACACACACAGAGTAGAAAAAAGAAATGACAGCGGAAGGAGAAAAAATGTACCCGTGAGAGAGAAAGCTGAACAAAGAGAGGATGAGAGCCAGGAAACAGGAAGTATTGAAGGAGGAAATGAGAGGAGGAAGGAAACAGGAGGGGCAGAGATAGAAAAATGTGTAGCAAGAGCGAATGCTTTGTTTCTGCTTCTGCCCACTTGTGGGATGACGTAAAATATTCCTGGCGTTCCAAAAACGAACAAAAAGGTCATTCTTTGGGTTGCTGCTGCCTCTTGGTAAAGTTTGATCATTGAGTATAACATGACTCAGTAACATACCTCAGATCTCCTTATTCTCCTAGCTTGATCATGTAAACTGCCTGGAGACCGACATGTGCTAATCAAATGCTGCAAAAATAATGTCGGACAGTTGACAACTCATCCATCAACTGTGTATAAATAAATAATTGATGATGACTCTATGTGACTGATGCTAACCCACTTTCTCATGAGTGCATGCACACGCAATACCTCAGCCAACTCCTAAACACAATGTGGGTCATTACCACACATAATGGCACTGGGGGCAAACAAAGTGACGTTAATAAAGTAGACAGATCTGACCCAGGCTACTGTTGATTTTATGTTCAATAGGTGGGAAATTAAACATTGAGAAGCTCGTTACAGCGGCATCAAGGCAATATATTTTCATTTATAAAGCTAAATATCACAAAATTGTCTTAGAGCTTTACCATCTGAACAATATATGACACTCTTATCCTTAAACCCTTGATTCATGTAAGGAAAATCTCCATTAGCAATAACAAAAACTACAAACCCACGTTGAAGTTATGACTTTAATACGCCACTTACTTATGCTTATGTACTGTGTATGTATACCAGTAAAGCTGTGGGCCAGGTTGCATGAAAAGCTTCAATAAATACCTGAGAAAATCAGCAAAGACACTTACACCTTGGTTGTAGAGTTGGCATGGCAACCACTAGAGCACACAAAGCCATGCATTATGGAAAGCATCAGCAACGAGTTGAAACGTGTCATTGACATGTCATCAGATTGCTTGAGACTAGCCATCCTGTACTGTATATCCAAGACACTTACATATCCTTGAAGCCACACTTTTACATGGAAGCTAAGAAATAAATATTATATATAGCTAAATATAGATTTTTCTGTTTTGCACAATTTATTATTTTGAATATTTCACATTGTGTTTATTTGTTTACGACACTGACGCAACATAACTTGTAGCAGAGGGGTCAGCAATTGTGTTGAGCAGGGTACAGATATAGGATGTGAAGTGAGTAGTGGTAATGGCCCAGCAGTTGGGTATGGGGTACTGAGAGAGTGGAGGGAAGGTGGTGGTGGTGGAGGAGGGGGTTCAGCCCTACGTGACGGCAGGCGCGTACCCAACGCTACCTGGCTCGCGTTCAAACACACCCCCACTTCAGCTGGAGAGCCCCAAGTCCCTGGAGAGCTCCCCGACATGAACCCACAGACATTAAACACACACAAAGACATGCTACCCCTTCACACACCTAGAAGACCAGAAAGATACTAACACTGAGAGCGAGAGACAGTATAAGTGCACATGAGAGCCCAAGCACATGAAGAAGGTACAAAGAAATAACACAAAATGAGCATGAACAAAAACACACAGACAAGGACAATCACACATTAACAAAAGCTCAGGCCAATGCACACACTCAGAAAACACACACACACACACACAATAAAATAAACAGTCACAAACATGCAAACTTCCATGCATGTAGGCAAACACACACACACTTTGTGTGCAGGGCTTCTTTGGATACGGACCCAGCCCCACACAACAAGCTGCATGAAATATTCAGTGAATTTTTCAACATGTGCTCTTTCCCCTTTTGCACGTGTAGAAGTGCAAGAAAAAAATGTAGGGGGAGAGGGATGGGGAGACGGGAAGGAGGGGGAGAAGGAGTCAATGAGGGCAAAGGCAGAGCGAGCAGCAGGAGAGAACGGACGAGCAAGCCAGAAACTGACTAGGAGACGCAGAGAGAGAGAGGAGAGAGAGAGAGAAAACCCAGCTGACTCTGTTCCAAGCTACTCCCCTTAGCAACAGCTCTGGCTCAGCCTGCGTCCCATTGGCCGGCTGACAGCATGCATCACAATCCCATGCATGGCTCCTCAGCCAATCAGGGGTTTCCTTGCAACTCTGCATTTTGGATTTCATTTTCACCATGGCAACACAACCCTGCTCTTGGCCCTGGATGTGGCCTATGTAGTGTATATACACACACACACACGCCATACTGTACATACAGTACAAAGTTGACCCACCCCTGATGAGCTCAGGCCAAGACAACTAGTCTGAAAGCACCACAGATATAAACACAACTCACATGGTAGGCAAGCTAACTCAAACACATCTGCTGCCTCTCCACTACTGTGAATGTGTAATCACATGTGCCTAAGTGTTACAGATAGTGAAGAACACTGGAGAGCAGGAGTAAGAGTTCATTCAACACAGACAACCCATGCTTGGATCAGTACCCTCCATCACTCATAATGAGGACAAGAAACACACTGTCACACTGTGTGTTCCTCCATCTGTCAGTCTGCATCCTCAAATAAAAGTAAACCCTCCTCACAGTCCTCACTCACATTCACTCTGAAGGTTGGAAGAGGAAGCATCAGTCTGAAGTTGCTTTCACGCATGTACATTGACTCTGTAAATCCTCTGGCATGTTGGTGTCATGCTTGAAAAGGGTCTAAAGTAGTTTTTCTATTTAAGTTCTGTTAGTTTGCCTTCCCAGGACCTGCTAACCTTTCAATAACTCGTTTTACTCTTTGCATAGGATAACTATTCTTTAACAATTTCTAAACAGCACGGCTACAAGGACACACATACAGTAAGTTCTGGTATGACGACTGCCTTTGATGAGTGCGTGTAAAATATATAAATCCCTGAAAATAAATAAGTGACAATAGAAGATAGAAATTGATATAAATTCACATTCTTTCAACAGCTTCAACTGTAGCTCAAGTGATCAGAAGTTGCTTGCTGAAAACACTTTTTGTTCAAACATTCTGGTAGTCTTTTTGTGTATATGTAATCTTCCTTGTACTTCTACTGCATGGCCTCGTTGATGAGATGCCATTATAGGAGTTGATATTAACTGAAGTGCTACAGCTACATAGCAGGTGTCTGTCCTGGCTTCTTAGACCTCTACAACACATAAAACACTAATAACTGTTCAAGTGATTTCTATGTCACTGCAGAAACTAGCTTATTGGGATGAGTCCTTAACAACGCACTTCATACAATTCAAAACACACACGCAGGCAGACAGACACAGGCAAGGTAACTCTTTGTTCTCTCAGTGAGGCGAGATATATAAAGGGTGCGAGAGAGGGAGGGAGAGTATCAAAGATATAAAGACAAGAGGAGAGAGGTGGAGGGGAGGCAGAAAGACAAAGAGAGGTGTAGCAAGAGAGGTAGAGAGATGTATGACACAGGCCGACTCCTGGAGGATAAGCAGGAGGAGAGACAATGAATAGCAGCTCCTCTACAGACAGACACATGATGAATGGGTCTGCTGCCTAAAAAGCCAGTGTGTGTCTGTTCACCCCACAGTGTGTGTGTGTGTGTGTGTGTGTGTTTGGAACTACAGAAGCGATCCATCTGGGCCACTGTGGCAGTGACCACACTGGAGGGTGATATCCAGTATCCCCTTCCCTTCCCACAAGACGAAACGCAACCATCCGCTCCACAAGCAGCACTCAGGGTCAGTTGTCAAACTTAACAGCAGGTAATTAAAAGTAATAGCAGAGCTTCCCCTTGGGTTCGACGATAGGCGATGTATGTATCCCACCAACAGCAATTAGTCAGCCAATTACCCCGGGGCCTAATTACAACTGCCATCCATAGGAAGGCTTTGGGAGGGACAATAATGGGTTCTTATGGTAGCCTGTATTTATCTAAGAGATCAATGATTAGCATGATCACTGGGAAAGGTCAGCACCTCACATGAAAGGCTGGCTGCCTAACTGGCATGTCTGCTTTGCTGCAGTTAATTGGTACAACAGTAGCTAAGTGCTGTTTTCTATTAACGGTTTGTAAGTACATATTAGGATGCCATCTCGCAGGCTACATTGGGTGTAATGACTTTAAAGGCCGACACACCGGACATTCCTAAAGACCTGATGTCATACTTTTCATGGTGTAATGTTTCTGAAATATGAATAATGAACCTATGTATTTTTATGGCCAAAGTGGCTAGCCAAGCTTGCTTTTTTTTTTTTTTTTTACATAATTCATTTGTATATTGCTGGGTTGAGCTTTTCTGGTTTTCTATATGTCTCAGGCAGCTTTCATATTATCAGTATAACATGTGACCACTGGAGCTTTATTGGCACAAGTGCAATGGTTATGATGTTGCATTAGTTGGAAATTCAATGTACTTTATTTTGGCTGATTCAATTAAATCTGGAGTAGGGGTCTTCCAATGTGTGTGCATGTGTGTGCGCATGTTACAGCTCTCAGAGCAGAGGGCTCGGCGGCAGAAGCTCCTCTAATCGAGTTAGCTGTGATAACAGGAGTGGCAGCTGGCTTTCCAGGAATATACTCTCCTACTGAGCATGCACTCCCTGCAAGTGGATTTCACACATACATATACACACACACACACACACACACACACACACACACACACACACACACACACACACACACAGATAAAGATGCGCACACACATGCAAATGCACCCAGCGTGACCTACCTTTCTGTTTCCTGGGTTTTAAAAATGCATGTGTGCTGCTGTGGGTCTTTGGATAGTAAATGCAAAATGCATGTACACATACTGAGACAAGCTTATTAACACATCTGTACATTCACACACCAGCTTCTATCTCTCTCTTGCTCCGTTCCACCCAAACACACAGACATGTCCCACATGAGCTTACAAATCACTATTTGTGTGTGCAGCTGCTGGCAGCTCTGGTAGATATTTAGGTAGGTCAGTAGGTGAATGACGCGTTCACTGTCTGGCCACCTTGTTTAGTTAACTGTGGATACACAAACCTTAAAACCCTCTTAGCCACACAATGGCCTATTTCCACTGTCTGAACTCAATGACCTGTGCCAAAGTGTGACATTGCGTTCATCAGTTCAGAATATGTTAATATACGGATATGACCTCAGGTATTTTTACAGCCCTACAATAGAATCTAAAAAATTAAGCAAGTCTACAGAGAGCTGGAACATCACATCAACAGCAGTTGCTCCAGCAGAAATAACCTCCTCCTTTTCCCACAATGCTTTTTAAAAATAGGTATTCTAACACAGTATGGTCATGTAAACAAATGGGCTGTTTGTGAATGAAGACCGCGCAAAGACACATTTAAAATTGGCCAAAATATTCCTTTTATACTCCTTTATTCAAAATATTTGATGGCATCCTTATAAGACAAATAAATGGTATTATAAAACGGATATTAGAACTTTCAGGTATGTAAGATTCTAGTTAGAAATACATATGGACAGACATACACAAGTTGTTCCCATAATATGTCATGCATGCGATGAACTGACTACACTGCTGTCAAATGTCCAATTATGCCATTAACATATAAACCTACTGTCTGTGTCCCTAGTATACAGGATCAGTATACTGTATCTGTGTCTGTACTGCTCTATATTGCCCCCTATTGAATCCTCCTTGGACATACATAAATACACTGGATATATATTCCCTCAACTACAGCTTGTCCATAGGTTCACTACAGCCAATCAGCTCTGTGTGTGTACAGTGTGTGTTTGCTTTACACAGGACACAGTAAGACCATTTTGTCTTTGCACGTGCTCTATGTTTGCAAAATACCACGTGAATGCACGCATTTAAAGTTAAACATGACATGTCAGTGCTATGTACACACCATCTGCAAATGTGGAAAATATGTGTGTATGATACAGCCTTATGTGTGTCTGCTTCAAAATAATCCTAAAGCATCTAAAGTATGTAGTATTGGTCTGTTTGGTCCTCACCTGCTCATTTGCCTGTGTAAAAATTGCATTCTCATTTCACAATCATTCCAACATTGTGTCCATTTTTCTCTGGTTTTGTAGTCCTCGACAGGACAGAACAAATACCTCTGATATAATTGAAATTGACGTATATGTAAAATTAAAGTTTACCACTTTACTTGTAGTCCTTTTGAAGGCCATTGGTTGATTCATAGTACAGTATACATCATTGTGAGGCCAATCAATTCAAATTACTGGAGCTGATGAGAAAACTATTACATTACTGTTCAGATGACTATGAAACAGGGAGAAAAGGACATTGACACGACTTCAGCCAGGTGAATGCATAGCCTTCACTCGATGTGCATAGCCACAAGTCAAGCAAGTTCATGTAAAAATAAAAGGCTACAGGCTCTAGTTTCACATGTGATCTATAAGATCCCTCTCTTCTAGCTGCTGTCTCTCACTCTCTCCTCCTCTGTAGCCTCCCTCTCCTCTCTCCCTTTGCTGGCCTCTCACACACACAAAGGCAGGGGGAGGTAGAGGGGGAGGAGGAGGGAGGGGGAGGAAGGCACAAAGGGGCTGGGAGCTGTGGGCTTGCCCTGGGGAGTGGGGGTGGATGGGGGGTAACAGGGGGTCAAAGGGGGGCCACGAGGGTGTAGAGGGCTGGGGGGGGGGTGGGGAGAAACCTGAGAATCAGAAAGCCAGAACAGGAGCTGGGGTAGAAAGATGGGGAGCAATGATGGGAAGGGAGGGTCTGAGGGTGAGAGACAGCTTATAGCTGCAGTGATTTTTTTTGTTTCCCCTTTGAAGGGGGGGGGGTTGGCAGTGGATTTGTTCAAGAAAGGGATTTAGTTTGGGACATGCACATCCACTATCTACCAAAGCCTGTGTAAGCGTTTTAGCCACATCTCTTTTTTTTAGGCAGACAGTGTTTACGTCTTGTGCCCTCTCAGCTTCAACGCAGGAACAACTGCGCCTACATTTTCAACCCATAACACAACATGTAGGCTGAAGGTGGTGACATGCTTACAGTGACAGACAAATGCGTGTGCACTTACAGCTTAGTATTTTTCTTGACTAAGGCAAATCTCTGAAAAAGCTGGGAAAACTGGTTTGTCTACGAGACAATACGACTGATCAAGCGATATTTGAGACCTATTAAAGATGATCACTGTGGGTGATGGTTTGTGAATTACTCCACTAGATTAGCCAGCACACTGCACATTGTGGAAGTCAATAGGTAAACTCAAAACCAAGTTTCAAGATGTACTTTTATGAACATGTACTATAGGTGAGACGTCATCAACTTTACATGTATGCTTCTCTACATCATGTGGAAGTCGCTGGAAGTTGTTTGGTGTTAATAACAAACCCTGCTTTAAAAAGGGATCAGGTATTATGGGTTTTAGGTCTCTCACACACCAAGCCAACTTCAAAGAACCAGTTCCAACAAGACAGACGGCTGCATTGCCTGAAGTCACCTCACGTCTTCAGTTAGAAGATGAATTTGAACACACTCTGCAAGGACTACAACTAGCCTCCATCTGGCCACTGACATGCATGTTTGCTTGTGCGTGTCTGAGAAGAAATTATGAGTCAGTAGTTTGTATTTGTCTTGTTTTTCTCTCTGCAATGTTCTTTGGATTACAAAGCCAACCATTTTTGCTCCACTATGAATCTGATTGTTTCCTGATATGCTCAGAATATAAAATGAAAAACTTTACCACGAAGCTAGCACTATAACAGTTTATTTTCTTGGTCTTTGACTTAGAAAAGAAGAAGAAAATAATAAAGGCCAACTAGAGCCAACCAGGGACACACACACACAAAAGATCAGCTGACGTTCTGCAATACTGCCATAAAGAAGACTCGTCATTATACCGGCTTTGCTTTTTTAAACTGAACCAAACAACGGCAGCATAATGCTGCCCCAGTGTGTGATTTTAGATAGCATGCCGGCACTCTGGAAGCAAAAAAGGCGTGACATGTAACAACAGCGATGGCATCTAGTGTGACTTGTAACATATGCGCCGTGTTAGGTGGATCTCGTGCCCTGCCTGAAGGGTAAGGAGCTCCCGGACGTCGTTGTCTCCTCAATTCACAGACATTTTCTGTAGGTTAGCTGCTAACTGCTGCTAGCTGCTTTTAAATCCACTGGTGGTGGGTCGCACACATAACACGTCATAAAAACGTCACACCCCTGTCCCGCCCTGCCGGCTCCCTCATTTTACGCAGCCGTCCATTTGACTTAGTTACTACCTCTGCTGCCGGCAAAACAGCGGAACAACAATGTCCCCCAATTCTATGTTTGTACGTTGTATACAACGACAGCAAGGCAGAATAAGGCTGTATAAAAGGTGCTAATGTATGTGTCAGGAAAATAATTTTTGGATGCATTTCTACAATTACAGAACACTGACTGTCTGGAACGTGATATGACTTCTGTGGGAACAGTATTACTATTCTATTACTTTTGTTTTCCTTCTAATATCACAGCTCTCCCAATTCATAACATTATTGTTTAATAAGGTTGTTTGGGGTCATAGTTGTTGTATGACATTTAAATAAGACAACTGCCTGCCCTCCATTGTTTTTTATATCAATGCACCCCTTCCACATCCCCACACTCCTCATTCCCTCCACCTCGCACTAATCTTACACCATCTAACCACCCCTAACTGCCTCCAAAACCACCGTGGGGCCTTAAGACGCAGGTGCACACATCAGCACTGAAACACTTCATAGTAACAGATGTCAGAGTATATACATAGCTACACTATTAAAACACAGTTACACACATTGGTGGATGTGCCAACACAGACACACACACACACACACACACACACACACACACACACACACACACGTTGCAAACACATAAATACAAGGCATACCAAGAGAGGCCTGTGACAGCTGGGTAACGCAGGCCAAACAACAAGCACAGCAGAGGACAGGAGGCATGTTGGGTATCTTCCTTTTTACAAACTCTGTCACCCGTACACACACACACACACACACAGACACAGACACAGACACACACACACACACACAGAGCCTACAAAGAGAGTTTACATGAGAACAAGCACGCACACACACAAACCCAATGCCCTCCTTCGCAGGAAAGTTATATAACCAGATAGGCAGAGGAGCTCTCTCTCCACACTTCTTTCTTTCATTACATCTTTCCATTCCTCTTGTCGTGAGCTCTGTTTGTTCTTCCATCCCTGCCTTTCTGTTCTTATATTCAGTGCCAGGTTTCTTTACATGGACTCAGCATTTCTTGAATGAGATTTTTTCCCCCTGCCAGCTGTTGTTTAAATGCATTAAAAGCCCTTTGATTGCATAAATGTGACTGTTAAAAGCTTTTATAGGGAGAATGTGGTAATACGCCCTCACAAACCTCCAGGAGGTGGATGATGTCAGCTCCACCTCTCCTCCTTCCCTCCCTACGCCACTCCTCCCTCGATGACACCGCTGATTATGACAGAGGAGGAGCACGATGAAGAGGAGCCTCCCCCACCTTCTCTTTCCTGTCCTCCTCCTCACCCACTGCTTCCTGCCATCACCCCCCCCCCCCCGGCATCCTGAGTCAGCTCTCACCAACTCTCTTCCTGAATCGCTCTCTACATCTTGCTCAAATCTGTTCTCCTTTGAACCAAAAGCATTTTTCTTTCTTTTCATCCTATGCCCGTCATTCTAAGGGTCTCAGATGATTTCACACTTTTTATTCACCATGAGGCAGCAGATAGAGGGAGACCGAGAGAATGAAGGAAAGAGGGGAAGTATTATGATAACTGATGTAACATCCACACTTCTTTATTACTGCTGTGACCGACAGAATTTAGAATTACATGAAAATTCGTATTTATTTAACTGTTATTTATTTAACACCTCTGAATGTTCTGAAAGCATAAACCCTTTCCTGTGCTGCCTCCACAGGGTGTGTGGCACACGTGGATGTAACATGGATTGGAGCATTCAGAAGAAAGAAGGAGGAGGAGGATGTAGTAGACAAAGGAGATGGGAAAAACAGATGCCAAATCCTAATGTCTTGTCTGACGCCCTGCACTGAACACTCACAAACTGTCACCTGCTTGTATGAAAGAGGGCATAATGCAAACTGGACAGTGTGTGGGACCAGTAAAGTGCAACTCATATATTCAAAGCTTAAATAACTGGAATGTTTACTATTAACTACAAAAAATTTTTTGAAAATCACCAGTTTTTATCTGTCAAGGCCGTCCCGTTTTTATATTAAATTTGTGGTTCACTCCTTCTATCAACATCTGCGGGACAGTATCCTTACTGTAGTCTATGGACTCCTACTGCTCTGCAAAGCAAAACTGTGCAGCTGAACATATGCCACTCATCTACCATGTCTTAAACTAGATCCCTGTCCGAATAAATCATCTGACAAAACTGGTCCCAGGTGCAGCATATGGAATTATTTCACTTACAAGCAGCCAACATCAAAACCCTGGTGTAAAGGGTGCTGCCAAGCTCTGCAAGTCAAGTAGGGTGACATCATCATAGCTTTAGATTTATTATTAGTATTAAAGTCAACGCTCTGGCATCGTAACAACACTAAAGGGAATGCCTCACATAAAGGCTGTGAATCGGACTCCAACCTACAACATTTAAGGTACATAATAAGCAACATATCTTACTCAACAGGATACAGTACTAGCCTTGTGGCATATGGCTAGCATTTATATCTGCAGCAGTGTATAAAAAAAGCTACAAGCTGTACTGATAGATGAGATACACTACGACAGTTGAACCCAAAGGGAAGGTGACACAAGTACCATGTCCAAGGGGGGAGAGTGTGCACATGTGTGTGTCTCAGAGACACGCTGATTGATGCCAATGCTCACAGTTTGTTTTACCAGAAAATGTACAGTAACACACTCTTTCTCTCTCAAACATATCAAGACATTCAGTCATTCAACATGGAGGTCATACAGATAAGGTATGACCTCCACAAGCTGTTTGTGTAAGAGACAGGCACCAACAGTGGGTGAGACACTACAGTTTCATTCACAAATCTCACTGACTTTTTAATATCCCCATAGAAAAAACGCATAATCAATGGATGGAATATAAACTACAAATTTTAAACTACATAGTATTGTAGTATATATAGTGTAGTATTGGACAAAAGGTTGTAGAGATTTGTAACAGAAGTGAAGACTGTAATGTAACGGTAAGTGTAATGTACATTCTTTTTACAGCCTCTTAGTCTTTTTCCAACAATCCCTCCACTCTCCCTCCTTCTTTCTGCTCAGCAACATCCCTTCTTAAAGAAAATCGTGCAGTCAAACTGTGCTTTATACGTATGTGTGTGTGTGTGTCCGTCTACTTGGTCTTGTGTGTATATGTGCATGTGCATTTATGTGTATAGTGGCTCTGATTCATGGCCAGCTGTAAATGTATGTAATAAAGCTGAGCAGGCTAAGTGATGGAAAACCCCAGGTGTGTGAGACCCGGCAGGGTCCTGGGAGACGCCGGCATTAGAGACAGAGTGTGTGTGTCTTTGTCCCTAAGAGGGAGATCAAAACAGTGAGTGAGAATGGTGCGGGGGTGTCTGAGATGTGTGTTAGAGAGTGTTTGAGGACCGCGTGTGTGAAAATGAAACAGAGCTGGTGTTAGGTTAGGTGTGTATACACCTAAGTAAGGGTGTTGAATGTGTACAGCTCAATTGAAGCGTGTGTGTGTGTGTGTGTGTGTGTGTGTGTGCGCTTGTGTCTGGCCCCAGTCCCAATCAATTTGGTAGCTGTGGTGAAAATGGCAACTCCTCTACTGAAACAGAGAAAGAGAAAAAAACAAAAACCTCAAAAAAACAGAGGTACATTTTGAACATTTAAAACCACAATCGTCAATAAGTCATGAATTTAATCCAACACCGCAGAGCCTTTATAGTATGGGACAACACTAATTCAACAGGTTGCATGAAAGCAGAGTAGCAGCTGGAATCAAACTGATTTGTGACATATAATGTTCGAGAAAGCATACAGCAGGCCAGCACAAACAGAAAATACAAGAAAACTTTGAATGTTCTACGTTTCTTTCAGGCCTCACAAGAAATCATCAGTCACAATGACTCTGGTTCAATCCATGAACATACTGTATCACAGAGGTAGTCTCTGTAGTCCAAACAAAACTACTAGCCAGTATTACAGACAGAACGGGTAAAAACAATAGTCTAACACGGTGCAAAATCATTGGAATTTCCATTCTAATGGTAACAGTCGAAGTGGATTTGCATCCCCTTCTTTGCTGAAACAGTAAGGAAAGCTGAGATGGAAATAGAGACGGGGAGCTTCTACAGTAATTTGATGTGCCTCAGTGAAAAGCTTCTAAACTGCAGATTGCACTACACAGTATCAGAGACTCCATGCGGAGCTAGTCAAACATTTCATAGCTCTGAAAGAAGCTCAGACAAACCAGGAATGACATACTGACTAAAAGGTCAAAGTCTGGGTAAGAGGTCAAATGTCTTACCTGGGCAGGTGGGTGCTTGCTGCAATATGCAGATGGCTCCCCTGCAGGAAAGGCAGTATGTAAACAATGGGTCTGATATGGATCAGTTTTGGGCTGCAAGTCAGTTGTGGGTTAGTACCTTTAAATGTTACTGAATTATGATGATGACACTGTGATAGAATACATGCAATTTTATTCAAAAAAATCAACTGCATTTCTGAGTGAAATGCCGTGAATTAAATACCGGGTCCAATGTAATGCATATTACAGTAGAGAGTTGTAACATTCAGTAAAGGCAACGCCATGGTGAAAAGTTAGTGGTACAGTAACCCATCCTGTTTCCACCTTAAATAACAAACCTAAAAATGAAGAAAGTCAAGGACCATGTCAGGGAATGACTGTGAAAGCTGTGTAAGAGCCTTGCTCTAAAATAAAACAATCACACATTAAAATATTAGTGGGCTATGTCCACCTTACCATCACTGGGAATGGCATCAGCGTTTTCCCAGGCTGTGCCGTCCATCTTGACAGGCTGTGCTGGTGATTCAACCTTGGCCCGTTCTTGCCCACCTCACTTAGTCCGGCGCTGGCGGTTCTTCAAACATAGCACAACAATGCTCGGCCATGTTCCTCACTGCTTCTCTGCGAATGGGAAAGATATATATTAACCTTTTTGATCAGGGATAAAAACAAATGAAGCACAAATCAAGTAGATCTGATAACACTCATCTACATGAAAAATAACTCAGTATGTCTGCCACGTGCATCTATGTGGCCATTTAGGTAATAATTTAATTGATGTTTTATCTACTGGTCAAATTTAGACAAGTGAACAACAATATATATTCACCACTGAACTGTGAGAAATCAGCAGCTGTTCACAAAGGACATACACAGACCAGGGTTGGACTGCAAGTGTGTCGCCATCTAGGGGAAAACACACACTCTTGCAATTTGTTATAATAGTTAATATAGCTTTGTCAACTAGTGCATATGCGTGGTGATAGAAAATCAGGTTAGTACTGGATACACTGCTTCAATATTGGCATGTAATTACTCCTGTCATGAAGTACATAGATGATGTCAATCTAGGTAAAAGGGTTATTACCTCATTGATTTCCCTCCTCAAATAAATGTATCATACAGATGAGGAGATGTAGATAAAGAGTAGCAGGCAAGTAACAGCTGGCCAGTATACAACTGAGGTGGGACAGGGAAAAGAAATCAGAAAATTGCTCACAGAATGCCAGCAAACCTTACAAGTGAGGTGATCAATGTATGTATGTACTGTCAAGAGGTGTGTTGCGTAGGTGCTCTTAAGTAATACTATTTACTTTCATGTGGACAAACAGTGCTTTTCCTTGTTGCATTTTCCTGACGCCACAGCAGGATAAGTGCCACTGTCAAATGTGACATGTTCATACTATACTGTAACTGTGTCGGCTGCATTTCATAGTGGTGTGACAGGAAACTATTTTGAAACAGGAAAAGGCCACAATTATTGTAGATATCAAATAGTGGGGAACTAGTGATGGAATATTGTTCCAGAGCCGCTTTGGCCGCAGAGGCATTGCTGTTGTTGCATTTAAACACAGCCAGTGTAACCTTAATAATTACTCAAGTACTACTTATATATATTACTTTAAGCTGCAACACGGGCCACGTATGTATAAACACAATTGTTCAGCATCACGCCTGGAAATATGTTGGCAGCAGACTTTCAAATACGTCCAAACGTGAACTCAACTGTATTCAGACCCGTATTATATCTTCAGCTGTGTACAGTAAAATGTTTGCTGTCATACTGACTTCACAGTTTTAGTGCAAGAAATAAATATTACCACTTTACCGTTTTGTCTAAACAGAAGGACTTCAAACTGCGACTTTGGAAAGATGTAAACCTCGGGAAATGACTGACAAAAATAAAATATATATTTATCCAAAAATGTATTGTTGTTTTGTTCTGCCCTCCCGGCGCTGTCCGGCCACTGTCTAATTAGTTTTATTTTTTGCAGCTGTGTGACTACCTCCTCGAGTTGCAATGCATTGTGGGAGAGGGATCCATCGACTTATTATCGACTTACGACTTATTATTCATACTGACATTTAAGTGGACTTGTTTTTGTCACTTTCTAATGACTCTAAAAGCAAAGTGTGACACATGAGATAGAGAGACCTGTTACTATCTGGATGACCTTGGTTCAACAGCCACGCCGCTGAAGTACTGCAAAGTCCTGAGCATACGTAGTCCGACCAATTCACTGTCCTGGGTCGCCACCTAGTGGCACAGCCCCCGAAGTGCTCCAGGATCAGCGAGCAGAGGGGTGGAGACAGAAAAAAAAACGAAGGGAAGAAAATTCAAACGCTCTTCCTGGAAATAGTAGAGAACCCGCCACAACTTCACCACATGACATTTCAGAAACAAAATGCGACACTCCTTCCTCCGACACCCGCGAGCCCACATTTCATTCAACAAGCCGCTATTCAGCCCCTAAACCTGCCACATAGCACGGCCACGCGCTGTGCAGCACGCCCACGGGCACGATCCGTCGCTTTCCGTGCGTTTAAAAACGCGTAACCCAGATCAACACGATGCGATTGCGACATCACCAACTCCCAAGACCTACCTTCCCGTAAACTATTCCTTCCTTACCGTAAAAAAACATGACATCACCGACACCAGTTTCACTGTGAATGTGGGGGAAACGGACAAAAACAGCTGTCAGCCAGGCAGAAATAAGAACCCGCTGCAGTGTCGAAACTTGTCGGCCCTATTCATGTAAAGTTGAGAGTTGTGTGGCCCATTACACTGTATTAGCAATTATATAATACGATCAAACCATCCCCTTAAAACCACACCAATATAACCTCCTGTTTTCATATAGATGCACAGTGTTTCTGCTCTTGAGTTTACTAGACTTACAATTGTCTCCCCGTGTCCATCGTGTCCTTTCAGATTTAAATTACAGGATGAGGATACTGTAGTTCAGCTTGTTTGCAATGGATCCTCATTGGTTCCTCTGTTACAATTAGGTAACAGGCTGCACAGCCTCACATGTCAGCATGATGACAGTCATACTAAGCGTTGTTGCTTACCTTTTTACGTGCAGTCCCCCAAAAAATCAGCCGGGGAGGTGCCGTGCCTGGCTCTCGCTGTAAATACAGTGGAATAGTGGAAAATCTGCAAAGCTGTCCATCTCCTCTCTCGCGGCGACGGATGACGCAGCCCCCTACAAGCCCTCTCCCCAAAAAAGACATGAAACCCCATTCAACATCCATAACGCGTTTAGGTGCAAACGTCGACACGGGGAGCTCTGTACACGCAGATAGATCACAGCCCGGGCTGTGTTCGCCCATGGGGGAAGGCATGACGGATAGACTCATCACTGATCTCGCATCTCTGCACAGTCATATCTTTCCAAAAGATTGCACAGCTCGTTTCTTCCTCTGAAGACCATCTGGTAGAAAAAATAAATTAAATAAAATCAAACCGCCAGTTCCGGTAGCCTCCGAGGCAGCGGGTGTTGCAATGGGCACGGATTCCTTAATCATCCAAAAAACCCAACTGATATCCATTTCCTAGAGAGGAACGGTCCGCCGCGATCAGAGCAGGCAGTCCTTAAAGAAATTGCGCAGTTTTTATTCCATTGAAACGGAGACTCTTTCCCTTCTGTCCCCGTTGAAAGGCTCTTTCCCTTCCTCCTCCCTCCCTCCCTCCCTCCTTTCCCTTTCTCTCTCTCCTTCTCTCTCTTCCCTCATGCAGGTTTATTTTCGGTGGAAGAGTCTTGGACATTAACTGCCCCGCCTCCATAGTCACTGGCAAACACACTGCACAACTTGCCCAAATTCCATTATTAACTACTACTGAATGGAGAACAACTGGACCCCAGGTTTCCCCCCAAGTACAAGTATTTGGTTCAAGGGTCGAGCTCTGGGTTTGGAGGTAGTTACTGAAGGAGCCGAGAGCCACTTGAGGAATCAAAAGTTGTGGCTTTGGAGGTGTCTGGTAATCTTGTCAGGTCCCTGTCATTTTCCAAGAAAATGAAAACTACATTTTCAGCATGTTGGGAAATGGAATGAAAGCAGGAGGCAAACCCATCAAAGCCAGTAGAGGTTCAGCGGGCTCCCCAGGGTGCTTGAGGTGCTGTCAGGGGGTCCCTAGTAAACTGCAGATTGATTCACTTTCACTGGTAATACATTCAATAGGAGACACTGTAATCTGATTAGACATTCCCCCATGGTTGTCTTCTAATGTGATAGACAACCTTTTCAAAGAGGGGTCTACAGGTCTGCAGAGAATAGTTTTCCTTGTAACATGAAAAACGGTTGGATTCCCTCCCTCCCAGATATTCAATAAATGTCCACATTTCTTCAAAATGTAGGAATTTAAGAAGCGGCTGTTTTACAGTTTCTAAGTGGATAAGCAGATGGAAGAAATTGGCTTCCAATGCCCTCAAGAAATGAATATTTCTGCGGACTGGGAGCTTTTGAAAACCTTGGCCCTAAAATAAGATATCCACCGTTATATCCAACACATAAATACCGCCTCTTACAAAATGATAAACACTTTATAAAAGCAGGGCAGCCACAAAACTTTGGATACTGTACTCCTGTGCTGCAATACGCAAATCCAATTCATGCATTAGACAGGAGGGTTAATTAGTTTCCACACCACATTTACATTCTAGTTCATTTCAGCTGAAGCTTTTATCCATAAAAACACCTCCCAAGTCTGATATTGTTGTTACAACCAGAATAAACCTATTTGAATTTGAATTCAGCATGTTGCTATGAGTGCCCCCCCCCATCTCCCACCCAGCCAGAGACCACCAGAGTACACACACACACACACACACACAGACCTGGGTCTGATAAAGAGGCTCTTAAACCCTGAGGAAGTCTGTGTTCAGTCTTTCAGGGGGACAATCCTTATGTCTGAATACAACCTTGAACTCAGGCCCCCCCCCTCTGGTTCCCCTCTCTCATTACTGGACCATTCTTCCTCCCGGCTCACTTTCTCCAGGGTCCTTCTCTTGTTTTTCTCTCCCTCCCTTTCAGGAGTTTGGGCCGAGTCCTTTCCAGCGGGGAAGTCCGGGCCTTCTCTCTCACGAAGCCGACGACTCCAAACGTCTCGCCTGCGAAAGCTTCATTAGAATTCATTTGTTTGAATAGCTTCATTTCTCCTTCAGTCGCTCCCTCCCTCCGCACTCTTTTCCAGCTTGGGGGAAACGTCTATTAGCATAAAAATATCCTTTACCCCACCTTGATTAACTGCATTGTTTGCATGTGTGCCTGCATGTGTGTGTGTGTGTCGTTACTGTGTCAAAGTATTTGCGTATGTGAGTGTGTCGAACCACGGATGAATCTAATTTTCACAAAATCAAAATATTATTCTTTGGTTTAAAGATGTAAAACTATCAGTAACTGTTCACACTACTACTACTACTACTTCAGAAAGATTTTAATTGATTTGTATTTCCAGGACTGCCAATAAGAGCACAAAGCCAGGAAGTGATATATTAACGGGTTTCATAAAAATACTGGAAATTCAGTGTATTCCAAAACTAAAGCACTCATTTCCTATTCTGTTATTTAGCACATATTCTTTATAGCCCAGGACTGTCTTCATGCAAGTGCTTTGTCAATTCTGTTACACAAAATAGATGACAATGCATAACAGCTCATCAGATTACCAGGGAATTAAATGAGCACAGCAGACACTTACATGACCAGACAGTCACTCGATCCAGATGTTGCAAAGAAGCAAGTTTCCAGTAAAACACAACGCTTCTCAGTAGGAGACTATTCCCTGTCTGTGTGTGTGTGGGTGTGTAAGTGTCTATGTTTGAGCAGGGTAAAAGGGGGTCAGCATGGAAAGACTGATGCAGGTCTGTGAAGAGGAGTGAATAATCGCTCAGCTGACAGCGAAGAAAGGAGGCAAAAAAGAAAGAGAAGAGAAAGGGAGCTTACCAGAATTGTGTCAGACCAACTTCAAAGTGTCAAAGAATGATTCAGTAGGTTTATTGTTAAGCCCCAGGTGTGAAAACTGGCTTTATAGAACGCAATACATTTGAGAAGTAACACAGTGTTGAAATTTAAGGCGTCCATTGTAGCCTTGTGGCCTTTAAAACATGAAGGTCACAAATATCAAATTCCATAAACAGCATATACAGTAATAAACAGCTTAAAAAATAAATAATAAATATCAGTAGAAACAAAGTGTCAGAATCAGTGTGTGAGTGTGTGTGTGTGTGTGTGTGTGTTAAGGCCTTTAGTTGTCCAGGCTCATGAGGAGAGCAGTCCCTCTCTTGATCCAGTGGTCTGGGGTCACAGCTCCGGATTTGAGTTCCACACCGACCACAAAAGACGCTCGGCCTGCCCCGCCCGAACGCACCGGGAAGTAGTAGCACGGACACAGGTACATGCCTACACACACACACACACACACACACACACACACACACACGCACACACAGAGACACACAGAGACACAGGGTTGAGACAGTGAAACCATGGAGCACGACATCACAAACTACATACAAACAGACAGAGAAAACAAGAAACCAAAGATGAATCATCCAAAATAAAATAAAACAAAAGAGGAGAATGTAAAAACAAGGAGAGGAAGACTGAAAGACAGTCTGTGGGATGGTTGGAGTCAGGAAATCCCTGACAAAAAGTCCCAAACAACTCACTCTTGGCCGTCTTCTTGCGGTTTTCCACAGGTTTGAAGTGGATGGTGGGGATGGGGCAGACCATCTGCATGGGTTCAGCTTCCACCAGACAGGAGTTCTTCTTGTCCCAACCAGCCCCCTCCAGGTACAAACCTCGGACAAACACTCCATCCTGAAAGGGGGGTTGGCAGAAATGGAAGGGGTAATCAGGGAAGGGTAAGGCGAGACATACAAACACTTGTTTGGAGGTGACATGCATTTGTATGCAGCTTTGAAAAAACATGTATATGACAAACAGCCATGCCAATTAGGTAATGAAACTGAGAAAGGAGAGATGAGGGAGGGCTGAAAACAAGGGAAAGGGGAGGTCTGCAGGGGAAAAGAAGGAGGGAGGAGAGAGGGAAGAGGCAAAGAGGCAAAGAGGAAGAGAGAAGGTAGAAGGAAGGAAAGGGGAGAGGAAAAAAAGTGGCATAAAAAAGGAGAACAGAATGGGACGCAGTAGGTCATGAGGGAGAGAGTAAGGGAAGGGGGCAAAAACTGCCAAGGGGAAAAGATGGTGGGGAGAAGAGTTGTTAGAGGAGGGAGGAGAGACAGGACATAGGAAGACAGAGGGAGGGAAGGAGGAGAAAGTCAGAGACGAAGGAAGAGAGGCAAAAAAAGATCAGTTTGGACAGAAGGAAATAGAGTCAGAAGCGAGAGGGAAGCAGCACAAAAGACAGGAAGGGCTGGAAGTGTGCATTCGTTTAGGAGTAGCATAGAGAGGTAAAATGGAGAGAGAAGGGAGGCACAGAGAGGTTGATACAGACAGGAGAGTAAAAAAAGATGAAGTGAGTGAGAAATAAAGAGTTACAATGAGTGGCAGCAATCTGACAAATGAAAACATTTTCCATCAATGTCAAAATCTGAATTGTAGCTTTTATTATTTGCTTTGTAAAAAGAAAATGTAAATGCAAGAGCAGATTTGAGGAATGGGAAGAGAGAGGTGCAAAGTTGCATCCTTGCTTGGAATGAAAATAACTTTTTTCATTAAAAACAAAACACAGTCAATGTTTGAGTAGAAATGATAAATGAGATGGAAAGTGGTGATGACAGCAGAAAGCTAATGGCTCAGAAAATGGCAAGTTTATGGAAATGTGTGCATAGGGAGTCACCTTGGGCGGGTAAAGAAGGTTGCTGTCGTCTACGGTGGACACTATAAACTCCCAAGACAACGTGTCCACTGATATCTGCGAGAGCACAACTGTTGTTATTATTACCGGTCCAAAGGTCAAACAAGGACACTTACATTTATTGCAGTTTTTTCCAAATAAACAGTGTAACTGACAGGTATGAATGCATATCTGTTAGATATGTTTCTTAATGTACAACATTAAGTGCGGTGGTTGTTGGCTGTGAGGTGCTGAGAGGCTGAGATTTATGAATGGACTCAAGAGAAAAGAGTGTTCAGCAAGTTGGGTTTGCCAAACCAGCACGGGGGGGGGGTGCTGCAGTGTATGTCTGAAAACCAGTGTGTTTCCCAGGGTGTGATTTATGTGTGTATTATGTGTGCTGTGAAATTTAAACAGAACAGAAACAGCTGTTGTGATGCAAACATATTGTAGTTGTGATTTTGTTCATTTTTCGCTGTTTGATCTTCAGTTGGAGAATCACATAGTTAACTGGGTTTGGCTTATGAGACCCTTTCAAGCATGTGCATGTGGTTGTGTGAACTCTCACGTTGTGCTGTCGAGCAGAGGACTGCAGCACAGCGGTGAGGAAACCGTTGGGAAAGGTGAAGCTGGAGAGCCAGAACAAGTTGGGGGGCTGGGCCGTCTCTGCCCAGCTCGCAAACTGATTGACTCGCTGGCAAAGATCCCTGGTCCACGCTGCCAGGGGCTTCAGTGAGGGGTACGCCTAGTGGACAGAGAGTGACGCAGAGAGAGAGTGAGAGAGAGACATGGCGAATCTACAGTCATTTCATGCTTCCAGCTGTTGGCAGCTATTCATAATGGGAGAAAGTTAAGTACAGTGCAGCAGCACAGAGGTCTTATCAACACACGTATAGGGATGCAGGGAGAATTGTGTCAAATGTTCTCACCTTGCTTTCTAATAAGACAACTTTTACTTCCTCTGGTTGATTTGACATTGACATGATTTGTAGAGAACCACAGAAGATTAACAAGAATAACAAATAATCTACCATCACAATCATGATGAAAGATTATAGGTAACAATTAGTGGTACCAATCATATCTACATAAAAGTAAAACAACAATGAACAATTCTTTTCATTATCAGTTAATCCATACATTCAGATTACATTTTCAAGTAACTGATTACCCACTTAGTCTATAATTCCCAAAACATTCCCACACAGTTCCCCACAGTTCTCTATTGTTTGAGTACAAAAATATAAATGTGATCACAACATAAATCATAGCTGCCATAAATCTGCCAGTAGGTCTATACTGGTCCAGTAGGTCTATACTGGTCCAGTAGGTCTATACTGGTCCCTCGTCACACAAACATTTGTAGGGGAAGTCATGTAGATTCCCAGAGTGGAGTCATTTCAGTGTTTATGTTGAACCATTTTAGAAATATGAAAACAAATTGGACAAATACTGAGTTTATCCTTATTATTTGATTATTTGTCACTTGCTTTCATCACATCTTAATTGTTGTATATCACTAGGCTCCCTTTAAAAAATGAAAACAGACTTCAAAATGCAAAATGTTGCCGCTATGCACTAATTAAAAGAACAGATCAGGTCATGTCACTGCCGTTTGCCACCCAGGAGGGAATGATCATGGCATCAGTGACATGTCATTACCCTTTATACATTCACATAACTGATATGTACATCTCTTTCAAATGCTTTACATGCACATATGCAATACAGGCCCTACAGACAAACACACACACACACACACTGAGGAGCGAAGCCCTGTGAAGAAACCAAATACAAAATGGCCGGAGACAGAGAGGCAGGCAGGCCAAAAATTAGAGCCATGAGTCTGTGAGCTCAGAACTAATGACAGGCTGCCATGCCAAGGAGGGGCGGAGAAGAGAGGGATGAAGGGATGGAGGGATAACTGAGCAGGACAGAGAGTCTATGAGGGGCTGTTGTTGCTGCTTAGACCAGATGAGGCACGAGGAGAGAGCAGAAAGGAGGGAACACTAGATGGAAGATAAAAAAGGAATGAGATACAGTCGAAGATGAAGTGGAGAGTGAGTAAACCAAAGTACGCAAAAAGAGAAGCAGAGCAAGTGGTCACTAGAATAGAGAAGCTCAGCTGGAGGCAGCAGCCCTAATAGCTGTCCAATACTCCTATAAAAGGAAATAGATACACACACACACACACATTCCACTCACTCATACACTACACACACTCACACACACACTCACACACACACACACACACACACACACACACACACACACACACACACACACACACAAAGATACATGCACACACACTTGTAGCCAGAATCTTTTCTAGCCCCTTGACCCAGTCTGACAGCACCCTGTGTTCTCTCCCCACTGTAAAGAGAGGTCCAGTGATAATGAAGCCAGAATGGAGAGTTCGGACAGAATTACAGCTGGCATGCTGCCAGAGCCCCATCACTCTGTGTGTGTGTGTGTGTGTGTGTGTGTGTGTGTGTGTGTGTGTCTGCGGTTGGAAAGAGGAGAACAATAAGTGTGTGTCTGTGCAGCCAGGCAGAGTGATGAATAAATACACCTTTAATAACAGATCAGTGAGTCAGTACAGAGACAGGCCTGCAGCAGCTTGACTGGCTGAAGGGAGCAGAATAGATTAGCGCTGATCAGATCACAGTCACAGAGATCAATACACAAAGAGTCCCAAGTGAAAATCGGAACGGTCTCTGATCAATCTGCAGCACACCATCATATCTGTAAGTGACGGAAAAATAAACATCGCTGTCTGTATTGAAACATTATCTGTGACCCTCACAACGAAATGTTTGGTCAATGCTTGATTATCCAGTACAGCACAGCCAAACCAATAAAGGCTATATTTGTTTCACTGTTTACCTTGGCTGTTTTCATGCTTGGCTACCTTTTTCAAAGCATTCTTTTTATAATTTGAATCCTCACTGAGCATGAATCGTTTTGTCTTATGTTATTCAAGTCCACTCAATTCTCCAAAGAGCAGCTGTCTCAATATTATTGATCCTGGCAACACTTTAGTCTGTCTGCCCACTTGAAGTAAGATAGAAAGAAGAAAAGGAAGGAAGCAGGTGCAGTCTCACTTCACAAGGTCTCACCTCTCATACTGCATCAGCATGTGTACTGCATGTGCATCATCTATACATTACAAGAAGTTGAGAATTACGTCTCAAGCAGCAGAGAATGAAGAGAATAAATTGAGACAGTAAAGCATATTTTTTTCCTGTAACCTCAAAACAACTTGTTTTGGAGGAAGACTAGAGAAAATTGTGTGGGTTATTGTGGGTGCTATGTGTGTCTGGCACCTTCTCCCACAGTGGTGGTACACGGGCGTCATAGATGCAGTGGAAGGTCTCCTCCAAACTGGATGACATCACCACTAAGCCTTTGATCCCTTTCTCCAGCTCCACCAGAGACGAACTAACACACAAACATACACAGTTACAGCAACAAATCATCATTTTTACCCCCTATTACTGAAGGCGTTTATATGCACTCAGACATAGCGGTACAAACAAACAAAAATGACTGGTTTCTTTTGATTTTTTATCACTGCAATCAGATACACTTGTGTGATTGGTTTAATCACCCAAATCTGACCACCACATCAGGGCAAGAAACAACTCAGCCCTCTTTTCCTTGAGAGTTGCATCATTTCTAATTAATAGCATATGACAAACACAGCCCTATACTGTTAGTTTCAAATTACATACACATTGAGGTACAATACCTATGACACACATAGCCAACTGAGACAAAGAAACACGCACACATACACACACACACACACACACACACACACACACACACAGAGTTCATACATGATGGTGTCTAGCAGAGCGTTGTATCTCTGGATCTCTTGCAGCAGGACCACATTAAGAGGTGAAGGGTTGTCCTGGAGGAGGGACCGGGTGCCCTCGTAGTCAATCAATGCTGGGATCTTCCCACGAATGTCTGCCAAGAGCTCTAATACCTGGAAGCACAGATGGAACGTTGTACGAAAGCAGATGAGACAGGTTAACTTACAAAGGCACTGCACACAAGTATTTGCAGTGAAGAAACTGCAGAGACAGATCATGGAGCTGCGTACAAGTGGGGGACTTAGAATAGTTCAGGCTAAGTGATCCTTTCCGTAACACACACATATTACAACAACCACAATGATAATTTCTGGCTTAACTGCAGTGGTTATAAGCTCAGGGATATATCTTTTTTTGAATTTAAGACAAAGTCAGGACAAATTCCTAATAGAAACAAAAAAGATTCAGTTCTGAAGAATCCACGCCTAAACATGAAAAACATGTGGCTCACTTCAAGTCGCAGCTGAGTGCAATTATGTTGCAGAAATGTACGGTATGATCCGGAAAAGGGTTGGGTGATACACACCATCAACCATCAGAGCTTTCGTCATACCGTTTATACCAATGTAGCTATAGCTTCAATACCTCAGGGTGTATTAGCCCGTTGTTGCCAATGTTTGAAATAAAACAAGTCTGGTTGTTTTATCCACAAACATTTTTTTTCATTGATTTTCCAGAAAACTTACTGTATCAGAATCACAGATTGGTGAACACGTTGGAAATAACCACAAATGCCATAGGTCAGGACTAATTTAACGGACAGAAGCGAAAAGGACAACAGCGTCAGGCACACTGGTGACAAAACAAGCCACTTTGTAGTTGTAGAGCAATCGGCGTATTGTTACATATTAAACTATATACTTGTGTATACTGGTAAGTGTACTGGTATGCCTATCAGAGCATGCAGGAAGATGGGGGCTGAGCTGCATAGCATGATATTACAATATATCCATTCTTGTTACAATTGTATACAATATACGTCTTGGGCAGTTAAATACTTGAAAAACTGGTGAGTTTTTTGATAATCTAATAATGATTTGTATTTTTATGGAGATGATTTAGTTATATTTTCTTCATGCAGTGCTGATCTTCAACAGTTATTTTGCATATGCTTCCAATATGTATATAATATTGTTGTGTACTTCCACTCAACTAGTCATCTCTGCCCTCCTCTTCTCCCACCTTGCTCCCCCCTCACCTTATCTTCTCTACTGGGCATGGCCCCCGCAGCAGTGGGACTGGTGACCTGGGGCTGCAGGGAGAGCAGGGTGTCAAACAGCGTCCTGGTCTCAGCGATCTGGCTGGCAATGTCGGCATTAGAGTGCTGGCCAAACACCTCGGGGTGCTCTGTGGACGGCAGCATTGTGATATATTCCTTGTATGAGGACTGGGGACCGTCACGGGGGATGTAATAGGAGGTTAAGGAGGACAACCTGACAGACAAAGGGGGTATGACAGAATACAAAGTCAGTGCTATATATCGGTATTTATAAACACTGGTTACTTTGGCAATAACACAATAGAAAATGAAAAATCTGCATGTTCTAGACTTACTTTATCTGCATATATCATTTTATTTCCTGCTAGTACAATGAACCATGACCCAATTTCCCCGTAGAGATTATTTTCATCTCATCTAATGTAATTTGATGCAATATGTAATAATAATTCAATACAAAACCCTTACAATATAAAAGACAAAAATATACTGTTAGTGTATTGACAATATCTAAATGAATGTTGTATTTGGGAGCAGCTGCTGGAAGTGGTGGTGTACCGCAGGACAATTACTGTCCCTCACCACAAACACCGCTTAAATACTTTGAGAGTGGTTGGTTGGTTATGTGAAATGAAGGGAGTGGACACAGCACAAGTAATAAAGCAAACAAAAACAAAAACTGAGGACTAAGGGTCCTTCACAGTGTTCAAGTGCAACAATGTGTCTGCATTTCTTCAATTGTAATAATCTGATTGTCCACTTGGTGGTGCTGGGTCTCTGCGAACTGCGAGGATCTTTAGCAGGGAGTTGAAGTGGCCTCTGCCAATTTGCTTCCACCAGGGAAAGTGTCTTTTCATATCGACTGTATGCTTTTGAAGACTAAAACACGAAAACGTCATCATTCGCCATCATGTGTACATCTACAATACATACTTTTATTTAATGAAACTTAATAAATAATTTGCAGCATGCGCTTGAATTTATATAGCTTATTTAGTACTAGTACACAAAGATGTGGCAGAGTAAATGTGTGTGTGTGTGTTACAGTGTCTCACTTGAAGAAGGGCTGGTTTATGGCAGCGTCACAGAAGTAGTCATTTATATATGAGGTTAGAAGACGTCTGTCCCAGTCGTCTGTGACATGACCTCCATAGTTGACCCCAGCAATGAGGTACTTCAGTGCATCCCAGGGAATCTCCTCATACTCATCCAGGTACAGACTCAGCAGACTCTCACTCACCTAGGGGGGCATCAAGACCATAATCTTAACAGACTGACTTTGAAAGGCCAGACAGCGCACCAAGGGCAAGTACAAAATATCTACTGCAGAAAGTAGACAGTAAAAATACTTGACTGGAGACTGGAGAGGTAGAAATGTTAACAAATGCAACAAGTCGGATACAGTTTCATGCATTTGAACTAGATTGTCATTATTCATCAGTCTAACTGGCCCCCACTCTGACAGGGTATAAAAGGGCCTTTCTGATCGAGTTAAGTCTATATTTGTAACTTAGAGCAGATTACTGACGAAGAAAACATCGACCTTAACACAGCATACATTCCAGTCAATCAATAATTTCCATCATAACCACAACCACATCATGGCCATCTATCTTCACTGCACCATCCACGAAATGTCACCACCAACATCTTCACTGCGCTGTACAAGAGAGTCATCTTTCTGTTTTTGCTCTGTTCTTTTCATCAGCTGTAACTGTTTCATTCAGGATCAGATGAGGCCCTGACCTCAAAGTCAGCATCGTTGAAGCCATAGACAATATTCCAGCCCAGCTGTAAAAACTTCTTCCTTTCCAACAGGATGCTGTGAAAAAAGCAGAGGGAGAAGAGCAGCTTCCTGTAGAACACGGGCCTTGAGCAGCGGTTGAACTGAGCCTCCGTCACCAGCTGGTACAGACGCTTCATGTTGGCTTTCACACCCTGAGGACAACAGGGGACAGTGTTAACACTATGGAGGGTGTTACATGTAGGATGTAAAATAAAATAAAATAAAACTCAATATACAAAGAAAATGTGTGAAAGCACACGCACTTTTGGTGGTTCAGTGGTCATCTTGATGCCCGCCTGCAGGATGGTAATGGGAAATTCGGGGTGTGGTGAAGAGCTGAGCCAGAGTCTGAAGTTTGATTGGGGCTTCTGCACCTGTAGCTGCTCCACCAGCTTGTCCAGATCAGGCATCCATGAGAGAGAGAGGTGACAGTTGGCAAGGAACACCCAGTGCCCTGGGCAGAGAAAAAGAGGGCTTGAGATAAGCTGATAACTTGTTTAGATTTGTTACGTCATGTTGAGTTGTTTTTGTGTGTTTGGGTAATCTTGTGGTGACCATAGGAGGAAGAAAATGCATAATTCAAGTACTTTGACAAGCACAAGTCACTTTAGAAACTAGAAGAATCAGTCGTGGGAGAAAAAATACCACTGCTAAGAAACAGAATGATTCAGAGACAGAAGAGCAAAAAGAAAAAAGAGCAGTTGGTGTTGTACCGTTCTTGACGCCCTCCTCTATCATGCTCTTGGCAATGGGGGCCTGTCCTTGGCCCAGAGAGAGAGCATGGAAGTGCTTGCTCATGCCAGAGGCCTCAGCCAGCTGCAGCAGGGCTCCTGTGGGGTCCACCCCAGGAGACAGAACAAAGATGAGAGGAGTCCTGCAGGTGGATTCCTCCACAACCTGAGGAGAGGACAGAGAAAGTGAGAATGGATGAGCCAACACAGTGTAACTCACTGGACACCTAATCGAAACACTGTGGTGGGCTTTGTGAAAGTGAGCTACAATCAAATAGAATTACACAAATGATACGTATGGAACACTTATTTCATTCAAATTCAAAGCTTCAAAACTAATACTCAAGACAGAAGAAGCAACATGGACTAAACAGCTGACACTCACAGCCTTCATGTCGAGAACAGGCGGCTCCACAAAGCGAGAGCCGAGGTTGCTAACAATAAAGGAGGTGACACACAAGGAGACACGGTCCTGACGCAGGGAGCGTACTATCAGCATCTTCTGGAGCTCATTGCAGTTATTCTCCCAATCACCTAGAAGGGATAACAGAGAGGAAGGGTAAAACCAGGGAATTCAGGGGTGAAGGGGGGCAGTTTGGAAATGAGAAGGGGAGATGTGTGATTAACATGATGCGGAGTATTAAGAGAGTTGAGTAAAAAAGCCCTGAACAGGGGCTGTAGCAAAATCCTCCTCTTATCATATTCATACTGAGCCAAACTGAAATAAAGCAACAGAAGACACACATAAATACACACACATGCAAACCCACACACCCTCTTGCTCTCTTCTATCTCCTTAGTGAACCAACCATTAATAGATTTGTCTCATTTGTCATAAATAGCAGAGAGGCCACATATTCATCATCACATTATATACTGTATACACACACACACAAATCAATTACAGAAAGCATCTCAAGGTTCTCTATTGTCACAGTGTCATACAAGTAAAAGCTTGAAACACGTCAATGCACAGCGGCATAAACAAGCTGCCTTTCTCACACACCAATACACCCATCCAGACGCTTCAACATCATTGTTCCTCGTGGGAAGCAAAGTCCCATAACACATACAGACCTGGTAGTGTGGCATTCTCTGGTTCAGTGCTGGTGAACCAAAGGTTCCACTCTCTGGGAGACTGCTCAAATGAGGCCATGATCCCATGGAAGTTGGGCAGCTTATCCAGCTCTGTGATGTTGTCCCAGCTGGAGTCTGCCAGCCAACTGGTACAGGGGTTGTCCATCTGATCCTCTTTATCAAGTACCTACAAACACACCCATCAATAAATCAGTAGACAAACTATCCCTCCATCAGTGTATCAATAAATGGGCCAAACAACCCATAAACACATGAATCATACAGTATCAGGCATGTCTCTGAGATATTAAGAAATTAACTGGCAAAGAAAGGTAGTAAAAAAAATGAAAAATGTATTTCCTAATGGCTCTTGGACGTGTCCTTGTTCCAAGCCTTTGAAAATAAAAGCTTTGACCTGTTGGATTATCTTAAATCAAATAAGGTGTTTCTTACGAGTCCTCCTCGGAGGAAGAAGCTGTACTCATCCATGTTGAGTTTGCCAGCCACCTCCAGGATTTTGGCACACATCTGGAAGCTGAAGAGCAGCTTGTGGACCTCAAACAGACCACGACACGTGTACCTGCAGAGGATAAGACACTGAGTTATTGAGCGTAACCCCACAGTTAGTGCATGTTTCTGATCATATCAGATCATATCTTCTTTGTACATCATAAAAAGGCTCCAGCAGCTGGCTCAGGAAGTAAATTGGGTTATCAACTATATGCAAGGCTGGCGGTTCGATCCCTGGCTCCTCCTGTCCACATCAAAGTGTCCTTGAGCAAGACATTGAACTCCCAAGTTACTCCCAATGGGCAGGCCAGCGTCTTGCATGGCAACTCTGGTGCCATCAGTGTGTCAATGTGTGTGTGTGTGAATGGGTGAATGAGAGGCAAATTGTAAAGCGCTTTGTCTGTTGAGGTAGAAAAGCGCTATATAAATGCAGTCCATCCATTTACCATTTTATACAGCTTCTTTGTACATAAAAAAAAAGCCCATGGTCTTTCTCTGTCCATACAAAACATACGAATACTTGCATACAAACAGAACATGATTCATGAAAAGGGCCTCTCTTGATTCATCCTTGCTTACTTGTATACTGCGTATGTGTGGTAGTCATTGAGGTTGGTGATCCTTTCCTCCAGCTTGTGGCTGCGTTTGCTCTTTTCTATGCTGAGGTTGAACAGGTTAATGTAGGCATCCAGTGAAAACTGGTACATTGGGTCAATTCGGCCCATGTTGTTTAGAATGAAGAAGAGAATGGAGGCTCGTTGGGCACATGGGCGGTAGGCCTGTTAAGAGAGAGCACCTTAAATTAAATACATATACTGTATGCACTGTAACTGCAAATTAACCATTTTCATTATCAATTACTCATTAAATATGTAGTCTAATGCACAAACAAATGCCCTTCACAACTTTCCAGAAACCCCAGTGATGGCTTATAACTGCTTACATTGTTTTATCAATGGTCCAAAACCCTAAAGGTATTCAATTTATCATAAGACCCAAATCCCCAATCCCTTCATCCATACACCTGACCTCTCTAGCAGAGTCGATCTTAATCTCGGTCTGTTCGCTGCTCTCCAGCTGCTCTGAGACCTCAGTGGCTGTCACTTTGGATGTCTGCAGGGTGTTTACCAGCTGCACATCATCCAGCAGTGAGCCGGTCGCCTCATTCAGCAGCCTGGAAGGGTAGACACACATGCATATACAAGATAAAAAAGCCTATATACATAAATCCAAAAAACACTGCCACACTATTCTTAAATATCTATTCTTTTGGGCCTTTAATAAATCGTCAATACATTTAACCACTGGTTCTTTGCGAGGTGGGTCTTGCTGCTATCACTACTGCTACTTGTAATGTGCTTACCAGTACCAGGACGACAACCAACGCTACTACCGTTACTCTTATAGCAGTAACAGTATTAATTCTATACTACTAAAATTAAGAAAAGATTGGATCTTTCACCTTAATTGCAATTTGTCCACTGTGTGAAGACAATATGTGTGAAAAAAGGGAAAGGTCACAATGTCTGAAACAGCTAAACAACCTGAGGATCTCATCCTCCAGCTCCTGCAGGCTTCTCTTGCCAGAGGCAATGCTGATCACCAAAGAGTCCTTCTGTTCTTCCAGCTCTGGACGCTCCTTACGCACCACAGTTCCCAGTAGTTGGGCTTCCAGACCCTGCACATACATACATGCGCACACATAACAAACAATCCCATACACAAACAATTTAAGACAGCGGCTCATAGGACAAAAATGAGGATATGAACTCACAAAGAGAAGTAGAGTCAAAACATGCAGAGGACACACATTTATTCACACACACACACACACACACACACACACACACACACACTCCGACCTGCTCCTTGACGGCAAAGTTGACTATGGTGGTCTTTGTAGAAATCTCTGGTGTGTAATGGGGGTTAGACAGCTTGGTGGTGATGTAGAAACGAAACTCTGGACTGTACTCCACCTCCTTGTCACCCAGCTTCAGCAGCAGCCTGCCACCTGGAAAAAGCACACACAAGTGCACAACCACACACACAATGGATTCAGACACCCCTCATATTTAGCTGAAGATTTACTTTAACAGTTGTTATTTTAATTTGTGTGTGTGTCTGACCTATCCGTGTCAGGGACTTGTTAAGAATTGGGTTGAGAGAGGGGTCCAACTCCTCCTGGACATTCTGCAGCAAAACAGGATTCCCAAACTGGATGGCATTCTCCAGCACCCGCAGGTAGTCTGGCATTTGGAAGTCAATTACTTTCAGACCCTGCACATGTGGACACACACACACACACAGGTTTATATATCAAGATTATATATCGCCTTTATTTAATCAGTAGTCTCATTGAGATCAAGATCTCTTTTGCGGGAGAGACCTGAGTACAGCTGGAGAAACAGAACAGAGATAAGACACACAGCAAAACACAGCCTATCACACACAGGTACATACAAACAATACCATAAACAATCACACACATCGCTAATGATGTTCAAAATGTCATCTGAAGTTCAACTTATATTGTACAAAGTCAGTAATAAGGAACTGGTCAGAAAAAGCAAAGGACAGAGAGGAGAGGTGAAGTCTGACGTTCAGTCACAGTAGTTTAGGGAAAACAGTATATATGATCATGGGAGGTGCAAAGGTATAGTCACATTATCATGGAAAAACAGCCAATCGCTGTTCACCCCTGCTTGAACTGAAATGTGGATGAAAATCTAATCACTTGTGTTTCTGAATGTCCAGAACTGCCGTCATATTAAGACCAGGCAAAAAAGATATTCACTTGGTGAAATATCAGCATGTAGATGCAGCTACCAGGTTTGTTACAAAAACACTGTTTGAGTCTGAAATGTAGCGAACTACTGCTAGCAATGTTAGCATTGTAGCTCAGGTGGCGCCATTGAGTACAGCGCCATCAGGAGTTCTGGAATGGGAAATATTGCGTCCATGAACATGCAGTGCAAGACCTTTGTTTTTCTGCTGTAATGTGAACATGACTTCAGGCAGAAAAGCAGAAGTTAGTATGATGTTAAATTGTATGATGTCCTTTGGGACAACAAAGAAATGTTTCCTCCCAATTATGAAATACATTTACAGCACCATCTGCATAACATTGCTGAGTACAACCCAAATCAAGTCTTTCCAGAGGGTTTTCAGGGTTTTACACACCAAACATTTCAAGATAACTCTGGATAAACCTGCTTCTTAGAACCAGTAACCTGGTGTGTTTGTGATGTACTTTATCTCTTTGCTATATTTTAAGTTGAGGTAGCAACTTACCACATGCACATAGTAAACGCTACCTGTGTTGCTCTGTATTTACTACTCAGTGTACAGAAATCTGCCATTTATCATCAGTGGCACTCAAATACCCATGATTGTTCCAGACATTTAACTCTCCAACAGTAAAGACACAATAAGAATGAATAAGAAACAGAACAAGATTGGCCAAGACTTAGTCAAGACTTACTCTCTTCATCTCCATATTCTTGATCCACTTCAGAGCTTGGCCTTGAGGGTCCACCATCAGCGGCCATCTTGAAAGAAGTCAACTTGTATTTACAGTTTGAAACACATGTGTGAACAAAAACAAACCAATAGTATTTACTGGGCGACAGTTCATCTTAGTTAATAAAATCTTGAATAACAAATTGTGTCTACCGGTTGCCACGGGTGACGATAACTCCATTCTCAGTAGAGAATGCATCAGAGGGAAGGCCCTGAATGTTCCAGTCCCTCACTGCTGTAGGTTTGGACAGAAAAACTGCAAAACTGAACCCTGGTGTGCATGGGATCTCCAAGTCCCGTACCTGGGGGGGGGGGGGGGGGGGGGGGGGGCGCACCAGGGAAAGAAAGAGAAAAAAAGAGTGGGGTAAAACACAACCATAAAATTGTACACTTCAATTTCAGTTTAACATTTTAAGAGGACACTTCTCCTTCACGACTTGCTTTATGAGGGGTGTGTGTGTGTGTCTCACCTCCTTCATCCAGATGGCAAGCAGCTCGTCTCTATAGTTGGAAAGGAAAGGTCCCATGTAGGACAGGAAAGACGCTGCTAACAAACAGTCTCCTACCAGGTATCCCATGTTTTCTTCAAGACCCTGAAGCACACACCCAGATTACATAGGTACGTGTGTGTGAGTTATGAATTGTACGATCTTTTTGTTTCTAAATTACCCCAAACAAACCCCCAGAAAGATGGTGACTTCAAAGGACCAATTTTCAGGCCTGAGTAGGACAGGGGTTATTATTTTTGTTGTGTATCTGTGTGTGTGTGCATGTGTTTGGCCTACAGCAACTCTCTCCTCCCAGCGGACCCTTTCTCCAGCAAGTCCAGTCACCAGTTTGTCAGCTCGGTCCAGTTTCACCTCCATCTCATCTGATTTCTTCCTCAAACTCTCCTTTGTGGCCAGCTTCTCACCATGCTGCTTTTTCAGCTGGTCTAGCTTCTCCCCAACCTGCTCACACACAGGCACAGCAATTATATTAAATTATCATATTGATCTTGTCATATTGATCAGGCAGGCTGCTAGATGCTCTGGGGTCTGTACCTCTTGTAGTTTGTTCTGGGCCTCAGCCAGTGCAGCCTGTTTCTCTGCTAGCTGGGCCATGGCAGTGTTCAGTTGGGCCCGCTTCGGCTCCACCACCCTGTAGATACGCCCATAAACCTGGAGGAACAGAGTACACATCCATGGATTTAATTTTGTGTCATATTTTCCTGTTAATATAATGACTTAACAAATAGAAGTCTTATTGTTTTGTGATTGCTCTTTTGCTGTGCTCATTTTTTGGTGAACACTGTCGTGTGTGTGTACACTGTGCCAAAATGAGTACCGTAGTCTGCATGCAACTATTCAAACAATAATTAATGACTAACTACTATTCATATCTGTAAGCATGTGTGAGAGTGTGACACCCTCTTACCTCCATGGCTCTGACCCACATGCAGAGGGACTTGGCAGCCAGTGACACTTTGCCGATGATCTCTGGCTGGAAGTCTACCTGTCTGCAGTACTGGCCGATCTTCTTCAACACTCGGTCCGATATATTGTCCTTATCAAAGTGAACTAATGTTTTGATGAAGTTGGACTCACCTGCCAGAAACATTTCAAGGTCATATAAGTCAGAAAACCATGATAATCATACTTTTTTCAATTCCTCTTATATACAGTTTGGCTCTCAGTTTGTACAATTTCCACCCGGGGATCAATGAAGTATTTCTGATTCTGATACATTTCCTAATCATCATTTTCAAAGGGAAAGAAGTGCTGTCCTGTTTTGCACCTTTGTTTTCCCAACAAAAAGAACTCTGCCCTGCTGCAGTCTCTCACCCAGCTGTCTCTTGGCCTCTGCCCAGGTAGGCTCTTTGCCCTGAAGGGTCATGACAGCCTGCATCACTGTCTCCACCAGAGTTGGGGGGCGGCCATACGACTTGATCTCTGTCATGTCCTTCTTATTCAGAGACTCCAGAGCCTATGTGCAAAAAGAGGAGGGAATAGAGATTGTGTGAGAATGTGTAGTCATGTTTAATTCAAATTTAGACAGACAGAAAGCACACATTCAAATGACAAGGTGCTCACATCAGTGCAGAAGAGAAGTAGAGTGGTCAAATATACTGTCAAGGATCATTACTCATCAAACATCAAGGAAATAATTCAACCAGACATAATAATGAAGAAAGAGAGAACATAGAGTAAAGACAAAATGACCAACACAAAGAGGGACTGGCAGGATTCAAACAGTCAACAGGACAGAGATCTACCTTCATGGCCTCTTCCAGGGCAGGCAGGGCCTCGTCCAGGTCTCTCTGTGCATTTTCAGCCATGGCTTTACACTGTAACTCTTCTGCCCCAATTTTGTCACTGTTAGCACTGACCGCCTTAAGACAAACACACACAAACATACACCAAAGTGTCATTGACTATTATATGCCTCCTTCCTATTAATCAACTACCACACACCCTTCCAAACATTAACCACTTATGTAATCTATCTAACCCAATAGGATTATTGGGTAAGTCAGATGGATGTGAATCATGTAAATGCCTTGATGAAATCAATACTTTGTGTGCATGTAAACATGGTGCTTACCTTCTGCTGCTTGTCAGCCTCTATCTTCTGCTGTACGATGACGGACAGGTACTCGTCACACTGTTTCTGGAACTCGGCCACCTGCTTCTTGGCCTCCTCTAGCTCTACAGACATGGCCTCCACCTTCTCCCGTGTGTCACTGATCTTGAAAAGGCCGTTACGCAGCTTGCTCACCTGCTCCCCCAATTCACGGTGTTTCTCTGCCAACAGCCTGGATGGACACACACAATAAGAAGAGTGACATAGTGATGGTAACAGAGGCAGGTGTTTAGTGAATTGAATAGAAAATTAGACTATTATAGATGCACACATGCATATGTTAAGTGTGACTCAGGACACAGCTTAGTGGGTCTTTGTTAACCTTCTACATGTGGCCCTCAAGACACATCTCAAGTGTTTGAAGATGGTGTGAAAAGAGAAGAAAAACAGAAGCAAGCATAATTGAAGGAGAACGTTATATGGTGCCTACTTCTTGTATCCAGACACCAGCTCCAGGTAATTGGTGGGTGTCACATAATTATGTCTCTTCAGCTCCAACTTCATCCTTTGGGAGACCTGTGCAACCGACTGGTGTGTGGTCACAAAAACACTGGCAACCTTCGTCTGGATCTACAACATGATGCAGCATATGTAAAAATGTTGATCTTCAAACAAAAATCAAACCATAGAACTTCCAGAGTCAAATTATTTCATTGATGGAGTGATTGATATACTGCAAAGTCCAGTGCAGTTCATGGTAAAAAGTATAGATTTTAATTTTCTAAACTTGTAACTTTCTCAGTTTCAAGAGTACTATCAAACATTTTGGAAAGACTTGGAAATACTAATAATATGGAACCAGCTGTTTAAATTCACATTTTAAATGATACTGAAGGGGTATCAAGTTAAATCAATCCTCTAGAAAAGGATTAGAAAACCCAGTGTGAATGAGGTCTGGTTTCGAAGCTTGTACTGTAAATTCAATTTGGGGTGGACAATGTTTAGTGGGCACAAAAATTAAGACTTTAATGTGAAAAACTGGAAAATAAAGCTCTCTGTCACTCTTCAGTAATGTTCAGGTGTCTGCCTTCATTCCAAACAGCCATCCATTCCCCTCTATTTTTCCCACGTGTGAGACTGCATCACAGTGTTGGACACCAGTGTGAAGTGACAAAAATGTGTGTTTATGCATGTGCGTGCATGCCTCACCCCCTCCAAGGAGCCCAGCTCCAGTCCATCCAAGTACCTCTCAGCTACCTCCAGCAGAGCATCTCTGGGCCACTCACAGAACCAGTCAATGGAGGTGCAATTGACGAGTGCTGGGTACTGGAGGATGCGGTTCCTGTTGGCAAACAACCATTTATGAATTTTATCCAGATATAATTTGTTGAAATAATGATCCCTGTTATAGGCCTGTGGACTAGGTCTGTAAACTGGTGCATATATTTTGAGTTGCAGTTGGTTAGGAAAAAACTACTTATAGAATAATGAAGCAATTGTGCACCCGGGACACATTCAAAATCATGCTGTTTTTGTAGCAAAGGCTGTCTTTTCAGATGGGTACCTTAAAACAGATAAGTGTAAATAACACTGGCTAGCTTTAGGCAGTATGACTCAAAAGCACTTAACAGACCCATTTTGAAAGAACCTCCTACAGTAAGGTAGAGCAGAGTATGCTTGAGAGCTCCAGTATGAGTCAGTGAGTTTGGCTGGTTAATTGGTGCAGCAGGGCTCCCAGAGCTCTGGCAATGTGATATGGATCCTGCTAGCAGCTAGTGGTCAGAGGGCCAGGACGCCTCATCACCCAGAGAATGGTGATTAGCTCTGGGTAATGGTGCCTGCCAGCCCAATTAGCAGCATTATGTGTGACCACTACCCTGTGCCACTAATTACAACCAGGCCATCAATGCTTGAGGGAGAAGCTTGAGGTGTTTTTGTGAGATGTGTGTGTGTGTGTGTTCATGTGTGAATGTATGTGACAAGGAAAAGAGAGAATGAGGAAGAGAAAATGTGTGTCCATCTGTGTACACACTATATCTGTGTGTGTGCAGACAGCCGGTCCTCTCTGTAACAGCATCCACGCTGTTTGTAAAGCCTCAGGTCATTGCTACAGAATCGCCCGTTACTAGACCTCACAGCACACAGTGTGCTGCAGGAAACAGTATCAGAATCTACCTGAAGGGCTCTCCCACTGGGCTCATACAGAGAACTATGTGCAGGTTGTTCCTCACTCGCTCTATCAGGTAGCTGAACAGGGAGTCAGGAGTCTCCACCACATTGTCTTTCCTGGCAGACTCTGACAGAGCATTGCATACCTAGAGGTAGAACGACAACAGCTACATGTTATGAGAATTGGAATCAAGTTGGAGCTGACTTGAGACATGTTTTTAATATAAACTATAATGATCTATAGATGTACATGATCCTGCAGTATGCGAGTTAAATACATATCGGAGCATATTGAACATCTGCAATAATAAAATGAACAAAAAAATAAACAGTTTCTGATTCTGATTCTGATTCTGCAAACATTCAGAATTTGGATATTTTACCAAGTCGCAAAATCTGGATTGCCATGATAAAATCAATCTTAACTTTACACATAATTCATATTTAGGGCTTAAATATAGATATATATCTAAGAACTAAGAACACTGCAACATGTTAAATGAGCTGCTTTGACCATAAAACCTTGCCTTTGTCCAGCAAAGATGTCACTAATTTGACAAAGTATAACACTTTTGAAGGAACCAATGCATTTCAAGTATGTTCAACCCTCAAACCTTGACTACCTTTGGATTGAAATTGAGTTAATTTATACCACCTGTGTGTTAACTAAAATAAATATGCAAGTATACCAATAGACATGAAAACAGACAGAAAATAGAGTTAGATAGTTGGACAGACAGGAGGCCAAAAATATTTGAAGACAATGCAGACCTCAACAAACTCATCCTGCTTGTAGAGGTTTGGCACCTCTCCAGAGCTGAGGATGTTATTGATGTCCTCAAGGAAGGACTCGTCTACAATCTGGGTGTCATTGAACAGGAAGACTGTGGGCTTGTTGTCCACACCGGTCAAACGGTACAGCCTCTTCATGTCTGAGAGCAAGGACAGAAAAATGACTGTAATGTAGCTGACTGAAGATGGGATGAGAAGAACTGACTCCAGACGACAGGATTACTTCCAGAGTGGATGGCTTTGGATACAGTCATACTTTCCCTTTCTCAAACATCTGTTATTGTAGTGTGTTTGATCTCACCTTCTCTAAACTCCTGTTTGCGGTACTGCTTGGTAACTTCCACCTGGAATACCTGGTACTCACAGATGGAGGCAGCCATCTTAGACAGGCTCTGTCTACCAGAGCCCCCAACACCCACCAGCAGCATGTTGCCCCTGAGCTGACTGATCACCCGAACTGCACGGGTTACTGTGGAGGGAACACAATGATAATACATTTAATCGGAAATCCTTTATTTACAGTATTCTTACAATTGCCCCGTGTGGTTTATACATCTGATTAGAAATATTCAGATACTTAGTCCTCATCATTTCAGCTGCTGCTACACTGCTGGAACATTCTTATTCTGCAAGTGACAAAATCTTCAGCCATGCAGTTTTTTATTTCCACTACCTTTTGATAATGTGCAGTCTGTTCTAATATTGACATAGAGCTTCAAGGAGCCTCTGTGTGCCTGGAAATCCCTGCACACATGTATAAACCAACAATACATAGTGTTGATCCATGTTGTTTCTATAGCAATGTAGTGCTACTGATTTGCAATGGCATGTGGTAAAGTGGCACATTGACAGCAGCGTGTAGAGAGCTGAGTCTGGTGCTGAGAGGCCTTCTCTCTTTCAGCTACAGGGTAGCTTTCAGTTGCGCCTCATGCTGTGTTTTTCAAAGGAGCTTCAAACTGGGCCTGAATCTTGAAACTGGCAAACAGTGAACACAGCAAAGACACATCAGAGTACAGCAGATGAGGACCTCTTATGTTGACTGTGTTAATGTACTGCATTGACTGGACAAAATGGAGTGGAATTGACGCTGTGGGTTGTTCGATGGCCCAGTCTATATATTGACTGGACAAAATGGAGTGTAATTGACGCTGTGGGTTGATGTGTCAGGGGAATTTTCTGCACTGTGTCAGTTTAAATGTGTATGAGAGTGTGTGTTGTGTTCAGACGCACTGTGTTCGATGGCGTCTCGGAAGAGCACCAGGCTCATGGGCACCACGCCCGGTGTCATGTTGTAGTCCTCCAGCTGGGTTTCCATGAACTTCTTGAGGCCCTTCATGTCCAGTAGGTCCTCATACACAGAAGACTCACTCAGGAAATCACCTGACCCACACCCAGAGAAATAAACCCACGTAAACACATTCATATCCTCTAGTGTAGTCTATCAGTTTCATAATGCTTAAACCATAGTCCATTACCAATCCATTAACTTAACTACACTCATTGTTGTGACATTGACATTGCTGTGTGCTTGTATGTGTGTGTACAGTAATAAATGTACCAAATATTGGCAGTTGTTTGTTGGGGCAGATGTTGTGGAACGTGAGGTCAAAGAGTGAGGCCAGTTTGTCCCCCAGCAAAGCAACAAAGGCCTCCATGTCACTGTGATCCACAAGCCGGTCTGAGAAAACCCTGAAATCATCCAGTATATACACAAATGGTATGGTGGCTAATGTAAAATAAAGTAGAAAACCATTCACAACTGATATCCTTGGCTTCAGCTAAGGGATAATCATGCATAATAACATTGCCATAATGAGGCTATGGTAAATATGCTATACGACTGTGAGAAGGTCAAAGATTTGGTGAAAAAATGTCCTTAGTTACCTGAAGCTCTCATGGATCCACAGTCTAGTGATGTTGTTCTTGGTATCATGGAAGTCTGGATGAGCTCTTAGCAGACCCTGAAACACCTAGAAAAATATATTTTAATTTGCAGATTACTTAAGTATTAGAAATAGAAATCTACATAACCTAATAACCCTTGTGTGAAATCGCATAACTAAACTGGTCAAGTTACATAAGCCTTCAGTTCATTTCAAGGAAATTTATGACCATAGCCAGTGATACTGGTTATGTGAGGCTCATTATAGAGTGCTTTCCTAAGTTGAACTCCCTTTGTGAATTTTCTTGAAAACATATCTTAGTACTGTACGTATGTGTGTGCCGTGGGTTTACTCGTAGTGATCTAATAATTGCATACCTTGGAGATATCCCTGAGGTTGAAGAGGTAGTGTATCTTGGCTGGAGTGGGTAGAAAACGAGCTGAAACAGCATAATACAGTTCTAAGGTGGCCTGAGTCAGAATCTCTCCAATGGGCTTCACCTCCTCCTTAAAACCTTGTAGCTTTTGGTTGATCATAGTGCTGTAGATCCGCCTGATCTGGGACTCCTGCGTGCAGAGAGAACAGGTCTGTTCTAGTTTGGTACACTGTGTAAATGATACAGCCATGTCAATAAGATACTGGTCAAGAGAAATAAAAACAGAATAGGAATTTTCTAAAGGGTGTAACAATTCAATTTCATGTTGTCCACTTCACACATTCAAGAGTCAAGGAAACAATAAAGTGTCACATTTTCACAACCCGAATGCAATATGTTTGTTTGTCTGAATGGAGCACAATAGAGATGAAAAACGTCCAGATAACTGAAAAAGACAGAAGAGGTGATCTGGAGAGAGAGTGAACGAGTGGCGAGAGTACAAAGTACAAAAATGCCAAATAATATAAAACAAGACAGAGAAAAACAAAAACAGCATTGCTAAAATGGGTGTGAGTATCTTGAGTCAAAACTACACAATTTATCAATTCTGGGTATTTGTATTGAATTTCTTATTTATCTATGAACATTTTCATTGCATGTTTAATATATTTCAATGCCTCTTTAAGTAAAAATCTATTCATTATTATAATGTTGTCACATTTAGTCCTCAGTGGTAAAGGATAAAAGTCAGACAGGACAGGACAGAACAGGAGAAAGGACAGGAGAGGAAAAATAGGCAGCAGGACTTACATTAGGGAAGGTCATATTGATGAGGTTGAATCGTCTCTGTAAGCGACCAGAGATGTGAGTCCTCCCTCCACCAGGGGGCCCCATGGACGCCAACAAGAACATGTCCTAACAGACAGACACACACACGCACACACAAACAAACAGCAGTTTTACGGCCTCTAAGTAACACACACCTATGAAATGAAATGTATTTGTAAAGCTTGTCTCACAAACTGAAAAAGAATGGTAATTAAGAGGTAATTATGAAGGAGGCAATAAGAAGGCATTCATTAAAATGCCCTTTCTCACCTTGACAAACTTAAGGGTCTGTTTCTGGCGGTCATACCAGAAGCCATAGTCAATCCAGAGGCGCAGCAGTTCCAGTGGTGGCTGGGAGCCAAAGAGGTCATGGGCTGGCATGTTGAGGTCGTCCAGGAAGCACAGCAGGCGCTTCCCACCTGCTGGCACAAACACGCCTTTGGTTCTCTTCTCAATGCGGCTCTCCACAATGGCCTGAATGTTATTAGAGGTGGTCTGGACAGTGACGGAGACACAGAGAGAAAGACAAAAGATACAGAAAAGATAAAATGGTATGTTTCATCATGTACCTTTGAAATGTGGCTATGTTATGAAACAAGCTAAACAATGTGGCAATACTGAGAAAATATATCAAAAAGTTCATTAAAAAATGTGTGAATGTGTGTACAATTATGTATTTGCGTAGGTGATTTCAGCTTATCAAGCAAATTAGACAGTACTGTGGCCTGTTAGCTTGAAACGACGACATCTACTGTATCTGTATAATACACTTCATGTGACTGAGACAAAATAGGGAGGAAAATCTTTACACTTACCCAGTGATACCAAAATCAGTCAATCAGTTTTGCTGGTGTCAAATGTATTGTAGGGTGAACGATGGAATTTAGCAAGTAGATTCATAATAAGACAAACTGTTTTGAGAACTAATGGCATTTTGGACTACTGTTTTACATCTATTCCTCCCCTGAGAATGTTGAAATCCTGCTATGGAGAAGAGAATCAACTTTGCTGGTAATTTTTTTGTTACAAGTTCGTGAAATATTGACACGAAAATGATTTAATGATGATAATGATCAATGTGGCAATAAACTGTCCACTGACAGAAAAAGAGAAAGATGGGGGACAGTCATCCGTGCATAGGCTATTGAACATTATAGATGTTTTATATATGAATATATATATTTTATATATGATTATATATATATATGAATCAATTAATATCGTAGGGAATGGGACAGATGCAGAGGAGAGAGGAGGGAAAAATGGTGGAGAGAGAGCTGCCAGGTTAGAGCCGTGCAGTGGGGGTGATGGTTATGGTGGTGAAAGGTGGGAGGGCGATGAGTGCCTCCATCATCTCTGGCTCTCTAATAGCCCTTCATCACTGCTATCCAGCACTGATGTCTGCCTTGTGGCAACGCAGCACTTCTAGTCTAATTGTAGTGAAGGCCAGATGGAGGCTATTCAAAGCCATGATGTGGTGGGATGGAGGCAGCTGCACTCACACAACACAGAAACATACACAAGCACATGCACACTCAACACCTGCACTCAATCTCTCGACATGACTGCATCTCATGCTGCGAGTGAGGGCGGTTTGTCCAAAATTATATTTAGCTTACAGATGAGATGTATGTGCTAGCCTGTGCATATGGGGGTGAATTTTGTGCATGTGTGTCATCTCTTGAATATACTCTATGACAGCATGTGTGTTGCAGTCTGGTGGACGAACAGGACATTTAATATATAAATCCATATCCTGGTAGTCTCCTCTCTTTAATGAGAGCAAGACAAGGGGTAGGAATGTCTGGCACAGGAGGACAAACCTGGGCTACTCCAATTATAACTTTAAGCTTCATGGAAAGACAAGAGGGCAGACCCACATGCTAATAAAGAGGGACAAAAAAAAAGACCTAATTCAACCACTTACTCCGTCTCTGCTATAAAATACACAAGTTTACTATTCTTTTAACGACACTTACTTACTGTAAGTCCCTATTGCCTATACCTAACTTTAACCCTCATGACTATATGCCTTTATTCTATCTAAACCTAAGTCTAATGCTAATGATATTTCTAACCTATGTGTTAATCACTACTGGGACCTTGAAAAAACGGAGCATCAGCATCTAATGCTTTTGTTTCTAAAGGCAATCTGGTTTTTACAATAACAGAAGAACAAGTATACGTACCTGACATACACAAACACTCACAGACCATGCGAAGGCACCAACCTGTGAAGACATGTTGATGGTGAGGGCAGTCCACTTGTTATCCAAGCCCTGCAGGACGCTCTGGGCCACTGAGGTTTTACCAGTGCCCACTGGCCCGGTGAGCAGCACCGGGTACCGACCCGACACGAGAGCCTTAACCAGGAAGTTGTAGCGAAATGTGTCCATGGTAGGAACCATAATCTTATAGAATGGAGCACTGCAGGAGAGAGCAGAGGGAGACATATTGCTGTATTTTTAGACAAAGTGGATAAAACATTTCACACAAACAGTATATGCATACAACAGCTGTCAGGTACATAAGACCACCGGGTTACTTACTTGGCATTGTAGCGCCAGCCCTTCTGCAGCTTATCTTCAAAAGAAGCCCAATTTTTGTTCTTGGTGTCCACATAGTACTCATAAACCGAGTGCTGAAAGAGTTTACATAAAACGTTCAGAGAATGTTGGTGCCTGCTAAGACAGATTCATTCAGTTTGCTGATGGAAAGTGGGGGTGTACAGTATAATTGTAGAACCATTTGCACATCATATTGATAGTGTAGTGGTTTGTCTTAGGGTACGACAGCACAAAATGTGACTAACTTCCTAAACTCTCATGGTATCAAGCTATGTTTGCAATAAAATCTGTTGTAGCTGAATTTTTGTAGTTGTGGATGCTCAGAAGAAAAGCATCTTTCACCTTGTCTTTCAGTCTAATAAATGCCCCCTAGCTTGCCAAACGCTACTCAAACATAATTAACTCTTGTAGCCTGACCTGTATACGTTTTTGCAAAACATAGATTAGTCACAGCAGTTGCAACCTACAGTATACTTAACACTGGTCAAGCAAGCCACCTAGTGAAGAGAGGGAGTGCCATTTGACTGACTGTGCAGGTCATGAGTGTGTAAACCAATATTATGCTCTTCAGAGGACCTTGATGGGGAAGGTGCCCTCCATCTCCCGTAGGAAGTTGTCCATCTTCTTGCGTCCATCCTCGTCAACACAGGCACAGATGGACCAGATGAGGCTGAAGATGAACCAGAGCTCCACCATCCTACCCAAGTTTTCTGTGTCTGAAGTATTCACCTGGAGAAAGGGAGAGAAAGACAGTTATATTGGTTGTCATACTGGGGATGCTAGATAATGTATGTTTGGGGTGGAGTGGGTTAATTTATGGCTTCATTTCAGTCACACGTCTTAAGTCAGTTACACCAAATGCCACTAAGGATCAACATTTAAGGTGGGTTGGAAAATGGTTATCCATGGGAGGGATTAAAATGTGCAGTGAAGGTTACAGATTGTACTTGACTTGTCATACCCCATTGCTGGATGTGGCCAGGGAGTCATAGAGGCGGCAGAGAGAAGTTACTCCATTAAGCTCAGTGATGGGAATCAGCTCCTTACAGTTGTTCTTCTTAAAGTTCAGTGTGCTCTCTATATATTTCTCAATCAAATGCTTTAAATGGTCCACTTCAGCCTGTGGAGAAATGGGGAAATGGAGAGATCAATAGATGGAGGATCATTCAGGATGGTTTTCTTATGTTCCTCTTATGTATTATTAACTATAACTATGATTATTAGTGCATTGTACCTTGGGTCGCTTGTCCAGCCAGGACTGAACAAAAGGCTTCCAGCCCAGATCAGTATAATCGTTGTAGACCATCCCACAGCGAGACACTGTTGCTGGAGAGGCCATTGCCAGGTTCTCCACTTCAAACAGCAGAGACACCTGTTGTATATATACAGTACAATACATGACTGACTACGATACAGTAACATATGGTAATTAATTGGATTTATCCGGGACCATAAACAACATCATATTACACCAGATTACTGCCATTGTAAAAAGTACATTTCAGTGTTACTATGTTATGTTCTCAGGAGACAGAATGCTGACCTCAATTTCAAAGAGGTAATTAACGTTAAACAACGACTTTTTGATCATGCACATCAATGCTTATTGTCAGTATGTCTAGAGAGGACAATTGTGCTTTTCAGCTCATTAGCTTGTACAGAGCTCCTTGCCACTTTTAATCAAGTAAAGCACACAAACATGTTGGTGATTTGTTGGCTGTCACTTTTCTTATGTGAGCCAGACTAAATGGATCAAGCCACTTGAATGCCCCACTCCCTCTCAGTTTTAAGCTATTAATCTTACCCTCTCATTTATTTCCTTCGGGGAACGTTTATTTGCGGCCCAGAACTGAAGACATTGTAGTCATTGCATATTCACTGCTTTCCATTTGGAAACTGGTGAAAATTGGCAATGCCATGTTCCCTCTTGTTCCCTACGTGTTCACCATAAAACCACTGTAATACTTAACACCATGCGTACATGTTTCTACATTAAAAAGTCTTTTTAATGGAAGACATTTTGAGATATAATAGTAGGAAAAGCACAGGTTAAAATAATAAAATTATTGATGCCTGATTTAATTTTAGCTGCTTCAGATTCAGGCTTCCGGTATTGGCTCACTGTCACACTGTCATGGCTTACTGAGACACGAATAGAATGAAGCCATCGTGAACTATGAAAAGTCAAAATGTCTGCTGTGTAAAATGCCCATGAGTCTGTTCTCACCTGTTCAGGCATGGAGATTCTCTCTCCATTGATAAGTGTGAGCACCTTGTTGTCGTCCATAACCGAGTTCATACTCTCTATCCACAGTGTGTCAACAGGCCCGTCAAACACAATCCACTTCTCATCTGGTTTCTCATCTAAAGAATGGAGAGGAGGTACAGAGGAGGTGTGTTTACTGCATGGCAAAGTAATGCTGTGTACAAACATTTTGGAACTACAGTGTTGTGTGCTGGATCAAATGAAACTATTTTCCCAGTAGCTGTACTACAACAGCCAAAAAGCCTGGCGAGGTCACAATTTAGTCAGAATATAAAAAGAGCCTTACAATTGTGGGCAAAAGAGGCCTGAGGGGCTAGTGCCATCACGACAAGTGAAATCCCATATCTGTTTGTAATTCAGTAAACCTTGGGTAAGAAGGATTCATTCACAGCACAGCAACATATAGCTTCCCTGTACTCCATGATGTCAGCTTCCCAAAGCAGCAGCATGCATAGTATTTTTATAGTTTTTTATGATAACAATTTTAGATGTACTGTCTGAAGTAACTGCTTACTAAGTGAAAGGCTGTAGTCCGGGCATAGTAAGAAGACAAAGAAGTTTTGTTCCATATTAAGATGCTCTTTTCACACTACACGTTTACCTTTTCATTATTACCTCTTTTTTTAAATAAAGCTTGTACACAAATGAATGCTCTATGAGATGTGATTCAGTTGAGCTGGAGTTTAGAAATGGGAATGGGGTACGGCCAGAGGAAGAATCACCAGTCCCTAGTGTGTGTTCACTTATATATACAACATGTAGTATGAACAGCAATGTGTGTTTTTAGTGTCAGCACCTGCGCAGGCTGATCTCATGAGGGAAGACAGCACTCCGTCAGTCCACTCATTGGTGGAGAGGTCATTTTCTCCATACAGCTCTCCCAGACTCATCGCCTTGGGGTTCAGAGGATACTCCTGTTGTGCCGCAAGGAACGAGGCATGAAAGGGAAGATAATAAAAAGATGACAAAAAGCACATTATAATGGATCATAGGTCATAATTACTGGAGGCTGTTTGTCAGCTACAAAGCTTAAAATGATGAGAACACATGAGAACAGTAGCTTGCGTGCATGCATCTTGTCCGTATGTGTGTGTGTGTGTATCTCTTTGTCAGTGCATGTGTTTGCATGAACATGTAGGTGGGACAAAATCAAGAATAGAAGGTACAGTATCTCAGTGGAGACAGGCTATAGAGAGGAACAGAGGGACAGATAATGAGAAACAGGCAGAGGTGAGATTGGCACGAGGAGAGACACCAGAAATAGACATGCAAAGAGCACTGAGGGAAAAGAGAGAGCAAGTGGTAAAAACAGAGACAAATAAGTAGGAAGAAAGCGAGATGAAAAGGAATAAGTAAGGACAGAGAGGGCAGTAAGAGGGAAACATGACTATGATTCTGACTGTTTTTTTTAAATGAAATGGTGCTGGATGAAAACAGAAACTATGTTTGGCTCTGGGTGCAAATACAAAGAAGTAAATAGAAAAAAAAGATGGAAAGGCAGACAGTAGGGCGGTTGCAATTTGGTGGCAAGTGCACCTAAATAAGAGCAGCAGTATTAGCCAATAAATTATTACAGTTTATTCTAGTCTATCGACACCCACCTGGACCAGCTGGAAGCCAGGCACTCCCTTGTGGTGCAGGGCAGTGAGGGCCCTCTGCAGGGTCGTCCAGGTAACACTCTTGGCGCTGCCTGTCTTGCCCACCAGCATGGAGGAGTGTCGAGAGTTTTTGGTCTCATAAAGTTGGATGACTTTGGTCATAGTAAAAGGAGTCACCTGCAAACCGCTCTGACGAAGCTCCACCTCTATAGCCTCCTTCAACTGCAACAAAGTGACAGCAAATATAGTCAGATAGTCAGTGATGGTGATACCCTGTGTGATACTGTAAAGATACAGAAACTTATAATATACTGACCACGATGTACCAGGGTTAAGTTGTGTTGGTCAAGTTTTCTTATTTGATCAACACACAAAGAAATTGAACAGATGATCTGTTCTCTAATCATAAACACCCCCACACTGCAAGATTAGAAAATAATGGCGCATCAAATTCTACTGAGATTATCTTGTCTGTACCTTTAGTTTTCTCTTGCACACATCGACAAAGACAAACAGCCTAAGATATTCTTGCCACATTTCCACTTTTATTTCAGTTGTCCATCTAACCCATAGGCTACACAAAATCTAGCTCCTTTCACTGGCGATTGTAGATACTCTCAGAAAGCATTAGTGTTACTGTCCAGAAGTTCAATAATAACTTTCAGACACAAAAACACTGACAAATTGAAATAGATTGTTGAGATTCTACAAATGTTATGAGAGGAGGCTGCAGGCAAGCAAACCAAAAACAGTGGAGAAGGTAATGATGAAAGGTAAGAAGGATAGAGTAACAAATATCTGTATTTGTTAAAAGAGATGCCGACTGAGGTACAAAAGTGACCGTAGATATAGACAGGCTGATGACGGACAGTGAGCCAGACAAACAGACAGGAGGAGTTGAACCATACAGCAGCAAGGGATGAACCCCTCCCAGAGCCTCCACACAGAGTGGAAAGATGTCTCCGCTCGACATGGAAATGGGTAACCAGTGGAGTCAGTCAGAGCAGATGGCTGAGAATCCATTAGCTACTAATGGAGGAGTCTCCCAGCCAAACTAATGAAACCCTCGTGACTACACCGCATGTACTCCCGCCCAGCCAATGGACTGCACCGGGATGCACAAACAGGAGAACACACATTCACAGACACATGGCAAATATGCATGCAAACACAGACACAGACGCATAGGAAAGGGCAGAGAAAGCATTTGAGGCACAAACCTTAGACCCTAAAGACTAAAAATACATAAAATATGTGTAGCAAGACAGTATCATATCCATCTTCTTTCCAAATGACCGTAATCTGTAGTAGGCCACAGAGTTGTTGTCTAAATGTTGTCCAACCTTGCTGGGCATTCCGGTTTCGATATTGGTAAGAGCTGTTTATGCATATACTGGTGCTACAATGAATATCAAGAGCAGCTGACCGTTCTTAGGACAACCTCTGAGGCAAATGAACTACAGTTGAACTAAACTTCTTTCTGCATCTACTTTCACAGATAGGAAATAAATGTTTTGGTATTTGGGGATCAAAGAAGAAGGAACACTGTCATACATTCAGTGCAAACATTACAAAACCCTGGCCCTCTGCAGGAATGCTGATCTGGACTATTGACTTACCTGGCCGTAGTCTATAATGGGTGTTTCCACAGCAGGGAACAAGTCCTGGGTGATCCCATTGAACAGTGGCACGTCAGTCGAGGTCAGCTTAGCGATGTTCATATCCTTCATAGCCATTAGCAGGATCTGAGGACAGAAATACAAAGGCAGGTTCACTCACAAATACACTTCCTATTGAAGAGTTTAGTTCATTTGAAAGGGACAGTTAAATGTAAAGGTGTTGGTTTGGTTCTCCTATGATTTGACATCGTAGTTAGACAGGACGCGAGCGGGAGACAACAGCTCCCTCTTTGGGAGATTCCCACTAAATCATGTGACTCTGTAGTCTGACTAACTCAGACTGCTGAAGCCTCACACTAGCGTCATATAAACCTTTGAATACTTTAGGATTTTGAATAAATGTTCATATGGACACCTGACTGATATAATGAGCCCTTAGCAAGTCCTCAAACCTATTTTGTGTGTGTGAGAAAGTGAGATAAATAGAGAGAGAGAGAGAGAGAGAGAGAGAGAGAGAGAGAGAGAGAGAGAGAGAGACCTACTTCTTCATCAGGAACGTTGGGGCAAGAGCGGCGCTTCTTTCCGGCATAGCGAAGCAAGGAGGTGAGAGCGCGCAGGCCAAAATCATAGTGGTCCTGTTTAGACAGCTGCTGCACTGCCAGGGAGTACAGGGTGAACACTTTCTTAGCCAGGAGCTATGAGGACAAAGACAGAGACAGAGATGGAGTGACATAGAGTAACATAAAGACAGAGACAGAAAAGGAAGAGACCAAGAAGAAGGACAGAGGGAGAGGGGTGAAAGTCAGCTTCAATAGGATTCAAATTTGCAATGTAAAAACCAGAGATGAGCCAGGGTGATTTAGCAGGGCAGTGTGCCAGTAAAGCATGTCACTGAGCATAAATCCATCACTTCCCATTCCCTGCCTCTGTGGACATCAAAGACTCAAATCATACATCCGTTCACCCATACAGCATAGGGTGTAACACAGTGTATGAACGTCTACTGAAGTAGTCCCAACCTGCTGTAGCTTTTTTTGGGCAGGTTTAGTGTCTATGTGTGTGTATCTACTGTACAGCATCTGAACATTCATAGAGGAATATTCACAGCTAATGGCCGTTATAATACTTTAGTTGACGTTGTTTTGAACATTACTTATTTCTCTATATATTATATACTTTTTGCAATTTCAACAATTTAAAATTCATCTACCCTTCATTAACATTATTAAGTTATGAACCATTTCAAATATTTTCCCTACATATTAAATCTACAACTTCAGAAAGCAACTGCAGTGGGCAAAATCCATAGTCCCAGAGTAAACATTAAAAGTCTACTAAGTGCATGTTTTATGCATTGCTCTTTCAAAATACAGAAAATCAAAAAGAGGAGACAAAAGGGGTTAGATTCAGAGCTTAACAAATTTTACTAACTTGGAACCAACAATGTTGTGGTTCTTCATGTATTTGCAATCCTTTTATTGCATAATTCTTGTAGCATTCTAATGTATGCTGGTGTCTTTTATGTATATATATCTGTCCATCTTCAAAAGCATTGCAAATACACAGCAACATTGGGTACTGAGAGGCTGTGTTGTTTCAGTCTTAATCCCCTTGCACCGCTGCTTGGTTAACACTTCTAATTCTCTTTCTGGCACATAATTATGGGATTCAGCATGGCAAGGAAACCACTGAGCCTAGTATGTGTGTGTAAGTGTCTGTCAGTGTTGGCAGCAGTGTTGGATTTTGCTGAAGTAGAAGCATGTTCATGTTCAAGTGCAAGACAGCGTTAGGATCTTCTTAAACACGCGCAGGTTAAAAGCACACACACCATTATCACTGAGTCTGTAGCAAGCAAATGCTGCTTGCACACTAACGCGCACCAACTCTGCCACCCCCTCACAATAAACACACATATATAGTGGAGTGAAGCTGCAAGAGCTCCCTTGTGAGTCAGCAGTAATTCAGCTCCAGATCTGGTCACCACCCACCACTGATCAATGTTCAGCTGAGGCTCCAGATACTCACATTTTCCAACAAGATCACTTTAAATGGCACATACAGTACAATAAAAAATCTCTAGGTTTGTAACTTTGACATGAAAAGGCAAGATTCTTTTTATGGGTTTTTTTTGCCTTTAATTGACAGAGAGATAGAGGGGGTGACATGCAGAAAAGGGCCCCAGGCCGGAACCGAACCCAGGGCCGCTGCAGCAAGGATTCAGCGTTTATACATGGGACACCTGTTCCACCAAGTGAGCTACAGGGCACCCCAAGCAGGGTATTTCTAATTGAATCCATCCGATTGATTGGATGATATTGCATCTCTATCAGTGCAGAAGAACTCAGTCTCATCTGCTGATTGCCTGAGCTCTTCACATAAAGGAAGCGAGAATGTTTCATTAAAGCTGCGACAATTCAACAAGATATACTTTAGAAATCAGTGTGTATTCAGAGCTGTGTACAGGGTAAAAATAGCACCCACACGGAATTTATAAATGGATACATCCACTATACAGACAAGTCCTTGTTACTGAGAAGTGAGAGAGTTGAAGTGAGGTTTCCCTATAGTTACATAGAGTAATACAACATCTCCATGTTCCTGAATAAATTGCAACTCTACAACTAGCAGACCAATCCTGACTACAGAAGTCAGTGACTGCGTTTACATGCGCACTCATCCTGTCCTGGTTTTGATCACATTTGGGATATGGCGTTTACATGGATCATATGAAACCTGGTTATTCATATACCTGTATACATGATCATATCAGTATCTGGGTTTCTGATCTGTGTGTAGTTGTGTCTTTATTTCAGCCACTATGTTCTGTACCAACCAAGAGTGTCCAGAACCCTAGAGAAGGTGTTTACATACCACAGTGTCCTGGTTTCTATCAAAGTACTCCAGGTAATATATCCAGGTTTCTCAAAAACGAGATAAGGCCTTATCCAGATTTCTGAAACCAGAATAGGATGTTTACATGCTCAACACATTACCGAGATACACCAAAAGTCCAATCACAACCAGGATACTTGTGAACGCACTCTGCTGTTCAGGGTTTTGCACAGCATCACCATAACACTACACTTGTGTTTCTCAAACAACTTCAAAAGCACTTACAGATGAATAGAACGCAATAAAACATTTTAGCAAGCAACAAACACACCGTACCTAGATCAACAATTCAGTTTATTTAAAAGATGATAATTCTGTATCACCTGTAGCTGAAAATGTCTACTGTCTTCAACTTAGAACACTCTCAAGTCTTTACCCCAACACTAAGACGAAACTTACTGCTGTTTTTTTGTTTCATCTGTTCCATTTCATTCTTTTTTTCCCCCAGCACACTACCAGTATAACATTTCATTGAGTGGTAGTACCTTGCAGTTGTTGAAGCCCTCTCCAAACAAAATGATCTCAGCGATTAGAGTAGAGTCTGGCACCACCATGGAGATAGGTCTGAACATGGACTTGAGGTTGTCTGGAAGCTCAGTACGACCAGCGTAACCTAAGAAAAATACAAATGGAGAGAAAAGATAATAATTACAAACACTGAAAGAGCCAATTATAACAATATATTTCACAAATATCTCAAACTATTTCCGCATCATAATCCACTTTTCTTATGTCTAATCACATGCTTCGTATGATTCAAATGTTAATATTTCCACCTACATATGGTGACATAAAATGCAGTGTATGCATTTGCACCTTTGTGTTGACCTACCAGGATTCATGGTGATAAAGATGCCACATGACCAGATCAGACGTATGTGCTGTCCGTCAAAATGGAACTTGGATAGTCCAGCTGAGAGGGCGGACAGGATGGAGAGGATCTGCTGGGCCACTACCGACAACACCTCGATGTTGATACGGTTGAACTCGTCGAAGCACCCCCATGCTCCTGTCTGTTCAGGGTGGACACAATGAAATACATGCAAATTTGAAAGTTAAATCACGCAAGAAAAATCCACTCCAGCGAAAAAAGACATGCGATTTTAGACCAAATGTTTTGTATAGCTTATTTTTTCCCGAGCTGAATCACTAATCATTTTACCATGTCTTTAACACAGGCTTGTTGACTATCCTTAAAATGTGCACACACGTCAATCAACACACACAAATAGAGAGAGGAGGCAACCCACTACTTACTAACCCAGAAAAGGTTTCAGTCTAAATGAAGTGTTTTTGACCTTGGCTAGCATGAGAGCAGTGTTTGAATAACAACAAATATCATCCGTAACATACACACACCCAACTCATGTGTCTGGATATAATGTTGTCTCTCAAAGGTATGAAAACTACTATTGTGCCTCTTGTTATTTAGGTTGACATCATCATAATTATTATGATTTTATTTATAGTCGTCATCATCATCATCATCATCCTAATCCCATACCTGTGCCAGGCCAGAATACATGCGTCCCATGGATTTGTAGTCCAGTCCTTCAGAGCAGTTGACTACAATAACATACATGCCGAGAGCTTTGCCTAAGTCCTTGACTGTCTCCGTCTTCCCAGTACCAGCTGGGCCTTTAGGAGAGCCCCCCCGATGGAGATGGAGCGCCGTGGTCAGGGTCATGTAACACCTGGACAGAGTCAAACATTGACATTTAATCATACAGAGAATCTGTATAGAAAGATATATTCACTATATGCATACACATATGATCAGAATATCTTTGGTATTAAAGCAATATTAAACAAATTACATAAACATATACTATAACTTTGAAAAACAATGGACTTGGATGTAATATCCGTCCAAAACAGAAATACAGTACGTTTGTTAGCTTTGTATGCCGTACCTTAAAAATGGGTTCCAATGTGAACTTATATAATAAGACATACAACATACAATAACATAGTTTTATACATTGCAGTCACTATTCAACCCAGTGCGATAACCATCAACACAATAACTGGCACTAATCATTTTATCCGTAAATATACGAAGAGCCAAGGTGTAACCTAGTGATTATACTAGCGTAACAATGCTAATGGTAGCTTCTGTCTGCTCTGATGTATTTTATTTTACATTTAATTACACAAGATACTGACACAGTGAAAATCTGTCCTCAGTATGCAGGAAGGGGGGGGGGGGGATATAAAAATACACAAAATTGGATTAATTACTAATTAATTAGTAATTAGTGACAGATTGATTGATGTGTTGAAGCATTTGTTGGTTGGAGCACTTGCTGACTGAATGATTGATTGCGACCTGTCAGTAAGTGGAGTGATGACGAGACGTCCAGAGTTGCCCAGGTACTCGTAGCCATACTTAAAACGTGTGTTGGTCTGTCGGATAATGCAATCATTCACATCCTATAGAGAGAACAAACAAAACAGGAAATAAAGACGTTTATTGGATGTTTTCTTGGTCTCGTTCCACCTCATCTCAGCAAAATTGATCTATCGCTGCCATTAGACAGGTCAGCAAACTGAGTGGTGGAGAGTGAGAAGTACTGATAATGTGGACAAAATGTGGAACAGAGAAGAGAGGGTATATGTACTGCAGAAGTCTTGTAAAGTGTTCCTTTAACTGCCACAAACTAGAGAATAACTAAAAGCTATTTATCTATAACCATTTGTTCTATCACAGATTTGCTCTCAGCTTTTTAACTTAGAGTAAATTTAATTCTGTGATGGGAATGCTCTCATGGAGAGGATAAGATGTATTAAGGTGTATTTCCTCTGCCGGGATCCCTGCCCTCATCATACAAACCACATGGAAACAGCCACGAAAGAAATGTTACTGAAATTGTGGCTTGATGAAACTTATCTTATGTGCTCTTCTTTTTTCCAAACTGTCCCTTCTCCATACTGTGTCCTGTCTGTTGTTACTTGCCTCTCTCAGAGCATACCTTTTCCCAGTATAGTCGCAGCTGGGAGAGCCACTCAAAGGCATTGATGTCATTGCAGCCTGCCTTGGCCAGCTTATCTATGACATCCCGAGCATGAACCTCCACTGTGACCAGCGCTACAATCTTCAGACGTAGGACTTTGGACAGGTTGCCACGGATGGCCTCTGAATAGCTGTGAAGCATGGAGACCTGAGAAACAAAGACAGTTATAGAAAATGCTCAGGTGTTTATTAGAAGCCTGTTAATATATTGAAATACATACAATTCTAACCCTATCAGACACAGATGACACTAGACACATTCTACAGGCTTAGAATCATCATGCTGAGTACAGAGCGTTCAGCTTGCTGTATGGAGACATACTGATGTGTTAACAAATCATCAAATGAGTACACAAAAATATTTTAAAAAATTAGTTCCAGAAAAGTTTTGTTAAGTGACAAAACGTCAATCAAACCTGTTTCTTCTTCATGGACTTAAGTGAGGACTTGTCAGCTCTCTCCTTGCTGGTAATGAGAGATTTAGTGACATCAGTGGTCCACTGGATCTGACTGGCTGTGATCAGCATCTAAAACGAAAAGAATACACATTCAAGATATAACTGAATCCTTGAGTTTAAAGAACATAGTAACTTCGTTTTAATTGTATTTCAACATCAAGATACTACTGTTTCCACTCCACAAACAGGAGGAGATTCTATGAATTTGATGTTAGGGAATATACAGCTTGTGTTCCTTAAAGCAAGATATTAACACAACAACCCAATGACATGGACTGAGTAAAAACCCAGTGAAATTGAAAAGGGTCGTTTTGAGTCAGCAGGATGGGCAATCAAAGAAAGGAAAGCCAAAGACAACTGTACCTGTCCTGGCCAATCTCTGACCCATTTGTCTCTCTGTCCCGTCATCCTCTTCAGTGCTACAAGGCAGTCGTTCAGACAGTTCTTTAGTGTACTACGCATGGTCTTCTCCACATCACACAGCCAAACCTACATACACACAAAACAAAACCAATGCTATCATGACTACACTCATTTATCAACATAACACCCATATCAACATGATCATGGTCATAATCATCACTGCTGTACCTCCACAGGTCTGTCCAGTTGCACTGGCTGGATGAATGGAATAAGCTCCCCATCAGCAGAAGACATCTCGACAGCGTCTGGCTTACCGCCGACCTATAGAAGACATACATACACAGTGGCAGCTTTCTGTATGTACTGGTCCATCCCAGTCTGATTCTGTATAATCTGAAAACAGTGTTTTGAGCCCAGTTCAACCTGAACATTTGACTTTTTAAGTAGTTTTCTGAACCAAGGCAATAAATGTAGCAAAATGTAACCCAATCAATGTAGCCTCCAGCTATTTTTGCAGATAAACGCTACCATCTAAGATGTTTCAGTCACTTAGCACAAGGTTCAGTTTGAAAAGATGTTTCCACAGCACATAAGGTGGTTTCATAAGCGTAAAGCAGGTCTGGTGTACCAGTGGATTGCACACCTTATTATGTCTTGTTTGAGGACTCTGAAAGATTAAAATGGGATGTAACAAATGAACCTGCATTGAAAAAAAGAAACATCTCATCTTCGTATCTGGCCTGATACCTACTTTGAAAGCATTTTTTATTTATATTACCTACTAACGCACAGGGCACACTTAGCCCACAGTAAGAATACATTCACACTATTAAAGCATTTCAAATATGCTTGACAACTGAAAAAAATGAAATAAACAAAGAAAATATAGCCTGCATAATAGCTTTTCTATATTTTGTGTCCCATTATACCCATAAAGTAAAACTTCAGGTACAGAAACACCAGTCATGTAAATGTATCATGTTTAGTAATCTAATCTTGACTAAATGACCTGAAATAACTCTCAGTAGTAGTGTAGCACTGGCCTCTGAGTGTATGTGTGCCTGTGATTGATTTTTCCCTGCCTTTTCAATGCGCAGGCTCTTGATGTTGTCGAAACACTTCTTCAGGTGGGGTTGCATGGCTTGTGGGTTCTGTGACTGCCCCAGAATCTCCAGCACATCATCATTGGACAGGAAGTAGAATCGTGGGAAGATCTGTCTCTTGGTCTCCAGGTACATGTCCAGGGCCTTCTGGATCTCCTCCAGCTTGGCACTCATCTCTGACAGCTTCGCCGGCAAGCCTGAAAGACAGAGCAGAGAGGCTGATTGAAGACTTTACTAAATTCTGAATATTGTTTTTATTCATTTATATAAATAATGTATATTTAATTATAATTCATGAATAAAAAGTCACTTGGTGCTGATGTTATCATCATAGGTTTGTTTCTTATCACACTAAAATTCTGTTCTTTAACGTGCGACTCCATGTATGGTTTTGTTAACAGCATGATTTTTTAAAGAAACATGAAGTAGGTTATCATACCGGGGTGGTGTGTTCCCTGCAAGGCGTTGTTATCCTTGTGGAGTCGGCCCATGATGGTCTTCCAGCTAAAACTAACGTCTTCAAACTCTTTGCACTCACGAGGCAGCTGCTCCCTGATGTCCTTTCCTTGGAAAATGTTCTAGAGGGGTAAAAAAATAAAAATGGAGAGTGACAGAGAAAGATGGTAGCAAAAAGAGGTCAACTGTATAAGAGGTGGAAAAAAGGAGGTGATGGTGTATTAAAATTGATAACAGTAAGAAAGCAGAGGTGAGAAAACCAACACCAGAGAGAGACAGACATCAATTTAGTAGGACTGCACTCAAACTTAATGACACTTTAATCAATGTATGAACTTTTCAGCCAGATGCCCCAAGTTCATAACGGCATGTCTACACAGGACGCGTTCCAGACGTACTTTTCAGTCGTCTGTCTCGTGCACGTCTGACAGAACAGATCTATTTTAATCAATCTAGTCGTCTACACAGGCCGCGGAGCACTTCCTCTGTTTTATGTGTGTAACTACAGTAATTGTGTATTGGGCTCTGAGTGCTGCCAAATGCGAGTGACCTTCACTCAATACTGTTGAGCTGCTGCTGGTCTGCTAGCGTGCTGCTCACGCTATGCCTCCTGTGTAGACGTGGTGTAACACTGAAAAGCAACAATGATGCCAACAGGGGGTAACACACTGTGTGATAATTGTGCTCCAATAGAATTTACTGTATATTGTGCCAGAATCCAACAATTAATCATCACGTCTACTGAAATAAACTCAAACTGTCCAAAACAGATAATAAATGTGCACTCCATGAAATGATGAATCATCACAGACAATAATGAAGAGCCAACCATAAAGCAATGAATATCCATCTATAATAATGAATCCTATGACTTAGTACAGTATATGAGTGAGTGTTTCCTGTACCTCCAGGTAAATCCACTGACGTTGCACAGTGAGGATCATCTCAATGACTTCCAGCACCTGGGACAGCTGGCGTTCCCAGCAATCCACCTCGCGCTCAAAGGCTTTGACAAACCGAGAAGCCTTCATCGTGGACAGAATAACCTGATTGTCCTCCAGGGCCTGGAAAACCTCCTCTGTGCCCCTGGGAGAGAGAGGAAGGGGAAATTAAACATGACTGCTGATGATTGCTTATAATGGACTCCAATAGTGACACATCTTCACAGTTGAAAAAGTCAGTAAAGCATACAGTGAAGTTACCAGTTTATCAGGTAAGCCTGTACATTTTATTGTAATCCAATGTAGTTGCATAATTTCTGCAATAAATCCCATTTTTGTGAGGATTATTATGTTCTATTAGGTTTTAATTCACCTGGCAGTTTTTGAGGCTTTAGTTATTGTTACATATTTTGACTGCATAATATCGGGAGGTATTTGACAACACAATTGCACTGTACAAGAAGGGCCAGAGCAGACTCTATCTGCTCAGGAGACTCAGGTCTTTTGGAGTGCAGGGGGCACTCTTGAAGACCTTCTTTGACTCGGTGGTGGCATCAGCCATCTTTTATGGAGTGGTCTGCTGGGGCAGCAGCATCTCAGCTGCTGACAAACAACTGGAACAAACTGGACAGAGTGATTAAGAAGGCCAGCTCTGTTCTGGGATGCCCCCTAGACTCAGTGGAAGTGGTGGGAGAAAGGCGGATGATGGCTAAGCTATCATCTCTGAGGGAGAACAGGTCCCACCCCATACAGGACACTCTGGCAGCACTAGGCAGCTCCTTCAGTGACAGGCAGCTTCACCCACAGTGTGTGAAGGAGAGGTACCGCAGTTCTTTCCTCCCGGCTGCTGTCAGGCTCTACAATCAGCACTGCTCCCGATAGACCACGCACACCGAAATGGACAATCCACATATTTCTGAATATATAACGAATGGTTCAATATCTACATCTCTCTATGTGCAATACAGTATAATTCCCTTACCTTTATTTCTTTCGTTCTGTGAATTTGTAAATTTGTAAATTATAGTTGTTATTTAGTTTTAGTAGCTTTTTTACAACAGTCTTTATTGTTTTTATTTATTATATCTTGATTTTCTACTTATGTCTCTTGTTACTGCAATACCCTGTATGCTGCTGTAAGAATGCAAATTTCCCCGCTGAGGGATTAATAAAGGATTATCTTATCTTATTTTGTCTTATTTGTAATATTCACTCCCCCTTGAAAACATGATGGGAGGCTATTTATTAGATGTTTCAGCGCTGTTGTTGCATGACTGTGCTGGCCTACTTTGTATCAGCCATAGTCTGAGTAGGCCCAATTCATGGAAAAAAAATCTGGTGTGCTCACCCACAAGATTGCTGGATACATTTCTCATGTGACCTCAGCCATATACGCCAGCCAATATGGTTATTTATATTTCGTTTTCTGACATTCGTATTCTGTGTATTGTTAAGCTCTTTTTCATTTGTGGTTAATTTCTCAAAATAATTTATTTGTTTATTATGTGTTTTCTGTACCTTTCACTCATTCTCTCTATGTCTCTCTCCCTCCCTGCCTCTCTCCATCATGTTTACTGTGGGCCAGTGGCTGGCTGTAGCCTTCCCTCCTCTGTCAAATCAGTGGTAATGGCTCGGGTGGCTAATTAGACTGGGCCTGAGGACTGACTATATTCACTTTTATATGCAGCAAACGGCATGGGCATTCCTGCTTTCCCCAGCCAGGCTGTCACTTGCTTAACTCTGTTCTGCTCACTGCTCACGACAAACAAACACACTCATTCCCTTTTTCTAACTTCTTCAACAAGGCTGTTAAAAGACAAATCATTCTAGCATCAATGCCATATATGCTTTCTACAATACATTACATTTATCTATATACAAACAAAGCCAGATTGAGACGTCACCGGATGGCAGTATTGAGCTGTATTGAGCTGTGGGATCCAACGATGCAGGTAAATAAGACATAATGAAGACACAAACCTATGAATACGTTGGAGTGAGTTTCAGCCTGGGTTACTATACAGTTATAACTCGCTTTCTCACCTCAGCCTGTAGTGGCCTTCATCTTTGTAAGGTTCTATTTCCAGGAATGTTTCCTCCCATGTCTTGGTAATGTCCTCCAGACCCTTAAATATCAAACACAAAGAGTAAGGTTGACAGACAGAACACACCACTGAAAGGTGGCAAAATGAGGGGGCAACGTTTCTATTATTTGTCTTTTCCACAAGCTTACATTGTCATCTTCTACTGCTTGCTCTCTACACAACAAGACTTGTCTTTGCCTGATCTTTTGTGCTCTTATGCTTCTTTTCATGTTATTCTACATTTTCTGTTTTCATTCATGGGCGTTTGTATAAGAACTAATACAGTATATACAATATACTGTATTTACAAACATGTCTGTAAAATGATAGTTTTATATCAAAAGTCATTTTCCAATAGGCACGGCCAGACACCACTTATTTTTGTGAAACCTTGTCGAGTATTCAACTGAAGAATCTGACCCACCACATGGGTCACCTTTCAGGCTCTCCTTCACTCACAGAATGTGCTTAGAATGCATTCAGTTTCTAATTGCACAATAACCTGCTGTTTAGTAAATTGGCTGCTAATCACATGCAGATTGCAAGTGCAAATTGAATGAAAGGCACAAAATACATTTGCACTGTGCTTCCATGTGCATTCATCTGGTCCTAAAGCTGCCCTGATGTAACCTCTGTGAGTGCTGAGGTGCATGGTAAGGAAGTATGTAGGGGCTAGGGGCAGGATTGATGCTGACAATGGTTGAGAGGGAGACACTTCTGCTCCATGAGCTGGCAGCGCTGCCGAAGAACAGCAGGCCTGAAGGCAGGATGGAAGGGAGCCAGTCAGTTACACTTCCGACTGTGCTTACCAATTTCCTGGGCGAGACCCTAGTTAGAATGAATAGAGGCAAGGACAAGCTACAAAAATGCCCACCTGTTCTATGGAGAGTTCCTTGCTGGCGGCTCCAGAGATCTCACAGATCTTGTCAGCATACATGTCAAGGCCCAGTGATATGATCTTCTCCAGGGTGAATTCAGTGCTGGTTTGGTCAAAAGAGCACTGCAGCTCTTCACAGATCTGCTTCCAATGCCTGAAAGAAGGGTGGTATTGAAAGTCGGGTATGTCTTAGTCTCAAATTTGCCAGCTTAAAAAAAAAGTAAGGGTGAATGCTTACCAAGTTAAGTCAAATCAATTTTATTTATGTAGCCCAAAATCATTTACTAGATACTAATACTTTGAACAGTTCTCAAAGTAAAACACAATAGTACAACTTTAGAATATTTATTTCTATTCATTAGACAGTGCTCCACTACATTATAACTCAAACATTGTTTGTACAAGTTTGATAGCATCCAGGAATGCACAACTGACCTTCTTATTGCCTAGTGAAGGACATAAACAAAGGACATGTCTCTCTTAATGACTGTGGCAAGAGTGATGTACTGAAGCGAATGCCTCATGTGTGTTTTTCTTGTCTAAAACGTATACAAAACTAGGATATTTGTGGACTGCTTACACATAAATACAGATATATCTGGGCATGAAAGATGTTTCACTGCGCTCTGAGCTTTGGCTTCTTTCCGTTTGTTGTTTCATGATTCAAGGATTCAACGTCCATCTTTTTAGTTAAACTTCTTAACACTCCCCTGTACAACAAACTATTGCAAGACAACAGTTCCAAGATATACTGAAATGACAAGTGTCATATGACAAATAAATACATGTAGATACAGTACCTGTCTCTCATGGCTGGGCTCCTCAGATCAGCAATGAGAGGGATAATCCGCTTGAACTGCTCAGTCTTGTTCTTGGAGAAATCTACTATGTCCCACTCCTTATCCTGCAATCATACAAAGATTAGGTCCTCTCTACTGTGTAATGTAAATGCTGTGTATCCTGAGGGAAAGCCATACATTTAGCTGAAATGCATTTCAGTTAAAGTTTGTGGGTCTGAAGCTAAAAAATACCTAATGATTAAATGTATTGTTTGGACAATGTATTTGGATGAAACAAAACCTATACAGGAAATACATTACAGCTAAATTGTGACTGTCTCACCGTAACAGGAAGCCAAAATCTGCACCTATTTAATCAACTCTGTGTGGCAGAACTGACCTTTAATTCTCTCTGGAGTTTGTGGAGTTTTTTGAACATGTCCTGTGCGGTGCTCTCCATGCTCTCCGTCTGCAGCGTTGCAAACTGACCAACCTTCCAGATCTCCCAATTGGCATTCCATTCCTGTGTGATCTCCCAGACCTGCTGCAGGTGGTCTATGTCCTGTAAAACATACAGACATAAACAAACATGTGGGCAAACAAAACCTCAGTTATTAAATGCGCCTTGCATTACTGTTAGGCTAGCATTTGCAACAAAAAATATTCCTTTAAAATCCATCACAACATTGTGGTTTGAATTCAGTGTAGGACCTTTGATGCATGTCATGCCCTCTCTCTCATGCCCTGTCAATTTCCTACTACTATATACGACCAAATACTTGTAAAACCTTCTCTTGATTAATTATTATAATCATTATGTTGAGTTTATATAAGCTTATGGCAAGACAACAGTATGTTAGAACTATGAGACCTTCTCCAGCATCCGGATGCTTTTGTAGGGGGGCTGTTCTATTTTGAAGAAGCCCAGCCCATGAAGGATGGTGCCCTCTTCCTGTTTCAGAGCCTCCAGTTGGCTGCGATTCCCTGCTATCTGCTTTAAAGCCAACTCAGTGCTCAGCACACTGTCAAATGGACCTGGATATACACAAGCAAAAATGTAGGGAGATACACACATGAAAAAACATACACATTCATATGTCCACGCACAAAAACAAAGGGCAACATATTATACAATGCCTACTGTATCTTCAGCAAGAAAACACACTGATTTGAATATATTGTGAAATCATCGACCAAATCATGGATGGCCAACTGACAGCTCTGTAATACAGATATAAAAAAACAAATATAAAACACAGGTCATTACTTCCAACACACTCAGGTTGGTATATGCCTTTAGAAAGTAGAGATTTGTTAACCATTAAAACATTTAATTATACTGTTTCTACAAAGGTAATATCAGTAATATCTGTCATATCTCTGGTTATATAAGTTGATAGGCTGTTTAATGGATTTTTTTTTACATTTACAGGATTATAGATTTTTGCATTCATGTTACCAAGCCCCTTTGTTTGGTATTTAATTCACTGTATTGGCAAAAAAATTAATTCCCATCTTGTTTTCTTATGCATAAAACACTAGTGTATATTCAATATTCAATACATGTCGTAGATATAAAGAGACAATTGCCGTTGTTATGTAAAATGACATATATTTTGATAGAAGGTTTAATCATATCAGCCACCCCTATAACACAATAACGTGAAGGGGGAAGTAAGGGACAGAGGGGAAGGAAAGATGGTAGAACCCAAAAACAGAAGGGAAATGATGGGAGTGAAAAGGAGTGGGAAAGGCAGAGAGAAGGCAGAGAGGAACAAGTGGTGGTGATGATGATGATGGGGCAGGAAATCAGTCATTATGTGTCTTCCAGTCAGGGACATCAGTTTTTGCATCAGGGGCAGGAACAGATTAGACACAGGCTATTGGTTCTAGAGAGGCTTTGTATAGATCAGTAACAGCTCAGTAGAGGCAGAAAGAAACAGAGAGAGCAACAGTAAGGTGCACACACCATGGTGATGAAACACTTGGTGATAATATTCATGAGTGTGTAAAAGAGAGAGTAAGAGAGAGTATGACCTGTGCTGTTGAACTCCAGCAAAGTGGTCTGGATCTTCTTCTTGAACTCCTCAGAGGACAGGATGAGGCTGTTCTTAAACTTCTCTTTGTGCTTCTGCAGCATGACGTCACTGTCAATCAACACCTGCTGGAACCACACCCACTCCCCATTCAGCACCTGACACAGATCCTGCACCTGTGGGTCAACCAAATGTCAGGAGAGGAATGATGAGGAGGAATATTCTGAGTTTGTTTATGTGTAGATATGCAGTGTCCATGAATACCAGAGAAGTCAGAGTTTTGACCATGTCTGTATCCTGCTGACACCCTGAAGGTATACAAAAATCCCACAGATTTCATTATTTTACTTCAGGGAGGGTGAACAATTGACACGTAGATGCATCTTTGTTTATAAACTCTTTATCAAGTGAGCAAATTTCTCTCTCTGCATATCAGCACAATTATTGTAACCTGTAACAAACCTGTAAAGACATGATGAGTATTTTACTTGTTGCTCCATGAACAAATTACAACAACAGTAGTAGGCATCTTCTTTCACTAACTGAGAGGTATTACAGGGGTGCAGACACAAGGATAAAGCCACTGTAGTTCTGCATTGTGTTCACTGTATATATGTATGCATGCGCTTATTAGTGAGCAAGGTGCTTACAGCCTGTTCCACTGGGACCTCATATTTGTCCAGGATAGAAAACTGATCATGGATGAGAGGAATCTGAGCCTCTGTCTTGGCCAAATCGCCCTGGAGAGTCTCCAAGAGCTTCAGGCTCTCACCAAGCTCCACCAGTGTCTGGGGGGGTTGTCTTAGCCTAAACACACACATACAAACAAAAAAAAGTGACGCAACCTTAAGCACAATATATATATCAAATGTTTACAGGATCAAAACCTTCCTTTCCCCTCTCCTCTTCCCTTCATCTTCCCTCAATGACTGAAGACATCAGGATGGGTAAAATCAATAATTCATATTTTTCACCTGAATTCACCTTGTTAGTCAGCCAGTGTGGGCTGGCCTGTAGTCCCACAACACCTGCAGGCCTTGCGCTGGCAAGCACTGACAATCATGCAGTAATTTATGGTCAAGGTGCGGGCTGGATAGATTTTTTAAATGATCTTTTTCACAAATTATAAACTAAATACAGTAGGTTTATGTGACAAATGAAGTCCTGTCACTTGACTCCCCACCTGTTTGCATTGTCTTGCAGTGAGGCATGAAGTTCTTTTAGGCGAGTGGTGGCCATGTGGCTGAGCAGCTGGGTGGACTTGGTTTGCCACTCGCTGCAGTGCTGCCCCAAAGAGGATTTGAGTGGTGAACAGTCCAGCATGACAAACCGGATATTCAGTACTGTCTCTTCCTGTTGAACACTGTTGGCCTTTTCTGTGTACCTGGAGGGGAACCAGAGAATGGACATTGTGCAGAAATGCAGAAAAGGGAGATTAATGTGCCTGCATGCTTCATTATTAGTAATATATTACTAAGATATTATATATTATTAGTTTTTATTGCACAGTGCCTGTGTATATCTGCATCAAAAGTTGTGACTGGTGGGTTTTGTCTCTGGTAGCGTTGTATAAAGGAGTCCTTGTTGATCTCCCAGATATCCCTGTATTTGTCCCAGGCCTTCAGATAGGCCTGCAGGTGGCTGGCATTGGCTGTCATCCCTGTGGAAACTGCCGCCTGAATCTTCCTTATCTCCTCGTCTTGCTCTGAAGGATCAAAAAGGACAGGGTGACAAAAGTAGAAGCTCAGACAGATACCCATGGTCACATACTGCACACATACACTCATATACAACTGCTTGATAATCACGGTCTGTAGTAATGTACAAGGATTTTATATATATACATGCAAAAACAAGTAAAATGAAAGAAAGCTTTTTAAAAAATAGCTCTAACCTATGTTGATGTGTATGGGATTCCCCTGGGAGCGTTTGCAGGAGAGAAGTTCAGGCAGTCGTTTAAATTCTGAGATTGTGTTGATGAGCTGAGGCAAAACGTTCACAATCTGAGCAAGCTTTCCAAGCGTCGGCGAGAACTCGATCTGTCAAAACAGAGGCACACACACACACACACACACACACACATTTTAACATAAACAAACACACAGACACTCACTTTTAACAAATCACCAGCCAATAAATTGTGAATTGAAATGAACTGCTGCAAGGGCAATTTACATACCTGTGTGTGGGTGAGTGTGTTAACGCAAGTGTGCACCAAAATAAAAGTCATACCATAACCATGCAGCGGAGCCTCACAGCAAGTGCACAGTGAACACCATGCTTCAGAATATGATATATAGTGTGTTGTCATGGTCACAGGTTGTAATTTGTCTGATTCATTGATTGCTGAAAGTTAAGAAGGTGGATCTTATCTGATATGAGCCTGTCAAGGAAAAGATACCAGGGGAAAGAAGAGGAAGAGAGAGGAGGAGGAGGAAGTACACACAAATGGCAAGCTGCAGAGGAGCCCTTTTGTTAAGACTGTGATGGATAATGAATAATAACCCACATCCCTTTTGGTTTAATTTCTGTTTGTGTTTATGAGTTAACCTAAATAAACAGAACCAACACTGAGGAGTACTCCCAGTATTCAAGTAAGATAGAAGTAAGCATCCCTTCTCTGGCATTGGCAACCAAAGCCACTCAATCTATGTTGTGGCCTGTTAGTAACCACAAAGCCTAGTGTTAATTAATTCCCCTAGACATAACAACAAATAATTTATCCAGTAATAGATGCCATGATAGTATGTGACAAAGAAGGGTTAGAGAGAGATAACCAAACATTTATGTTGGTTGCAAACCTCCTGAGTAGAGCATGTGTGCATGTGTTTGTGTGTGTGTGTGTTCTATGCTGTTTGATGTCTGCATGGAAATCTCTGATTGATCCAGATGGGGGAGCAGAACAATGAGAGGATGGATGGCTGTGTGTGTGTGTGTGTGTGTGTGTGTGTGTGTGTGTGTGTGTGTGTGTGTGTGTGTGCGTGTGCGTGTCTGAGTAAGAATAAGATTAGCTTCCTACATCAGTGAGCACATGCCAGTTCATGTGATACAACTTTGCCATGCGTGCAAAGCCGGTCAGCAGGTCAACATATGTGGACATATCATTATCACATGACCTAATTGGATTAAGAGAGGTTGCTGGTACCTTTGGTGTGGATTGGGGAGTTGCCTGGCGCAGTGCTACCAGGACTTTGAACAAGGGATTGGGCGATGTCTTGCTGTCTCCATTGATGGCCTTGGATAGCTTTTTCATGGAGCGCTTGATGTTGCTCCTAAGAGCTTCCTCTACCATGTGGTCCACCTTCTCTGTGTAGATCACCCAGTGCTCCTGGACCTTAAACACCATGGTAAAAATGAACAATGTGTTTTTACTAGTTTAACCACTAGTTAAACAACTTATGTGGGTCAATACATATATTTTATCCAGCAATGTTTTGTACTGCTTTAAACTTCATCTCCAGAAAATGAACTAAACTACTGACCACTTAACAGCTGCAAGTGCTTGCGTCTCTATCCTCTAAGCTTCTGCCTCAACCTTGGACATTTACAGTATATCAAGTCTAAAATAACAATCTTATAAAATGAGCCAGATTACAATTTTCTTAAAGTGCAGGAACATTTCTGATGACAGAAAAAGGAAGCACAGACCTCGGGTCCATCATTAGAGAAGGTGTTGTGGATGCGGGTCATGATATCAACAATTTCCTGGTGTGCTGAGCGCAGTATTTGGAGATGGCTCTGCTGATGAGCCTTCTGGCCATCCTCGAACTCCAGGTTCCTAAGAAATTAATAATGAAGAATGAATAAGAATGAATGTCATAAGAAGTGACTATAATAAATATTATCTGCACTTTATGTGTATATAAATATCTACACACTTTATATTATTTATTTTGTGTATTTACTGTTCTAGACATCCCATGCAATGAGGAAGAAATCACATATCTGTCGTTACCTGTACACAGTCTTTCCATCCAGTCTGACCAGTAATGCTTCACTCATCTGGCGACAGAGGGTGGAGATGGATAGATTGGATACTTTGTATCCATCAACTATCAACTGAACCTGGAGTGTAATGAAGAGGACAGGAGAGAGTACAATCCAATGCGTTCTTTGTTCTGGACAAAAAATAGGTTCAAGATCTGTTGAGAGCGCCTTTAGTTACTTTGGTATGTTCTCTGAAACATATTGCCTGATGAACTAAAATCCGTCACACTTTGTCCATGTTCTAAATTAAACTGAAGGGAGTAGAAAAGTGTTGCACACTCTGGCTCCATATGCCTTAACTAATGCATTATGCATGAATGCACATGGGGCCAGAGTGTGCAACACTTTTTTTTCTACTCTCACGTCTACTTCCAGTGATCAGCACCTGTGTGTTATTTTTTCTTCTAAATTAAACTGAAAACAACTATTGCTGAACACATTTTGCAAGCCAGTCAGGGGATTGAATCCACACCACTCTCCATTCACCCACATTTCTAACCTATAGGCCACCACAGCCGCCTGTCTGAATCCCAAAAGACAGGAAAAAAAGTTAATACAGTAACAATAATACTGTACACATGCCCATATCAGTAAGTGGTGAACTGTGTCAACCTTGTCAACGTGCAAGAGACAGTCACGGATGAAGATGTTAGAAGCTCCTTTAGACAGCCACAGGAGCTTGGTCAGCCCTGGCTGAATCTTCTTATCCATGAAACGAATTCGCTCCTGAAACAGACCCAACTCGTCAGGAGACAGCCCTCCAATGATCCTGAAACACACACACACACAGATGAGAAGGGCATTAATTAAATACTGGCGTGTTTACTGGGTGAGTACTCATGGAGCAGGCAAAATCATGAGTGTGTGTGAGTTTTCATTTTAAAGTCCACTGTAAAGTCTTGCCATTGCCAAGTTCCTACAATAACAATGTCATTTGATTTTTTTGGGGAAAAGTACCAAGTACAGAAGGAAGTTAAAGGCACAGTATCTTCCCAAAAATACATTTGGATGATTACGATACAACCATACATCAGGCCCCTGATATCGGAAATCATTATTCAGTTAGCATGCATGTTTGTTCTCCTCTGTGTGTGTGTGTGTGTATAAGACCTGTTATAGTCCCTGATCAGCAGCAGTGATCTCTCCCTCAGGCCTCTGAGGTCCTCCCTGTCCTGGTAAACGTCAGACACAGACTGGGGGATCTCAAACTTTAGTCTATCCCAGTAGTGGATCTCAGAGAACAGGGTCAATAGGTTGCTGGAAAAGAAAACGCATAAAAAACACAAAATAAATAATAAGCACATTTATGTATATCTTTGTGTTTGAGTCGAATTGTTTTGGTTCTTCATGAATATATTGAGTAAGAGCATATCTCTGTATCAAGCTAATGGTGAGAGTGTATCTATACCTCTGAATGCAGAGTTAACACACAAAGTATGGGTTTGTGTGTGTCTCAAGTACACAGACACCAATATACAGTGTAAGACACTACATGTACGTATACTTTAATGTGAATGACTTGTGTCTCTTGTGTGTGAGTCGTGTTTGTGTAACCCACTTGTCAAAGTTGATGTCCAGCTTGGCGGTCTTGTCCTTGCAGCGCGCCATGAGTGGCTGCTCCAGTCTCTTGAGGTACTGTCCGTCCAGGTTCTGGCTCCACTCGCTGAAGTTCTTCCTCACCATCTCATCCAAAACCTGGATCGTCTGGCCATAGGTGAAAACTACCTGCTTACGGCTGTATGACTCAGGCATGAAGTGGGCCTTCTGAAGCACCTGGACAGGAAGGAAAGGGGACAAAGGAGGAAGAAGTCAAGGAAGGAGCTCCAGGAGGAGGGTTCACTTGAGACCATGAATACTACTTGTTAAAAACAAAAGTGTGGACAGAGTTCTTACTACTACTCTTTACTTTGCACACTGCTTATGTGATGGCGTGAAGTAACTGGTATGTAAGAAGACTAAAAGGAATAGATTACTGTGTAGCCAAATGGACTCACCTCCATGGGTCTCTCTAAGCGATGTCTGAGGGCCCTCACCCAGTGAGCCTGGCCTGCTATCCGTGGCATATGGTCAGGGGAAGACCTTGTCCTCTGGTTCAGCTCCTTGTTGACCATTTTGAGCTCCTTGTTAAAGATGTTGTACACTTCCTCCACCTTCTCTTCTGTGGTGCGCTTAATGGCCTGGGATGGAGAAGATGGGAGGGAAGACACAAATGTGAAACAAATGTGGGGGCTCTCAAAGATATCCAACAAAAATAAACTACACACAAAGCCTAATATGGAAAATCATTTTGTTCTCAATGGATTCAAGTAATAGAAGAGGAGTTCTCTATGAACTTAGGGGAGGGATATTGACTTTGGTGTGGGTTAGCCATAGCGAACTGCAGAGACCCCAGGCATCCAACAATGAACCTATATAGCAATATGAACTGTAAAGGTTTAGTAAATAGGAGGCAAGAGAATGTGTTTAATCAAGTAGTGCATGTTTATTAAGTGTTGTAAAAGCAAATTGAGGACTTGAATGTGTGTGTGTATGTTTGTGAGAGAGACACCTCTCGAGTGGACATAGGCCTAAAAATGTCCAGAAGCCGAACTCCTTCCTCCACTGTGTTCACCGTCTTAAACACTGAACTGATCAGGTTCTGCATCATCATTTCCAGATCCTTTATCAATGCACGAAACCTGTGTACGCACACACAGCAGAACATATCCACACATGAAAACCCATATGCATGATGATCAGCTGATAAATACACACTGCATTTGTGCCTTATGCGCATGAAAGCGGGTCCATATAATCAGTACCACCACAAAATGATCCATCCTACATGCCGCGAACAAATAAATAATGTTAGCATGTATTAAGATAGCAAGCATGTACAGGTAACATCAGAACAGCTGATACATTTTCAGGTATCAGTGGATTCTTTCATTAGGACATTGTATTTTTGTTTGTATTTGTGTAACTTTGTGGAGTGCGATAGACCATACATCAACTGCATCATGACAATTAATCAACATTTCATTGCTTTATACCAAACTGAAAACATTTTTGGCTTTTTAAATCATGCCAAATACTTTGATTCTATTATATTTAGTCTTAGTTTGAATGTGTTCAAGAGCAATAGACCTACCTGTTGAATTCATTGCACCATGAGGTGTTCTCGACATCAAGGATGCCCTTGTCAACAGAGCGCAGGTTCTGTAGGCCACGGTGGAAGGTGCCTTCTATCTCCAGAAGGGAGCGAGTGAACTCTGGTCCCTGGCAACTGCTGAAGCATGGCAGGGCCCTCTGCTGACCATCCTTCCAACGGGCAAACTGATGCTGGCAGTCACATACCTGAGAGAAGGAAGAGAAAATAATATCCCAAATAGCAAAAATGCATACTGTATCACCACGCAAGAAAAGGATTTAGTGAAATGAATGTACGGTTTGAAGACTTAATATATTGGAAGTCATATGCCATTGATTTACAGAGGACAATATCCACAAAGAGGCTTGGTCAACAATAGCAGGGATAGAGGTAAAGATATGAATACAAAGTGGAACAAAATGGGAAAAGAAAGCCACCCTTACAGTATACTGTATTTGACTCCAATCTGTTTAAATCACAATGAAAACAACACATACTAGAAGCCACTACAAGCGCAGGAAAGCACCATGTGGCCTCCATTCCATTTGTAAACTTCTGCATGACAATCCTGTGTGTAATCTCTTTAGTATTGTTCTGTTGCACAGGAAGGTTGACATGATATCATTTATTGGCAACAATAAAAAACATTATTTACAGGCAGCATCCTTACTTCATAAGGAACGCTTGCATTGGCTATAGCCAGTCATACCCTGTATGATTATATGTGACAAATAAAGTTGTATTTGCTTACAGGGGTGGTTACTTGGTCTGACATGGATTTCAACAGCATGAATTTACAGAGTTGTAGTGTGCAGATGTATGTCTGTACATTTGTTAATGTCTCTGTATGTATGACTAAGGGAAAACTCACCTCAAGTAGGTCTCTGAACCTCTGAATGAAGGCATCAATCACCACAAAAAAGCTGGTTTGGTCCAGGACCCAGCCTTTTGGAGAATACCTGATGTAAAAATAGAGGGGGAACAAGAGAGACAAAAAGAGGAGGACAGAGAAAGGGGAAGGTGGTAGAGAGTCGGAAACATAAATGAAGATTCAGATGAGCACCTCGGTATTATGGAACTGGGTCTACAGCGGTAACTTAATTGTAAAATGTTCAAAACCAAAAAAGCAGGTTGTTACAGTAGCAAACAACCATCCATTCAGGCTAAGCCCTAATCACACAGGACATATCTGATCTGCTTCTGAGTTAAAAACCCTCCAAATCTCTCAGGTTTTCTGGGATTGTTTTGCGTACTGTTCCAAGGTTGAAGCATGGTGAAACAGCTTTCAGTTAATTGCAACACATATCTGGAACAAACTTCCAGAAGATCTGAGATCACCTCCAGCCTAAACTCTATCAAATCAAGGCTTTTCTGTTTAACAATGCTCTTAAAGGGTCGATATATTTCTGCATTGAAACCACAATGACATTTTGACCAACTTAATATCAATTCAGTTTTACACTAAACCCACATAAAGCAGTGAATGACGATAGTTAAAATCAAACACATTCACTTTTGATAATTTAAGACTTTTAAAGTCCCCAGGGGTACCCAGATGACAATATACTGAGTCCCTAAACAGGTGCGATTTCTCCTACTTGTGCTGAATCTGTGAGGCATGCAGGTAAATTTCCTTCCAGGATAGGCAGCACTGGATACAGTCGGTGAGGTTTTGCTTGCTGGATAACACATAGCCCTCAAAGATCCTGTCCAGACAGATGCTTTGGAAGCACTGGCGGATGATCTCATTACTCATCTGCAACACAGCAGAAAACAAACACATTGTCACAAATATAGTATCGGGAGACCAAGTTATAGACACTCATATTCATCTTCTGCAGATGTGAAGGCAAAGGATATCAGACTGCTTGTAATACTGTATTAAACAGAACAAAGACAACATCAGCTGCAGCTACAGACATCACAGAGGCAACTGACTGCAGAATGGTCACTACAGCAGGTATCACCCGCTAGGGTCATTATTTTCTCTCCCCTCTCTTTGATATTAGCTGGAGCAGCCCAGTCAAAAGTCCTTGCCCTGCAGCCTTCAGAGATTGGAAAATGATATTAAACCAGACATTGTGTTCCCCAGTGATCTACATTGTAGTTGTGTGGGTTAAAGGTGCAGCATTAAATCCAGCACTACACAGGTCTGAAGAAACACCAGCCGCTCTGAAGGGAGCACCACTGCTTTTGCTGTCAGATCACTGCAGCCACAGGTACACACTCGAACAATAGACCTAATGTTTTGTCAGAGCAAGTAATGTTCATGTAATATCAAAGGCATAAGACAGAGTGTGTGTGTGTGAGAGAGAAAGAGAGAGAGAGAGAGAGAGAGAGAGAGAGAGAGAGAGAGAGAGAGAGAGAGAGAGAAGATGAAGAACATTAGGAAAATATCAAAATATAGGGACACAAAAAAGTGTAAGAAAAACAAAAGTAATGCAGTGAGTGGTGATGATGATGCCTTATCAGAAAAAGACAATGTAATCCAACTGGAGAGCTGATCTACAACTGAAAGGATATTCTGACAGCAAAAGGTTATCTGTTAATGTTGCTCCACTTATCTGTGGAATACATGATTGCTTGTGTAAAGGAACGAAAAGTAGTTTGCAGCATGTGTCTGTGTATGCACAGTAACCGAGACAGAGCAAAGGAGGTCAATAAAAGAAACCAGGTGAGAGTACACTAGTCCCTGTTACTCTGATGTAGTGAAATGCATGTACCTTGCGGAAGAGACCAGTGATGCTCTCACTGGTATTGTAGTGGAAGGAGTTGACCCAGATGATACGAATGAGACTGACAATGTGTCGCAGCTTAGGAGCAACTTGGCTAGGCTTGAGCTGGGCAAGCTCTTCACAGGGCTCCTTCAGTATGGACAGGTAGGACAGGTTGGATTGGGCCTGCAGAGAGCAATCCTGAGAAACACACACACACACACACACACACACACACACACACACAAAGGAAAGATGATAATATTGTGGTTATTATTACGATTTTCCAACTTTCTAGCTAAGAAGCTAGTGGGTCGCACAGATGCAGTAATGTTGCAATAATGCACCATTGAGTAGCACTCAAATCCCTGAGTAAGGGAGTAAGAAATGATCAAGACTACTGAGTAAAATGGAATTCTACCATACTCCATCAGAGTATACATATGTTTGGTGGCATGGAACTGCAACATATTGCAACAATACACAGTATTGTTCTTTAATCTAAAGAGTAACATTATACCTTTGTAAAGAGATGATTTCAGACGTGAGACTTGCAGACTTCCTGTACCTGTATTTCCTTGGCCAGTTTGCAGAAGCGCTGTACATAAGGAGACTTGGAGAGCTGCAGGATATTCTGGATGTGCCTGACCCCTGGCTTTTGCAGCTGCTGGCTGATGTCCAACAGCTTGGCAGAGCGACTCTTCCAGAAGGTTATCTCCTGCAGCGGGCCACAGTTGTCCATCATCTTCATTATTCCTTGGGCATTCAGAAGCTCCTTGATCTGATCTGTCCAGTTGATCATAACAGCTAAAACAGGAAGAACAAGTGAGTGGATGAAAAGGGAAATAGGGGAAAAGAGAAAAAAAGAAAAGGACAGAGGGGTGCAGAGAGCAAAGGTTGGAATGATGTGAAAACCACTAAGTATGACAAGGAAATGTTGGAATAAAATTATGGAATTGAGGAGAAAAAGGAATTGAAGGGAGAAATTGCATAGAATACAAAAAACAATAAACAATTTGAATGGATGCAGGTGAGAGGTTATGAGCCCAATGCTTCATTAAATAAAATCTCTAAAGAGTGTGTGTCTTTTTAAGAGAAACTCACAGACCAAAAGTCTGTGAATGTGACCTATTAGATACAGACCCAACAGAGACAGATGGAAAGATAGAAAGGCACCCACACCCCCCATGCATATAGAGCTCCTCAGGCTTACTCTCCATTCTCTGTACCAGCTTCTTGTCCTTGCTGGCGCTCTCAGGGCTGCACTGTAGGCCTTCCATTGGGATGTATAGAACTGTGTTGCCCACCTTCTTATACACATCATCTGTTCAAAAATAAAATTATATAAAATATTACACGGCAGCAAATGTGTATGTGTATCGTGCTTCTTATGATTCTTACTGCACCTTCCTGGCATAGAGCGCAACCTGCATACCAGGGCCTATAAAATACCTTAGTCCACCATTTATATATGTATACTGTAAACTCATGATTTGCCATCATAGAGGAGCTTCACTGTTACTGAATGAAATCTTCTTGCTACACAAGAGAGATGTGGGAGTCTAGGAATTGATTCTTGGTGGATTGACTGACTAATAGTTGTGTGGTAAAATGAAAAAATAATGGCAAAGCACACTTCAGGCTCCAGGCTGACTAATACCAGAAAATCCCAAATCTACTGGTCTATCTAGGTGTGTACTCTCTCTGCATTGGTATAAAGTGACAAATTTGTAGAAATAGAAGTGTTTCTGACACAGTGAGGGACATCTAAAATGCTTTAAACGCACCTCACAAACACTGTATGTGTAGATAGCTCTTTATTGATGTATTGTATAGAGGAGGCTCCTATAGGGTCTCAAAGTCAAATCATAGTCAGGAAGGCAAAGATAACACCTTTACAGGAGTCAAGAAGTTTCTTAGAACTACTATCTTGTGTAATGCTGTTAACTGTTCACTGTCTCTCTCTCTTTTCCCCCGAGGTACCCACCTGTGAGGCTGGCAAGATAGCAATGCATGTTGTTGGTATAGTTGTCCTTGATGCTCTTCTCCCTGTATGTACTGAGGGCAACGGAGGGGGCATGCAAACAGGTCATGTCATGAAGCAGCCTCTGGGTGGGGTCGCCCCGCACTGTGCCAAACTGTACGGCAGCATCGAACGTCTCTGCTGTGATTATGGCTCCTGGCATGCGGCTGAAATAGGACAGCTGCTCTCCCACCTGTCCCTATAAATGCATTTTAGATATGGAGGTCAAGAGAGATAGAAAAATAATACAGTGAGGGTTAGATTAAAAAAATGAAACATACTGTAAGAGAGGAGAAGAGAGTATACCAGCTCTGCCGACAAGGTGGACAATGATGCTTTTTAGGAGTGTGAACAATTGCATTTGAACACATCTCTCTGACAGGATCGTGCAAATACCTGTACATTAAACTAATCAAAATTAGGATTTTAGGATTGAGAGTGGAGAGGAAAGTGTGCTGTACCGGTAAAGGCATGGAGTACTCCACCCGCAGGCTGCCGTAGGTATCCACATAGACCACAATGGTTGTGATAGACGTGTCCACAATAAATTGATCCACAGCCCTCTCATTCTCCTCTGTCCACAACTCTTCAGTTACACCAGAAAGAACCACACACCGGATAAACAACTTCCAGTAGATGGAGAGATGAAAGCAGGGGTCCAAGGAGAAAAGAAGGGAGGGAAAGAGAGAAAGGTGGTTATTTAGAGGGATAATGGAATGGTAATAGAAGTAAAAATTACAAATTACAATCAATGACCCAGTCTTACCAGACGAATGGTCTTGGAGTATTCCTCTTCCATTTCATCCACAGCTTCCACCTCCAAGCTTTCTTCTTTCTCTATGGTCATTGAAGCACTTAAAGCACACACAGACACAAACACACTGAAATGCAGTGACATATAAAGACACCAATATACAATTTTAAACTTCAACGTCAATATAACTACCTGTGTCCTGTTGTTTACTGTTAAAAAAGACAAAACGTTAATTATAAAGTTATTTTAAGTTTAACTATCCGAATTAACTTAGTAAATCAACCTTTGTATGTAGACTGGGTAACGTTAACGTCAGAGGAAACGGCTAACGTGGCTCTCGGGTGTTACCATTGACTATATCTAAAGATATAGCTCTTTAATATATCAAGTCTATGGGTGTTGCAGACTAACGATAGCTTAAAATACTGTTACGTTAGCGAGCTAGCTAGCAAACTTTTAGCAACTAACATTAGGTTAACATTACTTACTCTCAAGTAAAACGCAGACGTTAAGTCCCTTCGAGCTGAAATACACGCCAACAGCAAAAGTCTTTATTCTTTTACTACTTTTTACAGGTCGGCTAAAACAAATGTATGCGACTATTTATTCAAGTCATTCTTTGCCATAGCTACGTTACTTTTCTTTCATGGGTTCCTTTACATCCTTTCAGTCAAACCTTGGGGCAGAGTGTGTATGTCTCCATGGAAACGTTTGGTTGCCTGGGTAACCCCGGAGTGGGGTTGGGCTTGATACGAGCTCGTTCACGTGAGCGACAAGGGTTATGACGCACGAGTGGTTTGTGGAGTTTTTGAGGAAGTTTTAGATCCATTACTACAGATACATTTTGAAGTGAGAAGCTAATATTTTTTAAACCCTGCCATGACTTACTCACTTTCTTCAACATTTCTCTTTTATTTAGTCGTCATACGGTTTCATGGCATCTTTCACAGTATTCAAGCACATACAGTGACTGAGGGAAATGCCATCTACAAATAAATCGCCCCTGCTCCAGTCTGTCAATCTATCCGTCACTGTAGTCATCTGCAGTGCATTTGATGTGCATTTGATGCAACTGAAGTATGTTGTTAATATTTAATAGGTGTACCATAGATTTCCCCACGTGCTGCTGACCTTCCCCGGGCTTTGATCCAGGCCCGAGCCACCCCGACACAGATGGTTTCCCGGAGCATGATGTCCCAAGGCAGTGGTCTGGGGTGTGAGGAGGCTCTGCGGTTTCATGGATCCAGTGTTGCAGAGAGCCAGACGCCGCACTGTGTGGTCGCTCCCACGCTGCAGTGTGAATGATGGAAAGTGCTTGTAAAAGCACCAATTACGAGCGGAAATAGATTTGAATGCACACTTACTGATTTACTCACTTGAATCTGAATGTCATCGTTGATACAGAGATGGATTTGAAGATATTTTGATTCATTCCACACTATATGTTCACTCTAAAATCACATGTAAAATACAGAAAACATAGAAACAAGAAAGATAGCAGGTGCTTAACATCACATTTTATTAAGAAATTCACCACAGAAATACTGATTTTCAAAAAATCAACACAAAACATTTTCAGTATATATATGTACATATATATATATATGTACATTACACATTCATAAAAAAAAAAATCTTGAATTAAATCGGTTGAATTTGAAGTTATCATCGCACACCCATCTTTCTGCAGTCTTCCAATCTCAACGTCAGCAAACAGCAGTTGTCCTGGGTCGCCCTCCAGCGGCAGAAGGACTGAAATGCTGCAGGGACATAAGGGGAAAGAAGTGGTGAGAAGACAAAAAGTGAACTTTACCATCTACTGTACATTTCAGAAAGGAAATGGGACACTCTTCTCGCACCACTTAACAACTATCTCATTCAGTAGCCTACATATATGAAAGTTAAGTATATAATATAATATATAATCATTACTGTGTGGTCGCATGGTGTTTCTCTGCTTTAGGTTTATCTTACCTTTCATGTGCAATGCAAAATCTTCCGGGGGAAATCTTCTGGCTCTCGCTGTAAATACAGTGGAATAGTGGAACATCTGCAAAGCTGTCCATCTCCTCTCTCGCAGCCACGGATATAAAAATACATGAAACCCCATTCAACATCCATAACGCGTTTAGGTGCAAACACGGGGAGCTCTGTACACGCAGATAGATCACAGCCCGGGCTGACAAAATGTGACCCTATTGAATGACTCTTTGCCTTTCCACTCCCTCTCTCCTCACGCATTTATGTTTGGTCTTGGACATTAACTGCCCCGCCTCCATAGTCACTGGCAAACACACTGCACAACTTGCCAAAACTACTATTCAGTGGAGAACAAGTGGGCCCCAGGTTTCCCCCCCAGTAGGTTCAAGAGTACAGACGGTGGTGACTGTGAGCCAAGAGTCACTTGAGGAATCAAAAGTTGTTCTTTGAAGATGTCTGGTAATCTTGTCAGGTCCCTGTCATCTCCCTAGAAACTGAAAACTGGAGCAAGAGCATGTTGGGTAAAACTGGGTTGGTTCAAAAATGAAAGCACATGGAAAACCCATCAAGTAGCTCCAAAACAGAGATTCATTTGGCTCCTAGGGGTGCCTAAGGGTGATGTCAGGGGGACTACCAGAAAACTGCAGACTGGTTTAATTTCAGTGATCAACCCTTCAGTAGGAGACAGTATAATAACGATTACCCTACTTTTCCACTGAAGTTATCGACAACATTTGCATCTAAAGGTCGGAAAACATATTAATCATACAGTATTCTTGTACTGGGACACACAATTCATATTCACTTATTACACATGAGTGTAAGTTAATTACTACCCCATTATAAATAACACGTTTTAAATGTTTCCACACCACATTTACATACTAGTTCATTTCAGGTGAAGCTTTTATCCATAAAAACACCTCCCAAGTCTGATATTGTTGTTACAACCAGAATAAGCCTATTTGAATTTGAATTCAGCATGTTGGTATGAGTACCCCCCCGCCAATCTCCCACCCAGCCAGAGACCACCAGAGAACACACACACACACACAGACCTGGGTCTGATAAAGAGGCTCTTAAACCCTGAGGAAGTCTGTGTTCAGTCTTTCAGGGGGACAATCCTTATGTCTGAATACAACCTTGAACTCAGGCCCCCCCCCTCTGGTTCCCCTCTCTCATTACTGGACCATTCTTCCTCCCGGCTCACTTTCTCCAGGGTCCTTCTCTTGTTTTTCTCTCCCTCCCTTTCAGGAGTTTGGGCCGAGTCCTTTCCAGCGGGGAAGTCCGGGCCTTCTCTCTCACGAAGCCGACGACTCCAAACGTCTCGCCTGCGAAAGCTTCATTAGAATTCATTTGTTTGAATAGCTTCATTTCTCCTTCAGTCGCTCCCTCCCTCCACACTCTTTTCCAGCTTGGGGGAAACGTGTATTAGCATAAAAATACCCTTTACCCCACCTTGATTAACTGCATAGTTTGCATGTGTGTGTTTCTTACTGTGTGCAAGTTTCTGTGTATCTGAGTGTCAAATCAAGCCGATGAAAATATTCCTCTGTGGTTCAGACATTCAAAATTACTAGTAACAGAAACGTTCTTGTTGACATCAAGTGGCGGCAGTGAATTGCCTACCCAGCGAGCAAACTGTTACCCTGATCAATGATGCCTGCCATACGGTGAAAAAATGATGGTGTGAGAGTGGAATAGAGGCGTGCAGGTATCTGGTCACTGGACAGATGCACAGCCAGGACTGAGGTCAGCACATGGATACATGTGTGGACAAGAGGGAAGAAAGCACCTATGCATGCAATACAGCCATAATGGTTATGCCACATAACTACTGAACACACACACACACACTGAGGAGCGAAGCCTTGTGAAGAAACCAAATACAAAATGGCCGGAGACAGAGAGGCAGGCAGGCCAAAAATTAGAGCCATGAGTCTGTGAGCTCAGAACTAATGACAGGCTGCCATGCCAAGGAGGGGCGGAGAAGAGAGGGATGAAGGGATGGAGGGATAACTGAGCAGGACAGAGAGTCTATGAGGGGCTGTTGTTGCTGCTTAGACCAGATGAGGCATGAAGATATACAGTAACAGTATCACTTACTAAAATGAGAAAAGATGGGGGGATTTTAAAAAGACACAGAGAAACAGAGAGTCGTCTAGTTTAGGAGTGGTGAGTACAAAAGAGAAGCTCAGCTGGAGGCAGCAGCCCTAATAGCTGTCCAATACTCGACTACAAAAAGGAAATAGATACATACACACACACACACACACAGACACACACACACACACACACACAGTACATCGAGCAGTAATAAGCCTCGGGCTAGAGCACAATGAGCTCAGGGTCTTTTCAGGAAAGTGGAGCAGGCCTTGGTAGGTTTACTTTGCTTATTACACTACGATTAGTCCACAGACGCTGGCTTTGTTAATCCACCCGAGGGCCAAGGCGTGCTCCACCTGACGAACAGCTACACACAAATACACGCATGCACAAAGACACACATGCAACTGCGTACATGCTTTCATGCACAGCCCATAATGAGGACAGAATCAGACACTTGAAGATAAACATGAACTTCCCTGAATGACCCCTGCTCACACACACACACACACACACACACACACACACACACACACACACACACACAAGATACATGCACACACACTTGTAGCCAGAATCTTTTCTAGCCCCTTGACCCAGTCTGACAGCACCCTGTGTTCTCTCCCCACTGTAAAGAGAGGTCCAGTGATAATGAAGCCAGAATGGAGAGTTCGGACAGAATTACAGCTGGCATGCTGCCAGAGCCCCATCACTCTGTGTGTGTGTGTGTGTGTGTGTGTGTGTGTGTGTGTGTCTGCGGTTGGAAAGAGGAGAACAATAAGTGTGTGTCTGTGCAGCCAGGCAGAGTGATGAATAAATACACCTTTAATAACAGATCAGTGAGTCAGTACAGAGACAGGCCTGCAGCAGCTTGACTGGCTGAAGGGAGCAGAATAGATTAGCGCTGATCAGATCACAGTTACAGAGATCAATACACAAAGAGTCCTGAATATTTAAGGATAACATAATGTATAACTGAATGTAAAATGGTGGTTGAATCGGTTGTACTTCAATGAAGTGTAAGTGGTCAGGTGGGTAGTGTGTTGCAAAAACAACAACATGAGGGTAGAGGAGGGTTTAGGTGTAAATGAAGAACTTCTCATGCTTTACTACCTCTTTAAAAGCATTGTTTCTTTATACTTCTCATCCTGACTCAGCACTGGCTTTTTTTTTTTTTGGTCTCGTTTTATTCAATGCTACTCATTCTCCAAAGAGTAGCTGTCTCAATATTATTGATCCAAGCACTTCTTCATTGTAGTCTGTGTCTGCCCACTTTATGAAGTGAGGGAGAAAAAAAGAAAGGCAGCACGTATTCATCTCCACAGCTTCTCATCAGGGATTCCTCTGAAGCATGGACTGCAGGAGTGCATCAGTGTGATAAGTGAGAAGTTGAGAATTACATGCTGTGATTTGGAAAAGAATTAATTCAAACACAAGAGCAGTCGTAGCCTTGAAAAAACTTGGAAGATGACGTTAGAGGAATGTATGCGTGCTGTGTGTAGTGGGTGTTTGGCACCTTCTCCCACAGGGTTGGGATGCAGTAGAAGGTCTCCTCCAAACTGGATGACGTCACCACTAAGCCTTTGATTACTTCTCTTCTCCAACTCCACCAGGGACGAACTAACACAAACACATACTTCAGCACACTTGTAATGGAAATGTGGTTGCGACCTTGTCTAATCTGGATCTAATGGAATTGTACAGTGATTCATTAATGTCTTATTATAAAGGAAAAAGTCAAAGCAGAAATGGGGAATATGGTCTATGCCACTCAGGTAACTTGGCAGTTCTTAGGCACACAATCACATATCCAACTATTTCCTGGGCTATTATATGTTTATTAATAATGTTGTTTGTTTTTATTTATGTAAACCGACCTTTGAGTATTCCATCAGTCTTCAGATTTCTTAACTTACTTGACAGCATGTAGCACACACACATCCAAGGATAACTTTCAAATATTTCAAACTTTACACCTGAATAGACAAATGTATGTTTGCAAAGTTCAGATTCGATATTGGCCGTAGCCTCTTCATTCAAGAAGAGGAAGCACACGGTTGTCTACATCCTCCTCGGCCAATAGAGCTAGTTAGGAGCAAAAACACCTGTGATACATGAGGAATTTGTGGATGACATTAATATATTTATGTTTCGAGATATCCCTCCACCTGGATGACTAAGGGTCTTCACTTCATCTATTTTGTTCTGGTAAAAAATACATAATACAGTAGAATGAGAATATGTTAAAAAAAGTATGTCAAATGAATAACTAGTTGCCGTGGTTCCATCCAAATATCATGGTGTGCTTTATGAGGTGTTTTTAGTGTTTTAGGAGCCAAGTCATTAATATGGCTTCACACCGTCATTGTGTCTTTACAGCTGGATCAAATGACAAAAAAAATCCTGAAGACTTCATTTCGCTGTTTTTTTTGTAAATAACAAATTGCATTTTATCTGCTCTACCACCAGCATGTCTCAGCCTGAAGTCTTTTGAGAGTGGTTGTTTAGAAATAAAGTGAGTGGACACGGGTGCCTGTGTGCATTTATGTAAGTGATTAAATGAAAAAAAGCAAGGACTAAGTGTTCCTGTCAGTATTCATCAGGGTGCCACTGTGTCTACATTTCCCAGGCTGTAATTATCTGATTGTCCACTTGGTGGTGCTGGCACTCTGCGACCATGAGCGGCTTCAGCAGGCAGTTGAAGCAGCCAGCTAAGTGCAGCCAGCTAAGTGCAGCCGCAGTGCGCTTCCTCAGAAGAAAATGTGTTTTTACGCCAGTGCACTTTATGTATTTGGACACAAATACATACTTTGGTTTATTTAAAGTAAAGCAGTGTACATTTTAAATATAGTACCTTTATACTGGGTATTTCTATTGTAATATAGTTTCAGTCTAAAGGCACAGTTCATCATTTCTTCACATGTGACTATGTATGTCTACATGCCCATATTTGCTGACTTGAAGAGGGACTGACTGTAGATAAACAATACACTAGCAGAATAAATGTGTGTCTGTGTGTGTGTTACAGTGTCTCACTTGAAGAAGGGCTGGTTTATGGCAGCGTCACAGAAGTAGTCATTTATATATGAGTTTAGAAGACGTCTGTCCCAGTCGTCTGTGGCATGACCTCCAAAGCAATGAGGTACTTCAGTGCATCCCAGGGAATCTCCTCATACTCATCCAGAACCAGACTCAGCAGACTCGCCTCGGGGGGCATCAAGACGACAATCTTAGACTGACTTTGAAATGTAAGATACAGTCCAAGGGCAAGTAAAAAGTCTCTATGGGAGAAAGTAGACAGAAACAGTCAAATGTAGGAATTCAGTCTCATACATTTGAACTAGATTGTCATTATTCATCAGTCTAACTGGCCCTCACTCTGGCAGGCTATAAAATGGCCTTTCTGATTGAGTTAAGTCTATATTTGTGCTTTAGACCAGATTACTGACAAAGAAAGCGTCAGCTGTGAATAAAATCCCCTCAGTCATCACTGCCATAACTCCAACTACATCATAGTCATCGCCACTCGATCATTCAGTAGATGTCACCTCCAACATCTTCACTGCGCTGATGGCAGTCCATCTGATGGCACATATGCCAATAACCGTCACTGTTTAACTGTTTCTGTCAGTGTCAGATGAGGCTCTGACCTCAAAGTCAGAATCGCTGAAGCCATTGACGATGTTCCAGCCCAGCTGTAGAAACGTCTTCCCTTCCAGAAGGATGCAGAGAAGGAGACGGTCATGTTCATTCACATTGGCTTGGTAAGAGGCAGCGTTAATACTATGGGGGTAGTTTTGTTTGGGATTGGATTTCTGTCTTCCATAAATGTACATGTTTCAGTTTAAGTTTTCACATGTTCATGAGGGTTTTTATTTGGGCCTCAAGACCATAAAAACATATACGTAAATATAATGGTTTGTGGACACCTTGATGTCCCCTGGCTGAAGTCTAAGAGGGGCTTTTGCACCTTTAGCTGATCAACCAGCTTGAGAGAGAGGTGTCTGGTCTCAGTATGGACAGCTTCTAGTGCTTAAATGATGTCTAATATACACATAGCAGACGAATAACAGATGAAAAATGGGAAACATGGGGAGCAAGAGAGAGGTACGACCGCTCCTGCCTATTTTCATGCATATTTTTGAGCAACATGAGGTACTTTATCTTAAGTAGGTGCTGGCTTTGACTGTATCCAAGCTTAATGAGAGACCTAATGAATCAATCAAGCGTATAATGTACAGTATATTACAGAGTGTAGCTACGCAGGGTTACTCCACATGCCATGACTTGTATTACAAATCTGGCCATTTTCTTTCAAGCTGTGTAGCCAAAAGAATTCAAAAGAGCTGTGTCTGTAGTGCATGTGCATTGGCACACTAACCAGTGAGGCGCTGGCCCTTGGCTGGACCAGCCCTTGCCTTACAGACATGAAAGAAAAAGTGAGAAAGAGTCAGGAATTTGGATGTGTAGTGTGTGGTTTTAGTGGGAGGCCCAAACCCCAGCTACATCGACGTTTGTATGCTGCCTTTCTGCAGAAGCATACTTCATTAAATCAGTATAAAACAATTTATTTTGAATCATAATTCTATATGAAAACACAGTAAAGTAACAATAAAGGATTTGTTTCTTACATGGTAGTAGCTATGAAGTTGGCAGTTGGTTGTGTGCCACTTGTACCCAGACTGTTATGACTGTTATGCATCTGCATAAGGCAAAGAAGAGGGATGACATGGAAGGGTGAAAATGAATCAAAGGAAAAACAATAAAAATCGACTTCCCCAAACAAACAAATTGCTTGATGTATAACAGTGACATTTCCCTAGTTACAGAGAGGCGGGTCTGAAAAGCAACAAACCATAGAAACTGACAGTCAGGCCTCCACTGGTATAATAAATAGCTGCAAATCATGCTGATGCGCATGAGAGAGTAGGGAAACAGTGGGTCGATACGGGGAGTGAAAGATTCATCTGAATAAACCAAATCAATCAAATATTCATCAAGTATTTTGTGCACTTTGTCAAGCACAAATGACACTTGAGCCTAAAAGAAACAGTTGTGGGAGAAAACAAAACACTGCTGAGCAACAGAACAAATCAGAGACAGAAGAGCAAAAAGAAAGACAGAGCAGTTGGTGTTGTACCGTTCTTGACGCCTTCCTCTATCATGCTCTTGGTGATGGGGGCCTGTCCCTGGCCCAGAGAGAGAGCATGGAAGTGCTTGCTCATGCCAGAGGCCTCAGCCAGCTGCAGCAGGGCTCCTATGGGGTCCACCCCAGGAGACAGAACAAAGATGAGAGGAATCCTGCAGGTGGATTCCTCCACAACCTGAGGAGAGGACAGAGAAAGTGAGAATGGATGAGCCAACACAGTGTAACTCACTGGACACCTAATCGAAACACTGTGGTGGGATTGTGAGGTTTTCAAATGAGCTGCAATTCAGCAGAAAGATGCATGAAACATTTGTTCAATTTAAAGTCGATACAGTTCCCAACTTAAACTCAATAACTGAGAATTACAGCTCCATTGTGGCGTTGCCTCAGTCTCTGGTGGCCATTTTAGCCATCAGAGTCAATCAAAGGGGGGCTTATGATGGAGTGTGGGTGGGTGGGAGGGAGGGCTCCATCAGACAGCCAGAAACAGAGAGAGAAAGAGAGGGAGAGAGACAGCCACATGGATAGAGAAGAAGAACAAGACAGAAGAAGCAACAGTGAGATTGAGCAGGGCGGGAAAGAGCGGGTGTTGTTAACAATAGCGGAGGTGATGCAGAAGGAGATGCGGCTCTGGCGCAGGAGCTCACAACATCAACATCTACTGCAGCTCATTACAGCTTTCCTCCCAATCACCTAGACGGAGGAGCAACAGAGAGGAAGGGGAAAGCAGGGAATTCAGGGCAGTTGGGAAATAAGAGGGAAACATGGATGGTGAGAGAGGGCAGGTGAGAAATTACTGTGGAAAGTGGAAAGAAATAGGTAGTTGGGCTTATTGTATGTTTTCATTAACAATATGTATCAGTTAATACGAGCCATGAATCATGGCCCTACATCATTAACTCAGCTACATAAACACTAGACTCTACTCCAAGCTGAGGGGAGAAGGAATCTTGGCAGCAGCAAAATCCTCCTGTGATCACATTAATATTGAGCTCAACTTTGTCAAATCTAATTCCCGCTGACGGAATAAAGCAACGGAAGTGAGTGACAGATATCCACAAACCCACACACTCTCTTGCTCTCCTCTCTCTTCAGCCGAGCAGCCTTGAATAGATCCTCAGTTGTCAGAAAAAGCAGGAGGAGAAAGACTTGTATTCATTATCACCAGGGTATAATACAGAATAGACACACTGCTGTTTTCTTAATCAAATACAGAAAGCATACAGTTCTTCTTAAATGTCAGCAAAAGCAAAACCTTGAAACTTTTCAGTACACAGCAGGAAAAGCGTGATGAAGACTCCAACACGCACTTTAACACTCACACACCTGACTTCACTTCAACTTTATTGTTACAAGGGGGAAGAATATTCTCGTTGCAGCAGTTTAACAGTAACAAGAGACCTGGTGTATGGTCACCATTACGAGTGTGGTCAATGTGCTATATTGTGGCCAATTTGTTACACGTATAGTCAGTGGAAGTGTCTATAATGTGAATCCCTGGATATTAAATGTTCTCCAATAATACTTCCTCTTAAAGTGCACTGAGGTAGCATATCACATGACATGGTGAACATTTGAGCTATAAATGCACTTGCAAAAACAAAACATTCCTCTCATATCTTAAGATGTTTGAGTTGAAATAGAACTTATTGTAATTATAACTATTCTAATTCTCTATTAACTCCCCCTGCTCCTCCATTAATTTCTATCTGCGGGATTTCTCGTTTTTCTATGACTCACTCTGTTTTGAGTGTTTTGTCAGAGTGATTGTTCTTTGGGTTTTAACTGTGCGCTCTCCCTCATGCCTCTCGACGCAGGGAGAGCCGTCACCATCGTCTCTACTTCTCACAGCAGTAGGTTTTATGTTGTTTTCCAGTTTCATTCCCTCGTGGTGAAAACCCAGTACTGTACCGTCTCTGTGCCATCTGTGCGCGTATGATATATCCAGAGGTTTGGACTGGTTCTTTTTTTTCTCGTGAAATGAGTATGTGTTTGTGCTTGTAGGGTCGGGACAGACCCAGTTGGGCATGGACCACATCCTGCCACTAGCGATAGCCTATACTCAAAGAATCTGGAGTTACGGTACGTTACTAACATTCGCGCCTATTCAACGGCCAATGGGGAAACAGCGACACTCGACCAACCAATGGTGTAATGGTGTAACTCTGGAGTTTAGAGGGTTGGTCCCCACTTTGTTTGGCAAAGCACAGCTCTATGATGTTGTCCCAGCTCGTTGTCCATCTGAACTGCTTCATCAAGCATCAAGCGTGTGATCCGGACAATCCATCCATCAGTTTATCAATGAAGCGACCAAACAAACAACACACCAGTCATCCAGCATACTAATGGCTATGACACAGACTCACTTTGGCAAAAACAGTGTGACTGAAGGGGCTGTCTTTGAGGGGAAGCATAACTTCTGCACAGTTCCACATTTGAATTCACAGTGGAATGCCTTTTGGGGCATTAAGTGTGTTCCAAGCCTTTGAAAATAAAAGGTTTGTTCTGTTGGATTATCTCAAACCAAATAAGATGAAAACAAGATGCTTGTGTGTGTTCTGTGTTTTCTTATGAGTCCTCCTTGGAGGGAGAAGCTGGACTCATCCATGTTGAGTTGGCACACATCTGGAAGCTGAAGAGCAGCTTGTGGACCCCAAACAGACCACTGTACGTGTACCTGCAGAATATAAACACACACACACTGTTGCCTACAGCGACTCCAAAGAATCACAATGTTCCCAACGTGAATCTGAACAGTCGAGATATGTTAAACTTTTCGAAGAATGTACAAAAAAACCCATCATTCTGTTAGTGTTCTCCTCCATGAATAATTGGATCATTTTCATAACTTTAATCTTCAGGCCTCTAAACACTATTGAAATAAAACAAAGGAACTTTGGTTGAACTGCTTACAACTCACTGACATATGCAACCAGTAATGAGGGGTCCCAAGTAGACATTTCTTCATTTTAAGGTCACAAGCCAAAACGGTTGGGAACCAGTGTCCTAGAATGACATGCATCTCTTCCAAAGGCAGTTATTTTTCAGCCTGCTATAGCTCCAAACATACACTGAATACTCTGTAACTGTAAAGGCACATGGTGCCGTCTTTCCAAGATCAAAGGATAAGTTATGCTGCACAGTTCTAAGGTTATATCTGAAACCACTTAATTTCATGTGACTCCTTGTCTTCCTACAGCGTTAAGTCATAATTCATGTTGTCAAAGACACAATCCTTTGCTACTGCATCAAGAGTACACGAGGCGGCTGTTCATAGTACTCAGTCTATAGTACATTTTGCAATTGTTTAAGCAATCTTAAACAATAAATCAAACGTTTTCAAGTTCGACTGCTTATGTTACTGGATATTTTATTGTTTTTTTAATAAATACCATCCAGGCCAAACCTAAAGCTAAATCAACAAAACTGAACCCAGCGACACAACACAACCCAGCACAATACAAACACCAAAATAAACCAGGGCAAGTCTCTGTCTTAAACAATATTACTGAGTTTTACGCCTGATACTGTAATTGCCCCCAGACATGTTGCTTCTAATGGGGCATGTAATACTTCAACACATGCAGTTTGGTTATTAGTACGGACCGAGGTTTATTCACGGTGCTCTTTGTGGGTGCAAGCTCATACTGGGAGTGCCAAAGCCTTTTTCTGTGATTTTAAGAACAAGCTGACTTGGAACAAAGTCAGAGCTACTCCAAAAGTTTGATCCCAGCAGAGAGCTTAGGAGAGGTTGAGTGAGGGGAAAGAAAGGTAGAGAGGCAGAGGAAAAGAACAAAGGGGAAGCAGCTAATAGTTTGGAGGATCTAGGAATAAAAAATTTATAGGGTAAAATAAGGTTCCTTTAGTCCATCCGTCAGCATTTCTGCAGTGGAAATTAGTCTTGCTCTAGTCTACTCTCCACCTCCACAGTGCACTTCTACAATACCCAGCTGTGTTAAATAGTCATTCTCTTCTGAATCTTTGGTCTGTATTCTTGGGTTGTATTCTCTGCATGCCTTTTTCATTTTGTGTCAATATTTCCTACTGCTTTTATGTGGGTTTTTTTTAAGTCTGTATAACAATTCACAAGTGAATTACTGTTACTATTTTATAGTGTGAGTTTGGGAAATGTATCTATGTTGAGCAGTCTATAAAAAGAAAGAGTACAAAGAGAACCATGTGAGTTCATTTGTCTCGAGATTTACATTTATGTCTTACAAATGTATTATCAAATGTTTACAGATCCCTCAGCTCTCCCCTTCCTCCTCGTCTCGGTCCTTAGCTTTTTAAACTATTTTTCCTCTGACCCCAGCACTCCTTTTCATCTTCAATCAGTTCCCCTTTGCTTTTCTCTTCACTCATCCCTCTTCCTGATTCTCATGGCGTCCTGCTATAGCTCCTTGCCATCCCTCGACCTCTGTCCTCCTTCACGTATTTGTTTTCTTTCTCCCTTACCTTATTTCTCCTCTTTTCTCCCACTCCTTACATGCTCACCCCTCTTTCAGCCCTGCCCTTCTTTTGTTAATTCGCCCTTCATCTTTCCCTGTCCTCCTACCGTCTCTTACTAAGATCATCATCTCCCTATACTCCCACACTTTGTCCCATCTTCCTCTTCATCTCTCAGCATCAACCCAGTACAACTCAGAGCAACAGACAAAAAAGTAAATAAATAGATAGATAATTACAAACATTAAGAGCAATCAATAATCATCAGCACTACTATCAATTACCCATTCCCAGAATGAAGACAGGTCAGAGCTGCCACATATCCTAATTACAACATGTGTAGCTTTTTGATAGGATTAACAAATACCATTAATTACACTTGTATATCTATAAATAAGGTGCCTTATCCTGACATGTGGGTACGTATATGCTGACAAACATATGACTTTCCCTATTAAATCATGGTACATACAAATCATAACATAACTATAATCCATTAACTCATTTGTACCATGATAGTTTACCTCACTTACTTTAAAGCTACATTAACAGATTTTTTATATGATTATTCTCTGTGGGTCCTCGACTATGAGCAACCACTTTCACATTAAACAAAGTCACTTGACCCATTGCTAATATAAAAATTTTGATTATATCAGCTTTAAGAAATACTCATTTTCTATCCTCTTTGCATCCAATTACCACTTAAAAACTTACATTACTCTTTGTAGCATTCGGTCTGATGTCACAGGCAGCACTATGGCGGCAGCATATACTCCTGAGCATACTCAACTGTTGCAGACCAGCACTGCAGGGGGAAAATATCACTAAATCATCCATCTAACTTTTCCCTCAGGTCATCCAATAACTTGACATTTTTTATTAACTCCCCCCTCCCCCACTCCCTTCTCCTGCTCCTATTTCCACTCCTTTTTGCAGCTTTCCCTCCCTTCAATCGGCCAACCTTCTCTCTTCTTCTGCCCTCTTCCTGCCCTCTCTGCAACCTTTCCAGAACTCCTCCTTTCCCTTCCTTGTCATCCACCCTCAATCCCTCCATTCTTGCACCTGACCTCTCTAAGTTGATCTCAATGTGTTTGTTGTTCTTCAGCTGCTCTGACACCTCAGTGTGAGCCAGACGCCTCTTTCAGCATGGCTAACACACACCAGACATTTCAGACCCATACAAATGTCCCATGTTTTTAATATACGTACAGTGGTGACAAAAAAAATGATTTAAAAAAGCTATTTACAACGTGTTTGCTTTAGTTCAAGTACTGAAAAAAGGGTGGAGTGTGTTCTTTTTTATAATCACGAGTTGGCTTGGACTTGTACGTATTTATTTATATTCTGGGTAAACATGTTATTTTAAATGAACTTTGTTGCATTTTATGGGCGTTGTAGTAACACTTCTACTACTACTCTAAGTGCAACGGATGGAGAGGGTTATTGATTATTGGTAAGTCAGAAGGAACAGACGCCCGGGCTATTAGACAAATACGTCACTCTGAAACGCTGCAGTCGCAGTCTGCAACTGCCACAACTCAATTGTCCCTAAATGTCACGCTGTGGCTACATTGTGAACTGGCAGCTGAATGAAGTGGGAGCAATGAAGCAGAGCAAAGACCTAGACAGAGAGAGAGAGAGAGAGAGAGCGAGACAGAGAGAGAGAGAGAGAGAGAGAGAGAGAGAGAGCGAGACAGAGAGAGAGAGAGAGAGAATGAAAGGTCAGAAAGGCGAAAGAGGAAGGAACTGTCTGAATGGCAGACACTGGGAAGACATTGGCCAGAGAAAAGAAAGAGAGGTTCTGTGGAGACATTTGGAAAAGAGGGAGGAGGATGAGAACAATGACGACCTAAAGACTGGGATGGAAAAATAGTGAGGTGACTTACTCACCCACTCTCCTTTGCCCAACCCTCTAACTCTCTCTCTTTGAAGGTACATAAGTCTATGTGGCCACCTCTCTCTCATACGACACATTCAGGGCTTAAAGGAATACACAGAATGTCAGTCCCTTTGTTGACAAAATGTAACTTCTTCCCAAATTAAATTTCTTAATTAAAAATTAATTAATTTTCTTGCTATGTACATCTCAGCTAAATTTACCCAAGTCAAGTGTCTGACTTAAAGGTAAAACAATGATTGTTTAGTGTTTGTTAACCTGATTTATGAGTAAATAAGTACACTTTTCTCGTGTTAAGAGAGCTGTAAATCAATTTGACAGTGACAGAAGGTTTCAATCTTTCATTTTGGATCACAGTTTGTGCCTTTAAAGTGGTCTGTTTACTTGTCCCACAGTCAGTAATCAGAAGGATCTGTCGAGCGTGTCAGCAATCCACCTAAATGAACAGCAAACTAATGACAAAGATGGCGTTGGATGCTTGACACATTGTTTTATCGCTTTGGTATTAACAGTTACATTATTTGAAAATCTTCCAAAAAGTGACGATACATTTTTGGGAGGGGGGGGGATTACATAATTACATTTGTTATACTAATTGTGAAATCTTTAAACCAGCCATTTCAAAATGAGCTAATTTCATTCAATGAGGCTTTTTTATTCTGATTGAGCTCTTGTTCAGATTAAACTGCTCCATGTGAATGCAGCTACAGACTAGAGGAGAGGACATAAAAATGCCCCACAGACCATACACACACACACACACACACACACACACACACACGAAAAGAGTTAAGTTGAGAAAGAGTTCAGAGAGAAAGGGAAAACAGAAGTCCCAGTAGTTTTGGAAAACAGGAAGGATATGTTAGCTCCTGTAAACTTTCTTTGTAGCTTTTGCTGGCTTTCCGCTACTGATGGCTTATCTGATATTCAGTCAAAGTAAATCCCTTCAAATATCAAGAGCCTTCATCAAATATGGCCATAATGCACTTCACTGCAATGCCTCAGTTGATAACAGTCCAAGACAATCTGTTTTCCATTCCAAAAATCTGTATATGGGCTCATGTTCTCATGTCAGGCAACATGTTTTCAATACACTGATTTACTTTCCTCATCCTGTTAATGTTTGCGGCTCAACTGCTTTAAAGAGAGAATGTGGAAAGTGTGGTGAAAGAACATGGGAGGTAGCCAGTGGCATAGGCAACATGGGTGATTGCCTAGAGTGGCAAATGGAGGTCGGGTGGCATGTACAAATAGAATGAAGCCAATGTCCTCAATGTAAAAAATAAAAAATAAAAAATACATTTCCTATGTGGCTTTTGCTCCAGAAATGTAACTTTGCAACAGTACAGACAGAACAATAGTAACGTCTTGACTGGCCTAATTAGCAGGCTGGCTGAGCCAAGACTCACTGTTTTCATCTCAGCATTCTTGATCCACTTCAGAGTTTGGCCTTGAGGGTCCACCATCAGTGGCCATCTTGAAGGAGGAGAAAGCTACATAACTTGATCGAGGCAAACTATGTTTGAGTGTAACACAGAGCGCACAATAGCAATAAATGAAAAACAAAGCCAAATACAAAATACAAACTGCAGAGAGAAAAGCACACATATAGACATCAGAGAACAGAGAATGATCCAAACCTGAATGTATAGACATTGAGATGAGTGGGCATTTACCAAAAAGACATTTGAATTAAGCTTCATAATAAATAAAAGCTTAAAATGTTTTATCCACCTCTTCTACTTGCTGCCACTCAGAAGGACAGAACGTAATATAATGGAGTATATTTCGAGGACTCTGATGCGTACCGTAGTGAAGCTGTACCTGTGTTTGCTCTAATGATAACTGTTTGACATCGATTGAGTCATATTGTTAACAGCAAACGCAGGAAGGCCAAAGTCACCTCGAGTGCAACAGTAGATGCTCTGTTTGCTTAATTTCCAAGTGTCTTTGCTTCAGTGTGCTCACTGGACTACAGCTAATCTCAGTCAATAGACCTTTAATAACAACTTGTGTGTAAATGTACCTGAGGAGAGGGCGGCCAGAGAGCAAAGGGCAGTTACATAGGTGTGTCTTTTACGTCCTACAATAACTATAATAGTTTGAGCTCATAAGGAAAGACGTGTTTCCTTGTTTTCTGACCTTCCGCGTGATCTTCTCTGCTTTGTGTTTTATGTGTTTTTGTCTGTTTTTTCCCGACGGCTCTACCGTTACAGGACTGTGATCATCTAGATGAAAATTTAGCTCAGTGAGTCAGAGGGGAGACATTTCACCTGTACACTAGCGCACTTCATTGCACTTCACAGCACTTGAGGAAATGATTTTCCACAAATCACATCTCTTCTTTTGTAAGCAGCATCTAATTAAAAAAAATGAATTTACGGTGATGTTATTGTGAACGTGTGACTTTGAATCTCGGCTTCTTTGCGGGGAATTTTCACCTGCTATAATCCTCTTTGAAAAGCCCTCCAAAAAATAAATATACATCGGCAATTAAAAATAAGCGTGGTTCCAATCCACAGACAAGAGGAAGGAAGGGAGCATTTTTGAGATTCAAAACAAATATGTCAGATGTGTGGGAGGTGTGTACAGAGGAGGTTATAGCATTCAGGGTAACTTGAGGGCTACCCATAAAAAATGCATTGGCACACAAATGTTTTTTTAGTCTCTTTTATTCATTGTTTTGTCTTTCATAAACTGACGGATTTGTTTTTTAATGACAGCTGACACTTTGATTAAGTCCAAGAAATGCAGGTACACTGTTTATTTTGCATCCAATACAATCGCACCAATATTCCAAAGCTCAACTCACATTCTGACCTGCACCTCTTGAACCTCTTCATCTATCGACAAATTGCTTGGGTTGAGAGGAGCTCAATGAATGCAATCCTAATTTTAGCCAATCATTCAGCTGACATTTTTGCCTCTACTCCCACAGAGATAATGGCCTCAATTCAACAATTTGGCCGTGGTATGCAAATGAAGATGGCAAAAAAATAAACCCCAGGTTGAAGATACTACAAATGATCCTAACCCCCCCCCCCCCCCGCCCGTTTCTCTCTATGCATGGTGTGACTGTACACAATCTGTACTTGTCAGGTTTTAGTCGGCTCATTTTTGGGGCACTTTAGTTCTCCCATTTTCTCTGTGTTTCTTTGCCACACTCCCAATCTCCTCTCTGTCAGGCCCAAATGGCTCTGTCTCCCTGCATCCATCCTTTCAATTTCCTTCCCTTATTCATCCCTTCATCCTGCTGCTGTCTCTCTCCCAGCTGGCTCTTGGCCTCCGCCCAGGTGGGCTCTTTGCCCTAGAGGACCATGATGGCCTGCATCACTGTCTCCACCAGAGCTGGGGGACAGCCATGAGACTTGATCTTTGTCATTTTCTTTTCCTTCAGAAGCTCCGTAGCCAATGAGACAGGACATAAGATAGTTGAATGGATGACGACAGGGTATGCTTCCTGGTGAGTTACATATTAATTCATGAACTTTTTTTCTAGTAAAAGGAGGGCCAGACACTTAGAGATTAACAAATTCTGCTGGCTGATCTTTACATTTTGGCTTCTTTGACCTCTGAAGAGGACATCCACTTATCAATAGCAATAGGAAATCTTCGCCATTCGTGATTGTATCAGTAAGACTTGATCTGTCTGAATGCTGAAAGGATTCTCCCGAAATATATTTCACTGCAACGTTGGCTAAATGCTTCGTTAATATGCTAACATGCTCACAATGCTAACATGCTGATGTTTAGCAGGTATAATGTTTACTATGTTAGCCATCTTAGTTTAGAGTGTTAGCATGCTAACATTTGCCAATTAGCACTAAACACAAAGTTAAGCTGAGGCTGAATGTCATACACAACCTAGTAGTTTATGCAGCAAGTATTTGGTCATAAACCAAGTTAGAATTCTGACCTGATGAAGGTGCTGCATGAAAAGTTAAGGGAACCAAAGTTATTACAATTTATTCTGTTGGGAACATACATGTCTACGTAGCCATCCTGTAGTTTTTGAGATATTTCACTAAAAAAATACAAACATTAACCTCATTGTCATGCTAGAGGACACAAAAATAATTAGCATACATCATCTGGGAATCATGAATGTCTATACTTGTCTATACTAAACTTTTTGTGTCAATACATCCAGTAGATGTTGAAATATTTCACTGGATGAGTGTAACTTTTGACTTCCTGGTTGTGCTGGATAAAACATCAGGGGATCACCAAGGTCATCAGGATTTATCCTCTGGAGACGACGGATATCAAAATGCAAAATATCACTGCCATCCATCCAGCACTTGTTGAGATATTTCAGCGAGGAACAAAGTGATGATCCAACAGACAAACTACTGCTAGTGTGGCTGAAAGCCATCCAGACATATACAATGTTCTTACCAGTGAGCACTTTTTCGGAACAGTACATAATAGGTTCTTCATAGTTACCAATGCAATGCTATGCAATGATATGTCACTATATAGCTGTCTTTCTTTTGCCAGAAAGGTCATGGGTAAAGTGAATGCCCAACGGCGTTTTGTCATAAAAAAGTTGGTGCTATCTGAGGCTTACCTTCTGCTGCTTGTCAGCCTCTATCTTCTGCTGTACGATGACGGACAGGTACTTGTCACACTGTTTCTGGAACTCGGCCACCTGCTTCTTGGCCTCCTCTAGCTCTACAGACATGGCCTCCACCTTCTCCCGTGTGTCACTGATCTTGAAAAGGCCGTTACGTAGCTTGCTCACCTGCTCCCCCAATTCACGGTGTTTCTCTGCCAACAGCCTGGATGGACACACACAATAAGAAGAGTGACATAGTGATGGTAACAGAGGCAGGCGTTTAGTGCAATGAATAGAGTCAGACAGAGCCATTTATCCACAGAGGAAGATTAGTAGAAGTCAGACAGGTGGCAACGGCAAAGGGCCAGAGAAAAGAGACCTTAAGAAGAGATTTTTTCCTGATTTTTCTCAATTCTTTCTCCTTCAGAGTTTGACAAAAGGTCATCCCATTATCTACAAATGATGAATAACAACCACACTAGAATTGAACAGGCAAGTTAAGCTAAACTAAGTTCCAGTCTGATATATCTAACACCCAAAGTACATCACAGAACAAAAGTTGGTTGAGGACAGAGGACAGTTTTCCCAAAATACTGTATGGCTAATTTGATCATTAAAAACTTTCTATATATCTTCTTACATTTGCAGGGTGTTTCCAAAAAGCGGAGTAAATTTTGAGCGCTTTCACAAAATATCACGAGGCACTTGTTAAACAAGTGCCTCGTGCCCTATTATAGAAGGCTAAGAGCATCTTAAAGGATACAGTAGGTTTGGATTTTTCAAGTCTGTCTTAATACAATACTTACATGCCCATATGTACGTTGAAAGAAACAACGTTGATACATAATGGCCATGTAGTATAGTGTCCCTTCCTCACATACGCGGAGGAGAGGCAGAGCATTGGCAATGTGCTCTTCTTTAAAACAATGAAATAGAAATGAAATAATTATAAGTATGCAATTGACACCATCCTGCTGATATTAAAATTGAAGTCTAGCTGATCAATATCTCCACTATAAGAACAGTTAAATGAGCCGAGTTACTCCAAACATAATTTCATCATACTTTCCAGCACCACGGACAGGGCTCTTTAATGCTGTTTTGAAAGACTGTGAGTGTTTGTGGAAATGCTTTCAAATAAAAACTGATGTTGGGAAACAGGGCCCAGGAAACGTACTCGCTAACTGCTCGTAAATCAGGTGGTCACTTGGGTAACAATAACAAATGGAAAGTCCCACAACTGATTGTAAAAGCAAACACAGCCCATCTTTAGTAAATGAACATGTTTGTAGAAAAATACTCTTTGCAAAGAGCATATCAAATTATGATAAACCATTATGAGAACAATAAAAAAATAGATGGCTACTGCTCTCTGACATTACAAGACAGCCGAGGCTAAATCAAGCACGGTGGAAAAGGGCTACAAAACCCTAATTTGAAATGAGGTCTGGTCGAGAGGCTTGCAAATGCAATTAAAGTCAGGTCATGTTTAATGGGCACAAAAATGAAAGCCTCCTGATGTGGAAAGCTGAAAAAAAAAGCTCTGTTCCTGTTAAGCCACGTTCAAGTTGCTGCCTTGATTCAAGACAGCAACCCTCTGCCCTCCCTCTCTCTCTCTCTCCCATTCAAAGGCTGCTGCACTTACAGGTTGGCCAGCCTCGAGGCTCTGATGTGCCAGATGCATTTGATAGGGCTCTTAAAGACCTCAGAGGGAGGATGAGGAGACTCTAGTCATACTGGAGGTAGGAGACACCAGAAACACCAGCCACTAAATCCTGCAGGACACCCGCTGGACTTCAGAACCAGTATGGTGCAGTTGACAAGCACTGGCTACTGAAGGAGGTGATTCTTGTTAGCAAATACACATCTAATCCGATCCCCATTATAGCTCTGTGAGTCTGTCAAGTGGTGCAGGTGTGCGTGTCTTACTCAAGGATACTTTCAGACAGTCCGTCCTGCAGCTGGTTAGATGTCACAGATGAGTAAGAACATTGGCTAGCCTTAAGCAGCATGACTCAATTCAAAAGCACATAACAAAACATGGTAAATCAGAGAAGCTCGAGAGCTCCAGTGTGAGTCGGTGAGTTTCACTGGTTAATTGGTGCAGCAGGGCTCCCTGAGCTCTGGCAATGTGATATGGATCCTGCTAGCAGCTAGTGGTCAGAGGGCCAGGACGCCTCGTCACCCAGAGAATGGTGATTAGCTCTGGGTAATGGTGCCTGCCAGCCCAATTAGCAGCATTATGTGTGACCACTACCCTGTGCTGCTAATTACAACCCGTGAGTGTGAGTGAGTGAATCAGGAAAAAGACAGAGGGAAAGAGGTGTGAGAAGGCATGTGTGTGTGTGACACCAGAAAGAGAGAGAATGAAGAATGACAAACGTGTGTGCATGCGTGCTACGTCTGTGTTTGCAGACAGCTGACCCTCTCCGCCACAGCTTCCACCCTGCCATTTCCAATTACAGCGAGCTTCAGGTCTTTGCTACAGCATCACCCAGCTTACTAGACCTCATTTGTTCGACACCAAGCGTCAATCAGCCATTAACACACTGATTCACGGTGAGACGCGGCCCACTGTCCTCAGTGTAATATTGAGGAGCTGCTGGGAGGAACTGCAGGGCACAATTAAATGTATCTGAGGGATGTAAGACTACTACTGTATTTCAATTGACTCTCTTTTTACATCATTAAAAAGGGATATTATTATTATTACAGTGGACCCAATGAGAAAAATCACTAACAGGGACAGTGCTGCAAATATAGCACATAGCGAAACACATACAAAAGGCAAGTTGAAGTATAGCATGCAGCTAAACTTCAATGAACCACTGTTTCCACTTAAAAACTGTTGCTATGTTTTGTGCAACACAATCATGTTCCTGTTGATGTTTACCAAATTTCCACAGAAAATACTGCTTTACACGACAGCGTATTCCCCTCAATTTAACAAATTAATCTGAATTAAAAAAGCGAATAAATTGGCCATTACTAACATTAAAAATCAATAAAAGTGACCCGTTCCTGTGGAAAAAAAAACGTAGCTTTGGTTTATTCAAATTTAAATAGATTTGACTTATTTAATTACCAGTACTGGCGAGTCATAGTCTACTGCAGGAACACACACAGACAAAATTACAGTGACAACAGTGCTGCTCTTTCACTTTAATTTTCCTCCCTTTTGAAATTCCCTACACACAGATTTAAATTCTAATTTATACACACAGGTTCACTTTTGAACATGCACTAATTTGAATGTACAACAGGTAAAATTGGCTTTTTGAATTACATAAATAATAATAATAATACTTGTCTGCTGTAGACCGTTGCTTTTTACAACTAGAACCAACTTCACCACAACAATGGCGAGAGTGACGTGAGGTGGCAGACATCATTCAGCCTCCTTGCAAGCAACAGTTCACATCCAGCTGCTGGAGGGAAGCTGAAGAGTGCCATTAAGTGCTGAGACTCTTCAACTTAGAAGCACTGCAACATGATTCATACTGTGCTCCTTTTCATAAACCTGTGTGTTCGACGGCTTGGAAGTTGGTGTATGTGCACAGCGAGTACCTAGCCAAACACATTAGCAGATGAAATTTTCTGCTCTAATTATGATTGTACAAGCAGGGCTATTCATCTCTGTTAATGTACTCATTGAGGACTACGGGTCAGAACAGTGTGAAACAAGAGAGAACAGGATTCTCAAAGGGAGGAGCAGATAAGAGAGGAAAGGGGAGGCAGGAAAATAGTGTTCCAGGCAGACCTGTTTTTTTTTTCATTAATCATTAAAAGTGATAATGTGAAATAATGGAAATGTTGTCGATATTTACTCTTGAAATCAGGGAGGAGTTGATGAAGCTAATTTAATTTTATGAGAGGCTGTTGCATTATGATCCTCATGCAAGATTCACAATATTATAATATGTGATTTCCTCCGTTTATGCACGCAATACATTTGTAATTTAGCCAATAAAACCACAGCAATACAGTTAGACTTAATCACACTTTTGTGCAGAAGACTTTCATAATCTGCTTGCAGCATTGTAAATCATTTCTTTACAGCACCATATGGTCACCGTAGCAATATGACAGTATGGAAACAGCATGGTTAAGAAACGTAGGCTACTCTAACCATCAGTATAAATATACTGAAAGCACAGTCCTCACTCATGACAAAACCACATTTTTTAAGTGCTGCTATTGGTTGAAAGCTGCATTTGAACCGTATTTTGGTCATGTTAGACAGACTGTCTGAATCCAATCAAAACCTTCCTGCCACAGCAGATCAATAGGCCTGCAGACAAATGACTACAGGACACTTGACAAATAAAAACATCAGGAAAGCTTGCGCTGCTTGCAATAAGTAACAATGCGCCATGCCCTCCTTGGCAAAAGGGTCCGGTACCAACTGATATAGGACAGAGTGCGCTGCAAGAAACAATGTCAGAATGTATCTGAAGGGCTCTCCCACTGGGCGCATACAGAGAACTATGTGCAGGTTGTTTCTGACTCGCTCTATCAGGTAGCCGAACAAGGAGTCTCCACTGTATTGTTTTTCCTGGCAGACTCAGGACAGACCTGACAGAGCATTGCATACCTAGAGGTAGAACCACAACAAAAACATGTGCTGCAAATTAGGATTAATATATTTTTCTAAATGATCTCCTCAAAGATTCACTAAGAGCTTGCCACAACCTTTAGTCAGCCATTAAGCTCTGGCTATATGCTGCTGGACCTAACGGTAGACAAATGCAGCATCGGCTGTGTATAAAACTCAGCTGTAAAACATTTTGGCCCATGATATGTAGCTCACCGTGTCAAGATGAGTCACACCTGCGTCTATTAATTTTCATCACTTAGTACTGCTCACTGCTTTGAATTTCTGGAAAACACAGTGTTAGTCTGAAGTCCCACATGAAATGGATTGGTTATATCTTTAATTTGTGAATAATGATGTAACTGTGTTCTGCATGATTTGTTGAGTGAAGTCAAATTCTGGCATGTTGTGTGCCTCCATAGCATTCAGTTAAATTAAATCTTTGTTGTTCAAAATTCAGAATTGCTATCCAAAATCATTGAGCCTGGTTTAGTTTACAGCATCAGAGTGATTGATTCTGACTGACTTCTGACTTTGCATTTGATTTTAGTCACTTTTGTCTTACTTGTTGATGCTTCTTGATGTGTAAAGGCATGGACAGAAAAAAAACAACACCTTCTTTAAAAAGGCTGACTGAAGAGGATGAAAGGAACTAACTGTACAAAGGCAGAGGTAATTCATCAAAATGGTAATTAAGGTCACTGAGTCAGGAGCCAAACTTCTTTATCCTGTTTTTCACAGAATAATTTAGGAAGTCATTAACTACAAATTGTGTCCATTGTCTATTGAGCAGGTCTTTTATGGACCTTTCAGCTTGGAGAAAAAATTTAATTTGGGCTTTGGACTAGACAGTCTGCACCTTGAACCAGCTGGGCAAATCTGAGTAAGATTTTCTCCTCCTGCTTATACACTACTGTAGTGTCTTTGAGCAAGGTACTCAGGCTGCAACTGCTAATGGAGCTAATGGAACTGCTAATGGTCACCTCCGATAGTAGAACAGGGTTTTCCCTGCCATTATGCAGCTTAGGCGCATAATATTGCAGTCGAGAGCGAATCTTCTACCAGTCTTTCCATTAGAATGCTGGGTCGGAAGTGGTTGTTTACTAATGTGAGATGATAAGCACTGATAAAACGATATTCATCAAACTAATTGAGTGCCAAATAGCTACCTCGTAAGCGAATAAGTACAAGAAGACTGTTGCTTAAGTACTATGCCTGTATTATATATACTGTGAGTTTTCGTGGCAGTCCATCTATCATCCCATCACCGCTGTCCTCAGTTTATTTGCCCGGACCAGTGGAAAATAAATCAATAACACAGCGACAGTGGTTAGTAACATACTCATCATGTTATGTTTTGAACACACCTGATGCACCTTACAGTTGGATCAGGGCTTGAGCATCAGCTGGTTCAGGTGTGCTCGAGCAGAGAGAAGTGGAAAATGGGCAGATGGGGTGGAGGTCTGGACCATTCCATGTTGTGTGTTATTGATTTATTTTCCACTGGTCAGGGGAACACAGAGTGCTATTATTTTTTTTATTTTGTAAAATAATAACATGTTAAAATAATTAGAGTAATTGCTGTGATATGTGTAAATAATATTATAATCATTTATCAACAGCAAGTTTGTCTTTAAGCTTTTTGAGCATTATCTATGGTAATAATAATGGTCCAAAATTATGTTAAATTTCTTAGTCAAAATCCAGTCCCCCCCAACCTCAACGACTGCACAGCACCTAAGCCCTCTAAAAACCAAGGGAAAACCCTGGTAGAAAAGTTTGCTTGTACAAGGTACGGTAGTTCTCTGCTGTGGATATGAACAAGAGTTTGAAAGTGTAGCCTCGTACTGCTGTACAGCAGGAGTGTGCTCAGTCAACCTTTCCTGGATAAATAAAAGTTGAAGGAAAACAGAAAGCTTGATTATCTCAAAGAGGTTAATAAATAAAAATTACCTCTGCCTTCACATTCAAAATGTCACTTTGTTGATATTGGAGTCTTGAACAAAGATGCAGTTAGAAGGGAGTTTCTTTCAGCAGAGACCAAATATGAGATGACAGCAAATAACTGTGACAAATGGCGTCTGTGTAAAGTGTTCCATTTAGTGGAGATCAGCAACATAAGGGCGGCAATCTGAGACAATTAATATTTAATGTTCAGACAGTCACGGCAATATAATTCACTGCAATTATGTGCAAATGAACTTCTCTTACACATTCTGAGGCACAACAATCTCTAGCCCTCTGCTATATTGTCATTTTGATGATTCCACTCTCTTTTAAGGGAACTATAGCAGTTCTATAGCAGTTGAATCTGTAGTGAAGAAGCAGCAGCATGAAGATTGTCTGTAACAGAAGACTTATGGAAGCTTTATGAGCCCATGGTTTGATCTAATCTTGTTTCATTTCCGTCTTTGGTTCCAGTTTTCCTTGTTTTAATTTCTTAGAGGTTAGGGTGGTTTCCTCACTATAAAGGCATCAGATATAGTCATGTTCTTTCTCAAACATCAGGGAATGTGCAACACTGATGTAGTATCAGTGTGTGTGTGTGTGTGTGTGCTCTCACCTTGTCTGAACTCCTGCTTGCCGTACTGCTTGGTGTCTTCCACCTGGAATATCTGGTACTCAGATATTGGCGGCCATCTTAGACAGGCTCTGGCTCCCTAACTGAGGGAAAAACACACACAAAGACGTGGCTAAATACACACTTACACACAGGTGGTCATGGAACACAGCATGGAAAGAAAACGAAACACTTGCACACTAACTCATGCTCAGGGATATTTTCCAAGAGAGGCTTATCAGCAAGTGCCTTTCTGCCTTTCATGCTGTGGTTGGAGACTGAATACTTAAAGAACACATAATACTACTTATTCATAGCCCTTGTGCATGGACAACATACTAAGTAGTAGTATAAAGACAGCTTGCAAGGCTGACAAAGGGTTCTTACAAACATTATAGATGCTGGAAGATTATTTTGCACGTGATCAAACCTGCTAGACTGCAGTCATACAGTTTTGATAAACTGCCAAATACCTTAATTTTTCCTTAATCATTGGAGCATCTGATTAGCATTGTCACCAACCTTTCTCCCTTTGTCAGAAAAAAAAGGTTCAGATTTCTTATGTTTTAGAAGAGCGTTGTCAATGTTAATGGAAATTAACACCTATGAAAACCCACAATACCCACAGCCACATAAAAACTAATTGTGTGACAACACAATGAGTGTTGATCCATGTTGTTTCTATAGTAATGTAGTGCCATTGATTTGCAATGGCATGTGGTAAAGTGGCACATTGACAGCAGCGTGTAGAGAGCTGAGTCTGGTGCTGAGAGGCCTTCTCTCTTTCAGCTACAGGGTAGCTTTTAGCTGCGCCTCATGCTGTGTTTTTCAAAGGAGCTTCAAACTGGGCCTGAATCATGAAACTGGCAAACAGTGAACACAGCAAAGACACATCAGAGTACAGCAGATGAGGACCTCTAATGTTGATTGTGGTAATGTACTGGATTGACTGGACAGAATGTGACGAGTGGAATTGACGCTGTGGGTTGATGGATCAGGGGGATTTTCTGCACTGTGTCAATTTAAATGTGTATGAGAATGTGTGTGTTGTGTTCACGGACACACTGTGCACAATGGTGTCTCGGAAGAGCACCAGGCTCGTGGGCACTACGACAGGTGTCATGTTGTAGTCCTCCAGCTGGGTTTCCATGAATTTCTTGAGACCCTTTTTGTCCGGTAGGTCCTCATACACAGAAGAAATTACCTGAACCACGCAAACACATATCTCCTGCTGTATTCATCAATCTGTCAGTTAAGATATTACAATTGATTGATTCCTCAAATGATTATTAAACCATAGTCCATCGTCTAATCCATCATCTTAACTGTGAGGCCATCTCACAGGCCATGTCACAACATGACATTACTGTGTATATAAATATTGGCAGTTGTTTGTTGGGGCAGTGAGCCAAGTTTCTCTACCAGCAAAGCAAAAAAGGCCTCTATGTCACTGTGATCTGCAAGCCGGTCTGAGAAAACCCTGAAATCAACAACAAAAACAAAGATCATCCAGTATATATACAACATAAGTGTCTGTATGTTTTGGATGATGTTCCCATATTGTTAAATCGTGAAAATAGAAAATATAAGGAACTGGACAATGTTGGGCTGTCTTGGTTGACAAGAGTATCGCATGGAGGTACGGGACAGTGCCTGTGGAGTGGAAGACTGGGGTGGTGGTTCCTGGAATGTGCTCCAATTATCGGGGCATCACACTGCTCAGCCTCCCCAGGAATGTTTATTCCAGGGTGCTGGAAAGGAGGCTCCGATCGATTGTCGAACCTCGGATACAGGAGGAACACTGTGGTTTCCGTCCTGTGGACAGAACAGTGGACCTGCTCTTTAGGGTTAGTGGAGGGGGGTCTACATATGTTTTGTGGACTTGGAGAAGGCTTACAACCACGTCGACCATGAGTATGGGGCCGTTGCTTCGAGCCATACGGTCCTTATATGACCGGAGCGTCATGGTGAAGAGGGAGCTGAGCTGGAAGGCAAAGCTTTCGATTTACCACTCGATCTACGTTCCAACCCTCACCTATGGTCATGAGCTTTGGGTAGTGACCGAAAGAATGAGATCGAGGACACAAGCGACCGAAATGAGTTTCCTCCGCAGGGTGGCTGGGCTCAGCCTTAGAGATAGGCTGAGGAGCTCAGACACCCAGAGGTGTTGAAAGGAGCCAGTTGAGGTGGTTAGGGCATCTGATCAGGATGCCTCCTGGGCATCTTCCCTTGGAGGTTTTCACCCCGGAGTAGATCCAGAACACACTGGGGGGTTTACTCTTCTGGCCGTGGAATGTCTCGGGATCCTCCAGGAGGAGTTGGAAAACGTTGCTGGGGAGAGGGATGTCTGGACTACCTTACTTAATGGATGGATGATAAACCCCTTGAAATGTACCATGTTGCTTTCGAGGAGGTACCTATGCAACTCTGCATGGTGCCGGTTGCCAATGGCAGCAAGAGGTACATGAATTATTTAACTTCATAAAACTCAGAAACCTTGAAAAATGACATCAGTAAACTGCACACAGCAGACTAATGTTACCAGCTGAGTTAGTTGGTTGGTCACTCATTGCTGCATAGGAATCACTTTTAGATTTCAATCTTGTGTTTTACTTTGTCCACCAATAAAAAATATCTTCCACCTACAAAGAGCCACAAACCTGACAGCAGAATTCCATTTGGTAATCAGGGTGAATACAGGCCATTTCAATTTGAGAATTGGATGTTCTTCTCTGTTGCAACCCTGTTCCTGATTTAGACTGATAAAGTGGGTTTATTTTTGCATTACGATCTTGCCTACTGCAGCTTGAAATTTATTTGCACAACATTAGCACTTAAGTGGAATGATAAAAAATATGATAGTAGAAAAAAAGAGATATGAGAGAGATATGCAATTAATAATATGCAGCTCAGATAAAAATGCCTAAGAGGCTTATATCAACTTCTCACCTCAAGACAAATGACAACAAATCAAAATGAAACGCTACTACTGTCACTACTCACACAGACAACCAAAACCAAATGACAATCCAAAAACAAGAGAATACCAACAGTATCCATAAAACAACTAAAGTAATTACTTGTAAATCATCACAAAGGAAAAATGGTCATACAAGTGATATTGCATGTTTTAGCCAAATATGCACCTGTACAGCCGTTCTGCACGGCAAAGGCATTAATAAATTAGACTATTTAATGGTTTGAGATCTCTATAAACTAGAATAAGCAGCTTGAGAAAACTGGAGCAGGGAGGACATTTATATTCCTGCTTTAAAAACAATCTGACATTTACAAAGAATGACATTCATCTTGCTAATGCAGCACAATTAATACGGTAGCCTGCGTTCAGCACTTTAAAACGACCACACATCTCTCCAGTCACCAGATCCAAACTGGTCCAACTAGACAGTGGAGTTGGAGGAGCATGAGGTAAAGACAGGTTAACATCCATTAAAACTGCCCTGTTTGTGCTATGCTTGCTTTATATTATTGTATTTGTATGTTTTTTTTTCTAACACAGATTGACAAAAAGCATCCTATCATCTAATTGACAGCAGATGAGCAAATGAACATTAATTCACACCATTTTCTGCCTCTTTATTATTATTGATTTGACCGTGACAACGTACACTGTAATTATGTGAAAAATATAATAACTTTTCAATGGATTTCAATTGAGTCATTAGATTTCATCCACAGATTTCCATAAATAAGTCATCCCAGTTCTGATGTATTCTCTACATATTGATCAATAACACTTCTATGTGTGGAAACCCTCCCATGAATATCATGCTCATATCAAGATTTATCTACGTGTTATTGTAGTGGTAGAAAATATGTGTAATCTATGCTTATAGAGTGGATAATACCTGGGATATTACACACAAGATCAATGGGACTACACTGCTCACAAAGTATTGATATTCAAATATCCAGCTGATAATATCTGGAGGGAAAAGCAAGTGGAGGGAGCGGTAAGACAACTTGAGCGAGTGAGAGAAGAAAGATACACAAAAGAGAGAGACAGAGATGCTGGTTACCTGAAGCACTAATGGATCCAGTCTGTGGATGTTTTAATGTTATTAGGGAGGTCTGGGTGAGATCTCAGCACACCCTGAAGGAGATGGGGAGGTTGACAAAGAATAAAAACAGATGCACAGTTGAGTGTTATTTGATATCTAGCATACACTACTTTTTTTTATCCTTATAAATAATAACATCTCACCATAGTGAAAAATTACACTAAATAGCATATTGAGATGGATGGTTTCTATTTTGTAAGTCCACATTTGTTAAATATAACCCAAATAAACTCAGACTGTATATCCTCTCCAGGCTGAAGGTTCACTACATGGAATGGAAATAATAGTCGGACTATAGAAACACTGGAGTACAGTACCATTTGTGTGTAAATTTAGACCAGTACTTGATGTTGATGACCAAACCCATCGGGACGTAACTTGGCCTGATGGGTTCTGCTCGGGCTGAGGACTGAGAGAGACTCAGTTTTGTATTGAGGCTTATTGGCTGGCCGCCTGGAGAACTGCAGACTCTGTGTCATCTACAGTATACAAAAATGTACAAGGGTAGTTTCCCTTTCAACTGGTCATATTTATCGGACTATTTTCAGCTCAGGTTTGAAGTCTCCAAACCGTACACTGCCACTGCAGAATGAGGGTTCAAACACCCCTTATGCTCATGATGTGGCAGAAGAAAAAGTTATGAAAACAAGTCATGCTGCTTTTAGCCCATCAAAATCCTTGATTACTGTGTGTATAATACTGAAAAATATAGAAAGATATTTATGCAAAACAAAAGTACTTGATGAATAAGAACACATTATCATGGATTTCGAAGAGCCAGAAGCAGATCTATTTCTACTAACTTTTAGTTTAATGTGGCAAATGCTTCCTCAGTCTATGGCAGTAGTGAAGTATGTGGAGTTCAAGCCTAAAAAGCAAATAGCTAACAAACCCATATAACGTTTTGTATAGGACTGATATGACACAGATGCAACCAGGCAAGCAGGAACTGCTATCTTTACAGGCTGGGGCAGACTTGAGTTCAGACATTATGAAAAATACTGTGATTACTGAGCATTTTTTGTTCAGTAAGTTCAGGGTTAAAAAGCCCTCAAATTTCCAAGATTTCTATAACCATTTGTACTTCATTTTTCTTGAACAAATGTTTGAGGTATTGTACAGTATGTATGTGTACGCTATGTGTGTACCTGTATCCATCTAAGCCATCATCACGTGTTCTTGCGTGAAATACTCCCTGAGGTTGAAAAGGTAGTGTATCTTGGTTGGAATAGGAGGAAAACGGGCTCTAACAGCATAATACAGTTCTAAGGTGACCTCAGTCCGAATCTCTCCAATGGGCTTCGCCTCCTCCTTAAACCCCATATAGCTTCTGGTTGATCATGGTACTGTAGATCCACCTGATCTGGGACTCCTGCATGTGGAGAGAAGACAGGTCTGTTATGGTTTTGTACATCTTGTAAATGACACAGCCATGTCATGTCAATGAGATAAATGGATTTCAAGGAAGAAAGAACAGGAAATGCATACAAAAGGGGACACATTGATGAAAGACGAAGGAGAGGAACAAAGCCATTTCATGTTGTCCACTTCACATATTCAGGAGGCAAGGCAACTCTATAATTATTTCCTGAATGCAATATGGCTAAAAAGCAAATTTATCTTGTTTCTTTTGTGGCGGAGAGAGGGAGAAGAGAACAAATAACGGAAAACCAGGACTGAGAAAGGAGAGCTGGGGACAAGTGGCGGAGGTAAGATGGACCAGAAAAGGTTGAAAGGAGCACAACAACAGAGATGAAAGACTGCCAGAAAATTGAAAAAGACTGAAAAGAGACAAGAGGTGAGCTGGAGAGCGAGCGGGGCAATGAGTGGAGAGAGAAAGTAAAGTATGAAAAGCCAAATAAAACAAAAAAAAAGGAAAGAAACAAAGAGAGACTGAGGAAAGCTGAAAAAAAAAATGAGACGGGGGAAACATTTGCAGGCAGCCTCTCAGTCAATCATAATCTCCTGGGTGTTGGATATGAGAGAGAGAGAGTGCAATTTTGCAGTGGTTATCATTATCATCACGGCTATAATCATAATCAGGGTAATTCCAGTGTGGGGAGATGGAAAGGCGGATGGCAAAGGGTGATGGAGGAGGATAAAATGTCAGATAGGAGGAACAAGGACATTACCAGGTGTAACCATGGTGAAATGCACAGAGGCAGTGATACAGTAGGTGGATGAGAGTGAAAGAAGGACAGAGGGTGTAGAAAATAGACAGATTGCTAAAATGAGTATCAGCCTCTTTTAATTAAATCAGACACTCACAATTACCAGGTTTACAAAGCCTGTGTTGATAATAATAATGTTAGTTTTCAGGGCAACACAAAGCACTGGCAATGTAATGAAAGAATAATATAATAAGGATTTTTTGGTATATATCAGAGAGGTCTGAAACCCTTTCAATTCAATGGCCCTGTTGAAACAACCCCTTTATTAAAACTGTGGCTGTCTGCTGTTTAGATACCTCTACTACTACTACTACTTCTACTAGTACTACTATTGCTAACAAAATATTAAGTCAAAAAAAGTGGAGCAAATGGTACAGGAGAACTTTTAAGGCCATGACTTTATATGTAATCTAAACAGTATAATACTTACAGCCATCTGAAATTATGGCTGTAATAGGGCACATCGCTAAATAGGAAAAGTGGATATTTAAGTGAAGGAGAGGATAAAGTTACAATAGCACGGAGAGGAGAGGAGATGACTTACATAATGGAAGGTCATATTGACAAGATATGCGAGTCCTCCCTCCACCAGGGACGCCAGCAATAACATGTCCTAACAGTTCAGATACACACACACGAACCAGCAGGACTCTATCGGGAACAACCACATACACACCAAGGTTTATGCAAATGTAAAGATACAGGAAATGTAACTTGTAAGCATACTTGTATAATCAGTATCACACACCTTTGAAAATAAATCAGCACACTAGGTTCTTGTATACAATTAGTCCCACACACTGAAAAAGAAAAGCGATTAAGAGGTAATTATAGGGGAGACACTAAGGAGGCCGAACATTGATAATCTCACACACCTACAGGCTGGCCACACTTGCTCCCTGACCAAAATGCGCTCTCTTACATTGACAGACTTAAAGATCTGTTCATGGAGGCGACAGCAGAAGCTGTAGTCCAGCGGTGGCCGGGAGCCAAAGTGGTCAGGTGCCGGTATGTTAAGGTCATCCAGGAAGCACAGCAGGTGTTTCCTGCCTGCTGGCACAAACACAAACCGTTGGTTCTCTTTTCTATTCTGCTCTGCACTATGGATAATGTTATTATAGGTGGACTGGACAGTGGTGGAGACACGAGGGGAGAGAAGGAGAGATCCAGAGAGGAACAGATACTTTATAGTGTTTTTCATTGTGTAACCAAGCAGCCGGTTGCACCAGCTCTTTAAACTCGGCCTATGATGAAGTGGATTGGCAGCTAAGATTATTTTGCTGCTCGGCCTGGTGAGACTTATTTCTGGAATTGTTTTGATTCTTTCAGTGATTTTTGTGTTTACGTTGTTTGTTTTATGATGGTAGGCAGCTAAAATGTTTTTTGGAAACTGATCTACACTTATGGTTATGATGACTGAATTTATGATCATTTGATTAAACTCCTCTGTTTGTGCACCTTATGGTTGACTCACCTAAAAACATGTTAATTAATGCTTAAGTGGCATTATAGTTTCTTGTGCGCATGTTGCTAAAACAGATTAATTCCTTTTTTTGTGCATGTAATTATATTTGTAACACCACAAATGTCAAATAATCAAGTCAGTAAAACTCTCCTTTAAACATAATACCAAATCGCCGTAACAGCAGCAAACTATTTGAGCTAAAACTAACTGAATTCAAATAAATATTAAAGAGTCAAAAACAGCATTTAATCCATGAGGCGTTAAATTGTTTAGTTACACTGAAATGTCACTACATGAAAATAATTTTTCAGATCAACTACAGTAAATAACTGAAAGATTGATTTTTTTTCACAGAGCTAACACAATTCTTACTCAGTTCCACCATACCATACAGTACCTCCAAACTCTCTATTTAAAATAATACCTTTTGGAGTTCCTAGAAGCCACACACAAGATTCATTTTCAGAGACAAATAGAGGCTTCGGAGTAAGGTATTAAAATAGGTGTGAGAGTAAAAGTGTGAGGGAGGAGGAGATGGATTGATACGGGCAAAATGATTCAAGCCAGGTGAAATGCATCAAATTGGAGAAGATAAGGGTAGAATAAGAGAAATTGAGCTATTAAAAGAGGTGCATGACTGAGAAAAAAAAAAGACGGAAGGAAGAGGGAGAGTGAAGCACTCACGGAGGCTAGAGGGAGAAAGATGAATAGACGTGCGGATGAACAGAAGGAAGGAGAGTGGATGAAGGATAGAAAGTTGGAAAAGGCAGAGAGAGAGAGAGAGAGAGAGAGAGAGAGAGAAAGCAGGTGTAAGATTCATGGAGAGCACTTATCCCGAAATATATATGAATCCGTGGCAGGAAATGAGACAGATGCAGAAAAGAGAGGAGGGAAAAATGGCAGGGAGAGAGCTGCCAGGTTAGAATGACTCTTGCTCAGAGTAGTTGCCTTGGAAAGTTTGGTGGTAATGGTGATGGATGTGGAGGAGGAGAAGGGTTGGGGGGAGCACGCGGTGGGGGTTGTGGTGACGGATGGTGATGGTGGTGATGGTGGTAAAGGTGGGGGGGGGGTGAAGAGTGCCTCCATCATCCCCGGCTCTCTAACAGCCCTTCATCAGAGCTGTCCGGTGCTGACGTGACTCAGCCTAATTGCGGCGCCTTGGAGCTACGCGTCACTTTTACTCTAATTGTAGTGAAGCCGAGATGGAGGCTACTCAGAGTTGCCACGTGGTCGGGTGGAGGCAGATGCTCTCTCTCTCACACACACACACACAAAGAGGACTAGCACGTGCACACCCAACACCTGTACTCATCCACCTTTGCCTGGCCGCATCTCATGCTGTGACTGAGGTTATATTTAGCTGACAGGTGAAATGTGTCTGCTATAGCTGTGCATATGTGGGCGAATTCATGTGCATGTGTGGGGATCTATACATTTGTCCATGACTGTGTGTGTGTGTGTGTGTGTGTGTGTTGCCTTTTGGACATATTGAATACATAACATCCATGTAGTGGTACTACAGGAAAGAGAAGGACACACACACATGCTGAGGGACAAGCACTAAGAGCTAATTTAATGGACACATGATACTATCGAATAAAATTGAAGCGAAAGACGACAAGACATCCTGACTTTTCCCAGGTGTTTGTAAAGCTCCAATATATCCCATAATGCATCCAATACCATCATTTTGTTTGAGCCTCCCTGTCTGGTAAACCACATTCCCCAAGTTTGTAAAACAAGCTTTCTATTTACATATTTTTAGTTCTCAACTAAAAACCGAGACAACCCTGATGACATCATCAGGTTACCCCTTAAAGGTGCCCTGTGGAGTTTTGTTTACATACTGTGTATCTTTGAGGTATAACACAGGTCTTCTTTTGCACTGCCTTTGTTGGCACATCGATAAATTTGTTAGCATGTTACCACCAAATGTCGATCAGCGGAATAGCATGAAACCAATGATGGATGTGAATCGCACCATCATTGTACTCGTGCATGTGCATCCTCGTGCATGATACAAATGAAAAACATAGCGCTACTAGTGGTCAAAACCTCCATAAAGGTGTAAGTTGTCCAGCTCTAACAGGTGCAATAAAGCTAACAGGACAGTAGGGGACATGCCAATCAAGTTTGCACACACCCACACAGACCTGTATGTCCTCTGTCCTTGGAAAGATGTCCTCAATCTAAAAAGACAGGCTCTTGCAAGGATAGAAGAACAAGAGCACAGACCTGACAGACAGATAGACACACACACACACACCTCATGCACAGGCACCAACCTGTGAAGACATAGTTATCCAAGCCCTGCAGGACACCCTGGAACACTGACGTTTTACCAGTGCCCACGGGCGCAGTGAGTGGCACTGGGTACTGACCCAACACCAGAGCCTTAACAAAGGAGATGTAGTGAACGGTGTCCACTTCAATCTAATAGATCACAGTACATTCATAATCTTACAGGACGGAGCGCTGCAGCTGAAATAGATGTGCTGCACATATTAGTGATTAGATGTTATCACATCATATGTACACCTTCCATTTCAATTTAGGAACTCAATGTGGTTTGACTGTAGAAACTGTTGCTTGTTGGTTGAAAGAAGACATTTTGGAAAGTGACATTTTGTACACTGTTTAGGCAAAACTGTCTCTGATAAGCAGTCAGTAAAGTAACTGAACTGACAGACGTGGAAATGGATGAAAGGATGAGCGGAAAGTGGGATGAGATGAGACAGACAGGATAAGAGGGGAGGGATGAAAGCATGACAGGAGAGAGAAAGACGGAGATATGAGATAAGGGATGAAGGGTAAGAATAAGAGAGACAGATGAAAGCATGAGGGGTAACGGGGGTGACACGGTGACGTGAGAGGTGAGGTGGAATGACAAAAAAGGGAAAGATAACGGGAGAAGAGACGCGGGGGTGGGGAGGTGAGCGTGACACATGGGGATGAGAGAGGAATGGGTAAACTGGGGTGAAAGGGGGAGGAAGAAAACTTATTAAGTATTATAACATTTGACACACTGTATGATAAACAAAATGCATGCTTCTTTTTGCCATTTTCCATGTAGACATAGGTATAAAAAAGACGCCTTTTCCCCACTGAAGATGGCTAATCAAAGTCTTTAAACTATATCACAGGAAAAATTGAAACAAAAACATAGCTGGAAAATAATTAAGTATCAAGGCTTTTCTACAGACATAATGAAAAAACAATTTCTTAACTTGAGTGTCCACAATTTCAGTTACGTTCTTCAGATTCTTCACCTACACGTGCCTGGTAACAAAATATTCTTTATTCTGTCGGAGCCCCACAGCACATTAGAAATTAGACATGCAGGTCTAACCGCCAATCTTTATTATCTTAAATTAACCAAAATGTAAGTGTTATATAATAAACTATACTAAAACAACACTTGGAAGAGGTTCTTCATACAGCAAACACAAGTATGGAAGCGATTCTGTGTGTGGAGGTGAGCTTGGTGACTGAAGGCAAGCAAGCCTGGCAGCAGGTGGCTGGCAGGTTGTATATAGTGTCAGATGCACATATACACACAGACTCACACATACACGCATACATCACCTGGGGTCAGGTACACAAGGCCAGACAGCTACTCACTTGGCAGCGCAGCACCAGCCCTTTGGCAGCTTATCTTCAAAAGGAGACCAGGTTTTGTTCTTGGTGTCCACATAATTTGGGCAAAATAGTGTCCTGAAAGAGTTCAGAATGAAAGAGTTCAATGCATAAAAAGGTTCAGACAATGTTGGTGCCTGCAGAGAGAGGGATTTCAGTTTGTCGACAAATAGGCAGCAGGAAAGCTACAGTATATTATTCTCAGCCTGTGGTGCATTTACAGGTAAGATGTTATTCCTCTGTAACCTTCAAGACTTGTCTCTTTCTTCAGAATGCCCAATTAGAGGAGGGAAAGCACAAACGTTCTTTCTATGTAATCCAAAAACACCAACAGAATGCGTGTATGCTGTGTGTGTATTAATGTTAACGCTTGTGCAACGTAGGAGGATTCAATGGTCCGCAGTTCTTGGCAGCCATGGAAGACAGTCCTATACAGAGCATGAAACCTAAATGAGCAGATGAGCCAGTACTACAGGCCAACTATGGTAATCAAAGCACTGATCCCAACTATTATGAAGCACCTTTCCTTTCTCATGATTAAGATATATTTAGCAGCTTCATCATATTGGCTTTTGTGTTCTGTTTCCTTCAGTACATTTGCCACAGGTTTAGTGCAATTGTTGAATCCTGTGGATCCAATGTTCCCACCTGGTACTTGACTCTAGTACTGGAGGACATTTGTAGGCTCTTGGTTGCACCTTTGGACTCTGTAGATCTCTGGTTTGTATTATAAGTGTTGTAATCTCTTCCTCTCTTTAACAGCGCAGTACTGTATCAGTACTGAATATCATGTCTGTATGTTTCTGAAGAGAAATGAGGAAATTAAATTAGCATTAACTGATTTTCACCTTTTAAGTTCATATGGCAAACTTGTTGGCAAAACATTGCTTATTTAAACATCCATCGGATATGGAGTAACATTAGCATTCATTTGGAGTGCTTCTGGCGACCTGGTGGATGTAATTAAAATATGAACTGTGCTGTTAGCTCTGTTTTGGTCTACACCAACTCCTGCTGGATATATCCAGCAATGTATCTGCTAAATGCTCCACTATGTTCACCAGCTAGTTGCTAGCTTTGTCTGTCTGCCATTTGGTGCTCAGCAGGTAGTGTACAGTGGGTGTATCTGAGCTTTTCCCACTGAAATAGCTGCCTGCTGTGGCTGGTGAGACACAGTAAAGATGCAGGCTGGAAGACCAAAACAATGAGCTGAGAGATGATGAAAACCTCCTTAGAACTGAGGGTATCTGCAGAATCCGGTGATATTTCTCTGTGGGTTAATAACTACAAGCAACCCTTTTCACGTACACATTTGACCCATTGTTAATACAAAAACATTGATTATAGCAGCTTTAAGTACTGCTTGCAGTGCTGCTGCAATGTGAATCATCTTGCCAGATCCATGCAAACAGAGCACCTCATGTAGAGAGAAAAGTGAAAACCTGAGAAGTTCAGAGTTTCAACATGCCTTTGTTGAAGTGCCAAAGTATGCAGACTTCTACTAACCCACTGATGGGATCAAAGACACACAACACATGGAAACAAAGCAACGCATGGCTGTGAAGCAAAAAAAGTATCTCCTCATGTGCTCTGCTTAACTTAACCACAAAACAAGTTGAACTTCTCTCCAAGTTTTCAACTAAAGGAAGCAGACAGCGATATGAGAGTGACAATAATAGCAGAAAAGATGGACTGCAAACATTTGATGTTCATGTTATTTCCACTTCACAGACATAACAAGGGAAAGCTATTCAGCATGACGCAAATGATAAAGTCATGGAGTGGAATGGGATAAAGTCAGTCACAACATTTCATGTTCCTGATTCAGGTATATGAAACGCCATCTGGGTAGCAGACAGATGACTCCACAGAGCTTGGTGATGGGGACCAAATTAAAGTTCAAGTCTGAACATTTCTCAAACGTTTTACAGGGTCAACCTCAGCCTGTACAGCGAGCGACAGAGAGAGGAACTGATGGAAAGGGGAGAGCAAGGACACCAAGGAAAAGGAATATATATATATATATATATATATATATATATATATATATATTGCATAGGCAATATGTATTTTACAAATAAACATATTCATTATATTCACTGCACTAAATTCCAGTAAAGCACATCCCATAGCACACTTTATACATTTTATTCATTTTTCTACATTTTTTCAAAATCTTAGTGTTGCTTTACTTGTGCTAGCTGTAGCCCTGATGTTAAACTATAGTGTAGTTTCAAACAACATTCATACAAATCAAGACTAAACATAATCAACTGGGAATAATGTGATTATCCTGGATACTAAATATGTGGATTATATAATGGCATAGGTGCAAAAGTGGCTGTGTTGCTGATATAAACAAGCCAGCACAGTACGCTGATATACCGTCCAAACAGGATGACTTTCAAAGAAACTGCCAACTTATCAATAAAACGTGTGGTCATCAAGGAATGGATTGGCGTTTTAAACAATGAATGCTCACTCATGTGGAGAAATTGTTATTGTATTCAGAACGGAGAGTCTTTAAGCCAGTGAGTTTGTGAGGCAGCCTAAGTTTGATTTAATACTCCCTCCATCATTTAATCATGTAAAACACACAAACAGGGTGGTGATTTGTTGCCTGTCACTTCGTTCCATTTCTAATGTGAGCCAGACTGTCAGCTAAATGGATCAAGCCACTTGGATGTTCCGGCTCCTTTTCCGTTTTTAAGCTATTAATCCTGGCCTGTCTTTGTGCTTCTGCCTTGTTGGATTTGCAAGACAGAAACCAAAACTGCTTCAGTTTGTTTCCTTTGGAGAAGTTTTACTTGCTGCCCAGAAGAAAACAACTTCTAGTCAATGTATACTCACTTTGACAAAGTGTTTTCCATTTGGAAATGTGGTGGCTAAACCTGGCACTGGTCAGGTTTCCATTGTCACCTGTTCAGGCGAGGAGATTTTCCCTCTGTTGATGAACGTGGGAACCTTGTTGTCATCCGTGATGGAGTTGTCATACCCACAGTGTGTCTCGAGTTTTGTCAAACACAATCAACTGGATCCTAAAGAATAAAGAGGAGAAGCAGAGTGTGTGTGGAGAAGAGGCGAGGTAAAGTGCAATGATAAAAGACTACCCACACACACTCTAATTTGCCTTATACTTCTCTCTCCATAGTCTCTCCATTTCTTAGTCTTCTTTCCTGTTTCTTCCTTCATTCTATGTTGACAAGAATATTTTACTTTGCACAATACTTTGACCCTTTTCTACTTCTTAGTAGGGCTCACCTGCAATGCTGATAATCGAGAAATTACCAAAATGTCAATAGAAATTGAAGTCCTCCCCTGCTTAACATTTCGAAGCATGTTTGCAGTATTCATGCAACTTTGGACGTCTACAAATGTTAACTCTTTTTTCAAACGTGGCATGACATTTCCATATTTTAGTGTCCCCCCAAAACAGGACCAAAATGTTGCTGTCCGATGTCCTTAATAACAGGGTCCCTTTTCTTAATTTTGTCCATGTTACTTCACTCCCTGCTCATTTATCAGTCCCCCCACACTGACATTTGTTCCATTCCAAACCGCGGTGTAACAAGTCACAGTAACTTTTAAATGTGACCGAGACCAAACCAACAAGAGGGAGAGACACACAGACACACAGACACACAGAGGAGGAAATGCAAACACACGTTTGACAAGTAAAACTGTCACAAGCCTTCTGGGATTGAGCCTTTTGGCAAATAAAGGTAGGAGGGAAAGATAAACAAGTCAAGCTGAAAGGAGGAGCAGTCAAGCGCTCAAGCAGACATACGCAATCACAGACTCACACACACACACATTCACATACACTCATGCGTCTGCTGATGCACCTGCATGCATGTTCACATAAGGACAGACGCAACAACAAAGCAGATGGTAAACTAAGGAGACCACACTACTCCACAAACCCTAACGGAGTTAGATTTCAGTAAAGGGGGAAATAAAAGACGATATTGAGGAAAAATGGAGGCAAATGGAAGTCGTGCCCATGAATGCAAGCGTACAAACACACACACGTATACACACAGAAGTGCCAGCAGGTGATAGCATGATTGATTTATGGATTGATTGGTGGTTGTGTCTCAGCTGCTCGAGCCATCTCGTCTCAGTGCATGGACTGCAATGCACAAACACAGCTGGGAGCAGGCAGAGGGGAACAGGTGATCAGAGCGAGAACAGTGCAGAGATAAATATCAAGTCACTGTGATAAGAAGTGGAAGGCATGAAAGGCAATGAATTTGAAAGAAGAGAAACCGGCAGAGCAATTAGAGGTGGGGAAATGGAACAGAGGAAAGGAGGGAGGAAATAAGGGGCGTTCAGGGGATGAATACGATGAATGGATGCAGTGAAAATGGATGGCTGTGCGTGTGTGTGTGTCTGCAAAAGCTACGGAGTATGTTTTCATTTGCTCTAGTATGATGGTTACGATCAGATTTTGTCCTGGTTGTGTGTTTACACATGTAAACATCATAACACCAAAGGTCCAGCAGAAGGCCCTCCGTGCACTGGTAGCACATATCTGTCTGCTCGCTCCCAGGGCCAATGGTGGAGCTACGTAGCAGTGACACAGGCCAGAACGCATAGGAAACTGGTCATTTGGGGAAACATAAAATTGTACTTCATCTTTATCATTTGCCCCCTCCCATATGACAGTACATGATTGTCTTTTTGCTTGCTGATTGGGTCCACTCAGAAAGCCTGGTGAGTCTGGCAGCAATTCTGGAGAGTTCAGATCTGATCTGTGAGTCTTTTTTTTCTTTGTCAAGGGGTGAATTGAGGCTACAAAGTCATTTGTAATCTGAGTGGTGGAATAATAAAGAAAGGATCAATAAACACACTCAGCATATCTATTTACAAGTTTCCATTTACTGCTCCAAAGGAAAGCCCTGAAAGGGCATGAATATTTCAGTCATGCATATACAGTAAACCTACATTTTCTTGCAACTTACCCTTCCATGTTTGCTTTAAAAGATGAACTGAGGCAGATAAAATTTAAACATTATTTTGTGACTACATTTTCTTGACTTATACCCATTGACCTGCAGTATATGGCCCACATAACAATTTGTGGTCTTAATTGAAGGGTGAACACTGCAGTATTATGTAGCTGCAAGCAATATGGCAGACGTTACTACCAAGCTAGCAGGTGTCTTTTGGTAAACGCCCTTTTTTGTGCTTTCCCTCCTTTTTAGAGTTTGAACGTTCTCATTCACATCAATTCTTTTGATGCTGAATCCACCTGATGGTGTAAGAATAATAATACACTGCAGAGCAGAGCTAAAAGAACATGGATGTGATTCAGCAATCACACCGAATTGAGAGAACATGAGAGTGAGAACAAGAGAGTTCACTGAAGCATTTGCTGTATTGTAAGTAGTGTGCCTTATACTGGCTACATTCTGAAGACATTTAATTACATTAACATGTTACAGGTACATGGTACATTATAGTGTAATTCAATAAAACATGGCCGAAATCTACAGCCTCAGAACCTACTAGAGCTGATTCATCTCACTGTAGACTGAGCACCACCATGTGATAATGATTCAAATTGATCATTTTGATTATTAACCTTATTAACCTCAACATAAATGCGAATGACAAACTATTAACAATTAATTTGCATCCCTGGAGGGTTACATCCCTTCTACAGATGGCAGAATATTATACAGATTTGTCCACCAGAAGCATATAAACATTTTAAACATCTGGTCAACTCTCCAAAAAATGGAGAGATGAAAAGTATGTAAAGCAAAAATAATCTGCGTGGTTGTGCATCAAGGTGAGTGCAGCACCACCGTGAACAGAAGCCTGCAGTGGTAAAGGGGGAGCAAACAAGCTGAGAACACATGCGTCAGAGTCCACAAACAGCGACCAGGTCCAAAATGTGGGCTACAACAAACCAATCTGATAGAGGCTCAAAGAATCTCCACCAAACAAACTGAAACAAGAGGGAACAGAGAGATTGGAGCTGCTGTCCCAAAGGCCAACTAGACAGGATGAATGCTTGATGAAAAATAAAAAACGCACATGAAACAAGAGCAAGGCATAAACAAAGCATTGTTTACTCTCAGTGGGCTCTTTGGTGTGTGTTATGTGCATCTGTATATATTGTTATGAGTGTGTGAGTGAATATGTGGCCATAGCAGCCTATGTGTTTGTGAGTGGTGCCCCAGCAGGAGAGCTCTGCGTGCCAGCACTGCGCTGGTTGGAAGACCTGGACAAAGCCTGGACTGCAGTGGAAACTCTGGCTGGGAGGGGCGTTAGATGAAATGAAAGGGAAATGTTTAGGAGCATAAAAAGAAAATGTGATGGACAATGACAGTGGAAGAGAAAAGATGAGAAGAACAAGTGCACGAATGATAGGAAGAGCAGAAGAGGAGGAGAGATGGGGGGGATCTGGCTGTCCTCCGTGGGTCTTGGTATCTCCAGCGAGCAGCACTGGGCATCAACAGGCCACAGAGAGAGAGAGGTGGATGGGAAGGAAACACAGGAGGTAGTGGATGAGAAATTTCTTGAGCTGGCTGGCTGTCAGACACCTGCTTCTGACTCACCAACCTCCTGCTACTCTCCCCCTCTCTGTCCAGTAAGGGGGGTGCTGAGTTTGGGCAAAAAGAGAAGCTGTTAAGAAAGAAAGGGCTCAGGAGAAAGCAATGGGGTTTCCAGCTAATGATGTGTGAGGGCTAAACAGAGACATGGTTTTAGAGAGAAAGAGAGCGGGAGGGGGCAGATAGCTCTGATGGGCAACAGGACACAGCTGTATAAGAGATGCCTCCCCTCCACACACTCTCCACCTGATTGTCAGACGATGACAATGTGTGTGTGTGTGTGTGTCCAAAGTACTGCAGATACTTCACTTCCAATTTCAGTCGACATGCCACTTCTATCACAATCCATCTCTCTGTCTGCCTCTTTCCACCTTTCTCAAAATCTCTTAATCTTTTCAGAAGAGCTCCTAGGCCTTCTCTCTCGCTCTCTCTCTCTCTCTCTCAAATGTCACCATGTCCCCCACAGCATTATTGGTTCACAATAAACTACTATGAAAACATCTCTATTTGAACTCTGCTCTCCTCTCCGACACACTGGAGTTCTGACCTCTTTTCTTTTCAACATTGGGTCAAGGCTTGCAACGATTCTTTTTTTAATTTTTTTTTTATGTAGTTGTCCTCAACAGATTTCAAACAGCATTGTGTCCATTTTCCATCCCAACACTGCAGAGCGTATCTATTTCTCAAGCGCCTGAGTGACAGGTGTTTTATTTTTTATTTATTACCTTAGTAAACATTTTCCTGATGAGTTTATGGTCTCAGTCTCTAGTTTCAAGTCTTCTTCAACGCAGCATGATGTTCATTTTGATGGTCTCATTTAGAGTAAAATAGAAGATAAAGTGGGGTATGGTTTAGGGAGTAAGTTACTTCGCATGGTGGAGCCAGGAGCCAGGTGTAGTCAGTATAGGTGGGTGTGCATATTGTTTTCAGGTTCTCGGATCCCCAGCTTCATCCTCTTGTCCAAATATGGTCACTTCTGGTTCCAAAAAAACAAGATGGCGACGGCCAAAATGCAGATCTTGAGGCTTCAAAACAGTAGTCCACAAACTATGATGACGTCACGGTGGCTAGATCCACTTGTTTCATACAGTCTATGGTCTCCACCAACTCCTGCGGGAAATATCCGGCTCTTTAGCAGAGCTTTTTCAGCTGAAAACAGCTGACTGCTGCAACTATTCTGACTGCATCGCATTCATGTAGGTGAGAAGTTAATATTACTGCCTGCATTACTTCTAACTGAGGTCATCATTTTTTGTAATTGACGTCTGGACCAGTTTATTTAATATCTTACAACTGGGCTTTCAACTGGCCTATAAGGGCTACCACTGTATCACAGGCATGTCACACATGCACTATTCAGCACGGACCTATTGAAAATCCCATCATCTCTAAGCCTCTACAGCAGCTGTAGAGGCATCTACAAGCAGGCGGAAAAATGAATACCATATCTTTTTTTTTATGTGTAGCATTGTGTGTATTGAATGGTAAACTTACACAGTGTAAAAACCATATTAGAGCTACAATATTGTGTGCTGGATCAAATCAATCCGTTTTCACAGCAGCTTTACTTGCAGAGCCTACAAGCCTGACAAGGAAATGCTACTGAACCAGTAGCCCACTTTTCTGCTTGGACTTTTACTTTTATTTTTTTCCTTCTCAGATTCTGAATGTAATCATAATAGTCGTGACAACAAAAGCCCTGTGAGTCTAGTGCCAAAAACAAACTGCTATCCCGGTGTGCACAGTGAAACAAAGAGAATTAGGTTCTGTAGACGATCATTTTAGATGCGCTGATTACACAGTGAAAGGCTGTGCCTAATGTGTGCCATAAAAGCTGAATAAATGTGTGTGAACATAAGGTGCCTGCCACAGATTACTTTAATTTCTCACGTAAATTTTACATTAATTTTTACTGTTTTCCACTACTTCTACTACTAATTGCTTTATGAGACGAAGTATGAGAGAGAAGAGCCTGAGTTGTGTATATACATGTGAATGGGGGTACTGCCACTGAAAGAGTGTTTGTTCAGTTAGACTACATGTACTGTGGTGTGAGCCGTGCTGTGTGTCTCTAGTATCTGTAGCTGTGCAGGCTGTTCTCATGAGGGGAGAAAGCACTCAGTCAGTTAACTCGCTGGTGGAGTGGTCGTTTTCTCCATACAGCTTCCCAAGACTCATTGCCATGGAGTTCAGAGGATACTTCCATTGTCCCACTGGGGATTAAGGCAAAGGTGAGACGGAAAAGAACTACAGTGCAAAGTGGAAAACTGTCGACAGGAGGGAGGGCGCAGAAATGAAATACTAACTAGAAACAGATGAGGATGACATTGTAATTACTAACAATGATACAAACGCTCATTACTGGCAGATCATATCACAAATGTCTTTCTTGTTTGCCAGCTATCAAGGTAGCTTTTCAATAAACAGCTGCTCCATTTTGGGAGAGGGTAGCAGGGGGTGTGCATGTTAACACTTCAAGTGACAAAAAAAAGAAAATGAGGGCACAGTAACAATGTGCAAAACAAAAGCAGTGCAAACTGAGAGAGAGAGAAAAAGTCACAAGGTGTAGAGACATTTACACAAATGCTCGTTGCAGTCTGATCATATCACTGATGACTGGCTTATTTTGTTAGCGACTAAGGTTTGAATGACAAAAAATATAATGCGCTGTAATTTAACAGCAGCTATTTGAGGAACATCTGCTGTGCTTTGTCTGGAAGTTGCACTGAGTGGGGATCATTAGTGACAAAAACATGGTAAAAAAACAAGGACAGCAAGAGAGAATAATATAATTCAGATTTATAATGACACATTGTCTTTTTCAGATCATGTTGCTGATTACTCGCTTCAAATGGAAAAAAAAAAAGACATTCCACGAACAGATGCTTTACTTTATTGGCAGATTGCTGTCTGGAGTAGATAATATTTTTTTACCCACTTGTATGTACATTTGAGTTAAATGTTTATATTTACCCATCTTTGCTCAGCTTTGTTCTCCTTGTTTTTATCTATATGTCTATTTCGCTCTGCCTGTAAATTGTTCTTGGAACTGTGTCTAAGTACATTGAAAGCAACAAAACCAGACTTAAATTCCTTGTATGTGTACACATAATTGGCCAATAGTGCCAATTCTGACTCCTATAGTATACAGATGATGTGATGACAATTTCTTTAATTTCTTAATCACTTAATATGTGAATTTCAAAAGTGTTTCAGAGCTCTGTAAATAACCTCATAGACCTACTCTGCTTCCAGCTCTATCAAGTGTAATCCTAGAGGAAGCCCATCTTTGATGAGGCTCGTCTTGATTTTGCAGTTACCTTTTCTTTTAACAAGTAGTTTAGCATGTTTCTCATGTTCCCAGAGGCAAAAAAGGAATACAGAAGAAAATGACTGGTCCGAGGATGCAGTGCCTTTAAAAATGTGCATTTGTGTGTGTGCACACATGCACATGTGGGTGGGACAGGTTTGGGAATAGAAAGTATCTAAGCAGAGACAGAGGCAGGAGAGAGGAAGAGAGGGAGACAGATAATGAGAACCAGGGGGAGGTGATGCTGGCATGGGGAGAGGAAGATAGAGACCAGAAATAGACATGCAAAGAGCAAGGTGTTGAGTCAGAAAATGAAAGAAGAGATGGCAGGCATGGAAGGAGGAGGGGAGGGAGAGAGAAAGAGAGTGAAGTAAGGAGAAAGTGAGAGGAGGGGGTGAAAATGCGTAAGGAAGACGGTGGGACAGAGAGAGGAGGAAGAGGAGAAAATGTGAGATGAAATGTGGAAAGAAAAAAGAGATAGAGTGGGAAATAAAGCAGGATAGAGAGAGAAAACACAGGGAAAAAATGTTAGAGAATGAAAGCAAGGAAGAGTTACTAAGAGCAAGATGTAGGGAGTAAGAAGACAGAGAGAGAGAGGGAGAAAGAGACACAAATAGACATGTGAGGTTGACTCACACTGGGAACCTAGAACAGGCTGAAAGCATACAGAATTACAGCAGGAACCACAGGGTGCATCACACACACACACACACACACACACACACACACACACACACACACACACACACACACACAATCCCTTTGCATATGTGATGTAGCGATGCACTTCACAAGTGTGGAATGAGAAAGCAAAGGGAAAGAGTGCTTATGAAAGGCTCAAAGATAAAAAGAAGGAATAAGAAGAGACGAAGATGGAGGTGGAGGTTAAGCACAACATGAGAGAGGTGAGCTTGGCAATGCATACTAGATGTGTACAAACACACACACACACACACACACACACCCCCACACACTTTTAAAAGGAGGTTAATCTTTCCCTTCTTATCCGTCTTCGTTTTTTCCCCACCTACCCCCCTTCTGAACCCCATTCCCTATTTAGAACAGCATCTGGAGTTGCTACAAGAGTGACACACAGAGTGAGAAAGACAGAGTTGAAGAAGAGAAGGAGACAGTGATGATGGCCATGGAGGAATGAGGAGAGTAAGACCACAGTGTGAGTGTGTGTGTGTGTGTGTGTGCGTTTATGCCCTAGAGAGGCACCAGCCAGCACCAGCAGCCGGCTGCGGCGACAACAAGCGGCATAGTTCAGTCTGATGCACCGTCACAAACATACTGTCACTAGAAAGCACCGGTAAGCAGCGGCAATTAGCGCTGCCTTCCCTGTCCACAGGCGTGTGAGGACGTGTGCGAGTGACAACCGCCAGTTAATACAGTAATGGGCGCGTGACAGTGAGAAAGTGAGCGAGAGAGGGGAGAGTCATTTGCAAACTAAATGAGGTCTGCTAGATACGTGTTTCAGTACACTTGAGTGTGTTTGTGTGTATAGATTCATACAAGGCCGGTGCATAAGCATGCATATTTACGGACTAAATTTGTTTATTTCTGTGTGTGTGTGTGTGTGTGTGTGTGTTTGTGTATATATCTGTTTATGCATATGATGATTGGTAAAGTGTGTCTGCCTGTACAATATCTCTGGGGTCCATTTAAAACACTGCAAGGCATCACTGTCATTCAGTCAAGTGTATCTGTGTGTGACTTGATTGTCTCAGGGCCCAAAGAGACAAAACACCCAGATAAAGCTGGATCAACATATGTGACTATCATACCAGAGAAGAAAAGAGTGTGGGAAGACGAGGGAGGGGAGTGAAAGAAAGCATGAAAGAGCCACAATGTGAGAGAGGAAAGAGACAAAAGAGAAACAAAGCAGGTGCACAGCACAGCGTAGTCAGAAAGTACAGTCATGTTTTTTCATTGGGTTTCAACTGAAACTACGAGTTTATTGGGTGAACAGTGACTCATTGCTCTTTTTGTACATAGTCCCCAAACAAGAACAATGCAGCGCACTAGTGACCCTAGTGATAATTTATTTCTATGTTAACTTCATTTTTGTCCACTAAAATTGGAGAACTAAAGGACTACAATTCCCACATGGTTCATGCGATGGGGACTTGAAAGTCGGCAAGCTCACAGTAAGTGTTTCATTTGAAATCCAAAGTGCTGAAGTGAGAGTCAACACAACTATTATACTATTGATTCTAAACTGCATTTGAACTTTACAATTTAGTAATAAGATGCAGAGAGGACGTCCAGCTTCTCTACAACAGCTCCACACTAAAAGTCTGCTTCCTCAGAAAATACACAAAACACTAAAGGGACCACACTTCTTTACAGAAACCAGGAACCAGCAAACATTCCTCTCCCACTGGATGTGAGATGTTAAGGAGTCATTGATATCCTCCTACAAAGCAACAAAAATCTTCAAAAACCCTTCCTCTGACTGTAACATCGCACGGTGTGTATCATGACACTCGTCTCAGGTTCAGGGTGTACGTCTGTACGTCAGGGTGTGCCACTTCCTCGTCTGTCTCTCTCATTTGGACTTTCTTAGACTCCATGTCAACAAGGCGATTCGCATTGGTGCTTTAATCCTCCCCACTTAGCCCACCCAATCTGTTAAAAACACTCTCAGATACTCTCTCACACACACACACACACACACACACACACACACACAGTGCTACACTCCCTTGAAGTGCAAAGGGTGGTAGAAAGCAAAAGGAGCTCTTAAAACTCATTAAGGGGGGGGGGCACTGCAGATGATGAGATACACTCAATTAAACAGGATAGGGTTCTACTGTGCCCACGGGGGCCATGCTAAACCAGTAGGAAGAGAAAACCATGAGAGAGAAGATTTGTAATATCTGTGGTATATGTGTGGGTGCCTGTGTGTGTGTGAGAGAGACATGCATGTCATAGAGTTGACAGATACATCTGGATGTTTGGCAGTCTGTGTATGAAGAGTGTGTGCTGGATGAGCTATACCCCCCCCCCCCCCCCCCCAACAGAGACAACGGATGTGATCATATGTTGACGACACATCCTGATAGGTGTGATAAATGCTTCAACACGTCTGTGTCAGAGCGAAGGGTGTGTAATTTCTTGGAAGGGCCCCTCAGGGATGGATATTGTGATATTCATAGTAAATGAGAAATGGATGGACAGTGTAAGAGAGAAAGAAAGAGGATCACGGGGAATTGGGAATACAGGCAGATAAAAACAAATAGAGACTATTAGTCAAACAGACAGACGCTTACTCTGAGCTAATGACAGCAAGTTGGAATCTACAGCCTAACGGCATGGCAGAGTGGATGCAGATCAATACTGAATGTGTATGTATATTGTATAAGGACGTGTATTGTCTGACTTTGTGTTCCACTGACTGTGACATCCTGGTGGCCTTGTTTCAATATGTTTGAAAACCCTGAAATTGCCAACATATGTCACTCAAAATGATGACTTAATAAAGAAAATAAAGTGTGTTTGGTCTTTCAAACCTTTTCAAAATATGTTGCAATGGATAGAATGCAATAGGGAAAACATTATACATTGGGGTAACTGTAGCAATTGGTACTACTCCCTTACAAATGTGTGTATTGTGTTCACTTATGTTCATATTTCCAACATGACCTTAGAGTGGAAATACTGTAAGATACTACTGTTTGATAAAAATTGTTTTGGTCAAAAATCCCTCAGCTTTATTAGAGTTTTATTAGAGCTAAAACTCTCTATTTCCCTTTTTGTTTGACATTCTGCTGAGGAAGATGATTAATTTGGTTCAACCCAACTGATGAAAATGTGGCTGATTGGCATTTCATGTTTGTGGCGTTTCAAAAACTTGTATTAAAGCGACAACTGAGTGAAAGCACAGAATCAGCAAGAGAGAGAGACTGACGTAGAATCCTGAGTGGTACACAGACGGTGGCCGAGAAAGTCTTCAGATCCTACACTTAAGTAAAAACACTCCATTACAAGTAAAAGTCCTGCATTGAAAATGTTACTTAATTAAAAGCATGCCGGTATAATCAGGAAAACATACTTAAAAGTGTGAAAAGTAAAAGCAATCAATGCAGAAAAATCTCTCGTGTTATATCATTCCAATGTCTAAGCAGCATTTTACAGTTGAGGTGGAGCTGATTTTTAACTATTTTGTATAGGACTGCAACTAATTATTATCCTCATGGATTGATCTCCCAATTATCTTCTTAACCAATAGTCCAAACCTCAAAATTATGAAAATTAAATTTAACTTATTTAAATAATTACCAGGAAAAGCAGTACATCCTCACAATTGAGAAGCTGGAATGATGGAATGTTTTTACAGGAAAAAATGAACCAGACTTTCAGCTCTGCTTGTATATATCTTTAGGTGCAGTAGTTAATTTAAAGAATATGATGTTTTGTATGTAAAAAGCTTAATCTGCAAAGTAACTCGTAACTAAAGCTGTCAAATAAATGGGGTGCAGTAAAAAGTACAATATTTCCCTCTGAAAAAAAGTGGAGTAGAAGTAGCATGAAACAAAATACTCAAATTACCTCAAATTTATACAGTGCTTGAGTAAATGTACTTCCACCAATGCACACAGCAGGTAAATAGACCAGGTTTTCATACGCATTTTCCAAAAGGGTGGCAGGTTTTGTCTCCAGCCCTGGGAGCCAGTCTGTTTAAAATCTATTACAGCTTGTGTCCTGTGGAGACCCACCAGCAATAGGCCTACAAACTATTTCTGGATCCAGCCCGAGTGGAAGAAAGAGGTCAGCTCCCAGTGAAGTCGACAAGATAGGTCACACATTGTCTTTTACAGGAACTTGTTGTTTTCCCCCAGGCAGAAACCTTGGCTTTTAAAATGCTTTTTTTTTTTTGGTGATTGTATCATTATTCGGCCACCGCTCTGCACTTTATACTGGCCGGTTGCCTATTTGCATACTTTTAACATCCTCTGGTGTACTTTACCATGACCTGGTAAATTGGAGACAACAGAAAAGAAGCTGGCTAAACACACAACTCCACTCAATGACTTTATTATAATAGACACACTAAGGTCTTTCTCAAGGTCCTTGAGAAACAAATCCTAAGTCTGGTTGAAACAATTCCCTGAGGTGTAATCTTATTTTTGTGGTGGACCTTTGTGATGCCATACAGATGCCATACAGTATGTATACAAGTATCTATACGAAATCTTCAGTCAAGCAAACCGACAAGAGAGGAGGGGATAAGTGAAAAAGGAAGAAGAGGAGAAAGAGTTAAAATGTCAAGTGAAAAAATAAATGGTACAGATGATGACTGAGGTACAAATACGACCATAGAGAGACAGACGGCTGGCTGGCTGACAGTGAGCCAGATAAACAGACAGGAGGAGTTGAACCACACAGCAGGAGGGGTTCAGCCTCTCCCAGAGCCTCCACACAGAGAGAGGAAAGACATCTCCAGTAGCACACTCTGATCGAGGTGGAAATGAGTAACCAGTGGAGCCTGTCAGAGCAGATGGCTGAGAATCCATTAGCTAATAGTGGAGGAGCCTCCCAGCCAAACTAATGACGCCTTCATTACTACGCTGCACGCGCTCCCGCCCAGCCAATGGTCTCTAGCTGGGCCTTTGTGTGGACCAGGATGCACAAATGCACACACATTAGATGAGCATGCATCTGCACAAATGTATACAGACATGATCACACACACACACACGTGCCCTCTCACACACTCCAAGGAGTGCGTGCAAGCACGTACACACCAGTGGTGTGATGTGTGCAGGGAGGGGCTGACTTTGGTGAGAGAGAAAAAGGCAAAAATGTGTGGACTGAGAGACTATCCCATCCATCTATCCATCCTTCTGCACACATGACTGCCACCTCAAAATATGCCATCTGCTTTTCACAGCACAGAGAGATGAGAAACGAAGCAGAGATGAAAAACGCAATATCACAGCTGCATAAATAATTTAGCCTGTGTGTGCTCTGCATGTGATAATGCACAGCTACTCGTTCATCTGTTTGTTATTATCACCTGTGCTTATAAACACGCTCATGGGCATGCAGACACAAGCAGATCACATGGCCCTCTGTAAGCTAAAGAAGCAACCATGTAGAGAGGTAGGCAAAGAGACAAGGACAAAGGCTAGACAGCAAATGCAGTAAATGTTTTGTTCTAAACTGCAGTTTCAGAAATGGTAAGAGGCGTTTATATATATTTTAGTACTACAATGAATACTAAGAGGAGCTGACAGCTCTCAGGACCCTCGCCGGGGCAAATGAACTACATCTGAACTGTGTTCATGTTGCAGCTACCTTCTCAGAAGAGGATTCACCTTCTTGGTATCTTGCAGTCAAAGAGAGAATAACACTGGCATACAGTCAGAACACAACAACACAGTAGTTCTCTGCAGGAATGCTGATCTCGACTGCTGACCTAGATCGGTTTACCTTGCCGTAGTCTATAATGGGTGTTTCCACAGCAGGGAACAAGTCCTGGGTGATCCCATTGAACAGTGGCAGGTCAGCAAAGGTCAGCTTAGCGATGTTCACGTCTTTCAAAGCCATTAACAGGTTCTGAGGACAGAGAGACAAGTATCCCGTTGTTTGACCAGTGCTTGGGTCATTCATAAGACCACAAAAGAGGTTAGTGAAGCTACTGCAGGTTTAAAAGGTGCTGCTTCACCTATATTTGCATTTTGAAGTGTAGACAGACGGGGAACTAAAAGAGAGATGACAGCACAGCTTGGGTTCACGTTCCAGCTAATGCAGTCATGGCAACTGCCTGCTATTCCCATGCAAGTTTGTCCTAGACCACTCAGCCATCAGGGCAACCCCACAGAGAGAAAGCTGACAGCAGCTTGCATGACTGATATTACTTTGAAATGCAAGCTAATAGGCTTTTAAACAATGGCGACATTTTGGGGTAAAAACTGAGCAAGGTGACAACCAGTGTCTGTCATCAGTTAACGACTGGCTTACGTTGCCCCGAAAAACCTGAAGAAGAGATTTTGTGATCAGGTACAAAATGATGAGGTCTTTTCAAGTTTGCTGTTTCAAGTTTTCTCCGCTCTTTGATACATTTTTGATCACAGCCAGATCCCCTGTGGGGCGTTAGACACACATTTTCCTGGTGTCAAGCCTTCATCTACAGTCACTGTCTCATCAACTACGAGCGAGTGTGCACAACAATGTGCGTGTGTATGTTAGTATGCGTGTGTGGAGGCGGGCCACTTTCCCAACAGAGGCTGGAGGACAAGCAGAAGCAGAGAGGGGGGACTGTAGTCCTGTCGTAGAGAGTCTGACTGGCAAAAGATGAGAATATGAGGTCAGGTAAGAGATGAGTAGAGATGCACACTGCTTTCTGCAGGTGCCAATTGCTTATGAGATCTTTCCTTGGTCTGTGACATAGAGGCATGCGAGCTGAATGATGGGGTTAGCTTAGAGCCAAAATAAATAGTTTTGGTGTGTTTGGGAGAGGTTTCCTTCATATTTGGTTAGTTATGGCACAGAGCACCACTGGCTAACTTGCATGGTATAGACATACATTATCCCCAGTGTCTCAACTGACATGAGAAGTCAAACCATTCCAGCGACATGGGAAACATTTTGTGGATGAGGAAGTATGAGGTTCTGGGGCTGTGCTCCAAGACATCTGGTCCTTGTGTAACTGAAGGGAAAGCTGTGTCCTCAGCTGTAGGTCGAGTGCATTTTCTATGGCTACTGGGTTCTGCCAAGGCTGTGCCGTGCACAGCAGAGGAGTGCAGAGTGTCCAGTTTATGACCTCAGCACTGCATCTCTGCACTTTGCTGATGATTTGGTCCTGCTGGATTTGTCAGGCTGTGACCATCAGTGCGCACTGGAACAGCTTGCAGCTGAATTTGAAGCAGGTGGGATGACAATCAGCACCTTCAAGACCAAGGACACAACATTTTACCTATAAATGGTGGACTGTCTCTATTGGTAGTGAGGCGTTTGCGCCAAAAAATAAGTTTACATATCTTGGGGATTTGCTTACAAGTGGGGATTAAATGGAGCATGAGATCACTCCTTTGCATCACCTGCAGTCATGCAGATGCTGAGCTGAACTGTTGTGGTGAAGGAGGAGCTCACCTCGGGGTACACAATTTGAGTAGAGACCAAAGAAAAGAAAATAATGGATAAAAGCAGCTGGAATTTGTTTCCGTTACAGGATATCTGGGCATACTCTTCAAGCCAAAACATTACCTACGTAATTCCTCAAACACAGACTGTGTGAACTGTGCAAAGTCGATTCAAAGCTGATTGTGCTGTTGTTACATTCCACAATGGCCCACCCAAAATTCTTAGCGCAATGCGGGACAAAGTGTGAGCTTCAGTTTCAAGCTTTGCACTGAGGTGTGATATATGAGACAGAGAGCTATCTTTTAAGAGTGTTTTTCAATGTATTCTTTCATTTGCACTTGTGTTCACTTTTTCATTGTCACGGCACCCCAGGTTGACAAGTCTCTTGTTGTATCGCCCCCTTGAGCACAAAGATGGTTAATTTCACAGGGACATAACAGAAGTCATTGAGTATGTACAACTGTGTGCTTTGGTGTCAGTAGCTCTGACAGCCTATGTTTTGCTAAAAGGGGGGCATTGCAATGCCTTTTGGTGGTTTTGAGGGCCTTTGGAATATAGAAGTAGGGGGAAAACTGTCTTTGAGTAAAATGTTTTCGTTAATGGATGATGGCTTCATTCCAAACACATTAGCAGATTTGTCAGTTCACTGACTGTAAATAAAATGAACCCCAAAGATCAACACAGATGTGAAACCTTTTTTCCTAGCTTCTGGAAAACAGACACAACAGCTCTTTCATTAAATTGGTACAGACAGCTTGGAATGGAACAAAGGAGTTGGTGCTGGTGACCAAAAATGTATTAGTGTATTAAATAATCAAAGTCTGATTTATTTTTATGTATTACTGCATGAGTAAATTCCTCCCTCAGAGTTTGAGAACAACCCTTATGTGTACTAATAAAGGTTGTAATGTGCCCGTGGCAAGTGTTCAGACCCATGTAGAACAGAGAGACTGACCTCTTCATCAGGAGCACTGAGGAAAAAGCACAGTTTCTGTCCAGCATGGTGGAGCAAGGAGGTGAGAGCATGCAGGTCACAATCACAGTGGTCCTGTTTAGACAGCTGCCGCACCGCCAGGGAGTACAGGGTGAACACCTTCTTAGCCAGGAGCTTAAGAGCAGAGGGACAGGTGAGGGAGAAAGTGAGAGAGGGATGAATACATATAAGGAGACACAGGTGGAGAAGTATATAGGAATGTTTACACAGAGACAGAAAAAGAAGAATCAAGTAAGACAAAGAAGAAGTATAGAAGGAGAAGGGTGAATTATACAAGGCCGTCAGCTTTGGATAAATAGGATTAAAATTTGCAATATAAACCAGAGATGAGCCAGGGTGACTGAGAAGGGCAGTGTGCCAGTAAAGCATATCATGAAACATAAATCCATCACCTCCCATTCCCTGCCTCGGTGGACTTCAAAGACAGGTCTCAAATCATGCATCCATTCAACCATACAGCTCGCTTGCATTACAGCGCCAAGAGTATGACGGGAGCTGAGCATGTGAAGTGTCTGTCTGTGCAGTATGTGGACGTCCACTCAGGGTGTCCCAGCCTGTTGTTGGCAGTTTAAGTGTCTATATATCTGTGCTTATATAGCATGTACATGCTCTATTTAAAATAGAATACTCCTCACATGTAAATGTACGCACAGAAATATACTGGGTTTACATATATTGTTATTTTCTTGGAATAACAATGCTGCAAATATAATATAATATAATATAATAAGAGGTCAATGGTCATGTAAATACTTGAACAGATTTTTTTAAACACTGCTTTTGTTATACTATCACTGCACAGCACTGTATGTGTGAGTGAAAATGAAAACCTTTCTCTTGCATATTTCAATCAGTACGCAGGACTCCTGGGCCACGATGTCAGTTTGTTCTCATCAAAACCTGCTCCACGCAGCTCATGAGACGCAGCAATGTGCGCGGACACACAATATATGCACACACATACACAGCACGGCTGTCATACTAGGCGGCGCAGATGATGGGCTTGTGGGAGGCAAATCCACCTCCGTTCTGTTCCTGCTCAAAGAGCTCCCAAACCAGGCCAAAGCACGCTGAAGTAGGCCAGTCCAGGGACCAAAGTCTCCTGCAGTGCCAGGTTGTTGTTTTTTCTACCAACAAGGACTAAATCGTGGTCTTGTCAGCATCTGGCAACTAGTTAAAGGTGTGTATTAAAAGTGTGTATGAGCATATTAGAGGGTTTGTGTGAATTTCTGACTGATCTTAAAAGCTTAAAAACAAAACAATGGGATCAAGGTTTAGAAAAATAACTTGGGAGGCTAAAATTAAGACAAAAATGATCCTTACTAGTTTAATTTTTTAAGTTTTTTACAATTTGGGTTTACGGCTGAGGTTAAAAGAAGGATAAGGTTTAGCTTCAGGTAATGGTTTGGCATGTAGTGGTGAGGATTAACGTTTGGGCCAACAAGAGGTTTGGTATACTTGACGGAGGAGCCCATAAAATAATCGAGCTCACACACCGTAGTATTCAGCTAACATCGGGTACTGAGTGGCTGTGTTGTTTCAGTCTTAATCTGTTGTTGTTTGCACTGCTGCTTGGTTAACACTCCTAATTCTCTAGCTGGCACATAATTACGGCTCCCAACAGGATACAGCATGGCAAGACTGGTGCCACGCAAGCATTCAGCCTAGTATATTTGTGTGTCTATGTTTGTGTGAGCGTGAATGTGTCTGTGAGTAATATAGAGACTGCAGTTTTGGTGAAGTTTTGCAAAAGTTGGTGAAGGAAGTATAGTGAGCATGTGTGTATGTCTGCGTGGGCGGCAGTGCTGAGTTTTTCCAAAGTCTCCAGGGAGCAAAATGGGTGTTCATGTTCAGGTGCGAGATGGAATTAGGATCTTGTTAAACACTCGCTGGTTAGGAGGCACACACACCACCATCACCTCTTCTCATCACTCTGTAGCAAGCAAATACAGTCTGCACACTATCTCTCACATTAAAGAACACACACACACACACACACACACACACACACACACACACACACAGACGAAGTAGCAAGAGCTCCCTGGTGAGTCAGCAGTAATCCTGCTCCAGCTCTGGTCCCAGAGAATCATGTGTCTGTGGTAATCATCACACGTACATACACACACACACACACACACACACACACACACACACACACACACACACACACACACATACACACACATTAATCCTCTCACACCTTGGCCCTGCACCAAACCCTACATTGACACTGATCCCAGACCAGCGCTTACTGCTCAAAAGGAGCTTGAAATCAGTAGGGAAACAGATGGCTCAACACCCACAGCTGATCTATGTTCAGCTGAGGCTCCAGCCCCTCCAAATAATGGAATGGCACATTTGCTGCTCAGAATCCCTTTAATGACAGTGATTTCGGGTTGGAACAATGACAGTGCGGAAATTTGTCTGTTAAAAACCCTGTTAGAAATCTATATGAAAAAGATTCTCCAAGTGTGTAACTTCGACATGAAAAGGCAAGCAGGGTATTTCTAATTGAATCCATAAGAATGATTGGATGATACTGCATCTCTATCGGTGTAGAAGAACTCAATCTCATCTGCTGATTGCCTGAGCTTTTCATATAAAAGAAGCGGGAATGTTTCATTAAGGCTGCGATAATTCAACAAGATATACTTTAGAAATCAGTGTGTATTCAGAGCTGTGTACAGGGTAAAAATAGCACCCACACGGAATCCATTAAATGGATACATCCACTACAAAGACAAGCCCTTGTTACTGAGAAGTGAGACAGACACAGTTGAAACGAGGTATCCTGATAGTTACATAGAGTAATGCCATCTCTCTGTGTTTCCAAATAAATGACAATGTTTTGTTGCTGGCCTACAACCGGCAGACCAATCCTGGCTAAACAAGTCTATACTCTCCCAGCATTGTGCCAGCAGAGTGAATGAGGAGCCAAATCAGGGATTTGTTGCACAGAATCACCATGGCGCCACACTTGTGTTTGTCCAACAACTTGTAATGGAACAACAATTGTTTCAGAAAGCAAGTGAACACACCATAAGTCAGTGGCAGACCTTTCAAATGATTCTGCACTTTTAACTGCATTAACACGCACTGATAAGGTGACTTTGAGAAAACATTTCTACAGTACATTGTATTGGAATACAATACATACACATCTCCGCTCACTGATCTTCCTGTACTGAAATGTAAAAAAATACATTATCGGTTGGCTGAACAGAAATTCACTAGTTTAATATTTCAACAAAAAGCAAAAGTGATTTTCAATGGACTCTAGTAGCCATGCTTTCCTTAAATAAGATGAAACAAATTTGAGAAAAATGAATGGAATACAATGTGTTTGATCTAAATTCAGGAACATCCCTACTACATACTGGTCAGTATAGTCAGTATATCCTCACTTAAGATGTGTGTGCACTCATTTTTTGCACTCATCATTATGTTTACATCATTAGCGCTGATATAACTTCAACTCTCATAATCATCAATCATCATCTCATCATTAACTGTCACAATCAATCATTTTTTCACCTATATTGTCACTCTCACCCTCCTTCCTACCCGTGGCAGCATTAATCCTTTGGACAGTGTATGCACACAAAGCAGAGGTGACATCTGGTAGTTTCTGTGTGTAACTGTAAATTAATTGTACAACTACTTATAAATGATACTAATCACAGTGCAAATGTTTACTGGATCTCCATAATGGGAAAGTGTTTGATACCCAACACTGACACAAAGACCATGTTACTGTAATACTACCTGACACTATCCCTTTGCCTGACATTCTGTGCGTTTCCATCCACTACCGTTATGCTAGTATAAGGAGTTTAGTGCATTGAGATAAACAGCTGGTGGTGTTAGTTCTACAACTGGGTGCCAATAAACCACTGCAGAAGAAGAGGGCGTGACAAGCTGACGTAATTCGAAGAGACGCACTTAGACTTGGAAACACACTTAGAGTCTTTAGTAAAGTTTGTTTAATAGTTTAATCTATAACAGAAATTACGCCAACTGCGCACTACCTAACACAGCCTCAGTTTTGACTGAAAGAGCTTCCCAACATGTTATTGGCGATACGTTGAGGCAAAACCAAATCCTCCTCCCACCAAAAAAAACAAACTGCAACTTCAGATGGAATAAGTGGCAATGAAATGGCTATTCAGTCTAAAATATCAGCCAGCAATCCCCCACTCCATTCTGTTGGAAGAACAAACAAAACAGGAAATGGGCAGGTTGAGTCTCCAAAACTCATCTCTTGCTGCTGCTAGACGGGCCAGCAACATCATGAGTGTTGGTGAGAGTGAGAAAGGCTGATAATATAGGGAACAAATGTGAAGCAGAGAAGTGGTGTTAGTGGCTCCAGTATTCTTTCATAAACTGTTCAATATGTGAAAGCTATTCATCTGGAGCCTCTGGTTCCATCCCACCATTGATTTTAGCTTTTAAATTTCATTAAATAGCAGTGGTGGAAAGTCACACAGAGATGTTTTAAGATTCATTTCCGCTGCACGAGTTACAGCCGCCAACCCATCCAACAGACCTCTAAATGAACATTAACAACCACTTTCAGAGGTATCAATTCCTGCTCTCCATCAATATTTGGTATTTCATTTCTGTTAGCTTCATAATCTCTTTTAAGGGACAGCTATAGTTAAGGATCATCAGTATCTCAGAATCCCATGTTGTATATTCTGAACCGAGCTCTCTGCTAATTAGAAACGTTTTACGTTTGTATTTTATTTGTCACAGAATGGTGCTAGTTTCCATAATTTGAGGCTTCTTTTTTTTCTTTACAGCGTACAGTACTTTATATGCGTCAGTGATGAAATCAACATTTAGTGGAGATGGAGAGGGGTAATATTTAGTTGAACAGGGATGGGGATTTGTGATATAAAAAATCATTGTGGATAGAATAATATGATATACAGGAAGCAGAGAACAGAGATGAAAAATACTGGATATCAAATTGGTCATCAAATAGGATTCAAAATGTGAAAATCCATTTGAATTGCTTCAAAATGCCGCTTAGTTTGTATGACCTTCAGAGACAGTCACACGAGCGTGTCATTGCGTCAGTCTCAGTCAAAATGTCAAACATGCAAAAGCAGAATGAGAGGCTAAAAAGGGAACAGACCAAAAAAAAAACAGGTACCTGGCCCATCTCTCTCTTCAGACTAAATAGCAGCCGTTCCGACATGGTCTCCCCAACATCACACAGACAATCCTATATGCACACAAAACAGAACGGTGCTCATATTCACCACCATAACCGCCTTTATTGGGTTCATTACCACCAATGTCATCATGATTACACTCAGATCTATCATCATAACACCATCCTTATCAGTGTCATCAGCTCTCTGTACGCGTTCATTGGCATCTTTGTCTTTTGTTCTATCTAGCTCAGGCCTTGAACAGATAAAGAGCAGCTGATCTTAACTTACTGGTCCATCCCCGCCTCATTGTTATGATCCCACACATCAAAAATACATCATCAAATGACTGATGATTTAAATATGTATGGAGGGGTTAATGTCTTGCAGTGTATTATCGGGGTGCTTTGTCGATAAGCAGAAGGTGGGTGGATGTGGGTTAAACAAGGGTCACATCTGGCCGAAAGGTTCTACTTGGGATCCGTCTGTGCCGGTGCTTCAAAAGTCCTTTTCGGAGATACTTGATTAAATCTTAATAAATGGCATCCATGAGGTGAATATTATGTACTTATGTACCCTGAGTCCTCCTGCTGATCTTGTATCACAGGCCAGTTCAGCCTGAACACCTGATTCATCAGGATGTAAAATGCTGAAATGGGGCTAGATCAGCAGTCCTGCTCCTCTGACACACTCAATAAATGTAGCCTTCAGGTGGAAAATCGAAGAAATCCTGGTATATAAGATTTTTAGACCCTGCAGGAGTCATTTAGCACAGGGTTCAGTATGAAACTATTATTTTTCTTAAATGAAGTAATAAATGTCATTGGGTTAGCCTCATTTAATTTGTTTCCAATCCAAATAAACCTGTTGAGGGTTTGAACAAACAAAACACCATAATATTTGCCATTTTTGTATGTGGAATATGCTGCTGTTATCAGATTAATTCTGTCCTTCAAACCTTGTGTTTTGAAAATATGACTTTTGACGACTTCAGAAGAGTCGGTGACGGTGGTCTTCCAAGCAAAAGGTAATGTTATCAAAGTCTTATCTCGTGAGCAGCTGCTCCCTGACATCCTTTCCGTGAATAATGTTCTAGAAGGATGAAGAAGAAAGGGGGGAAAAGAATGACAGACAAAGATTGAGGCAGGGTAGCGGAAATAAAGACAGAAAGAAAAGGAAGCCAAATTATCAAAAGGATGACAGGAAGAAAATGGAGGTAAGAAAATCAAAACCAGATGGCTGTCACAGAGATAAGACCGGAGGTCAGTGTGTGCTCGTGCTCAGACATCAAGCACACACAAAGTTTCACAACACTTGGGATCACTGTCCTGTTCATACATCAAAACCAGAGTGAACAAATGTGCTTCAGGACACTGCTGTGCAGATTAGAGAGGGGCTAACAGCATGTTCAGCGGATTAACTGAGTCTGCTTGTTTGTAATATGTGTAAATATTTTGTACAATGTTGGGTGCGGTGGCATGTCATTATGGATTATTTCACTCACCCCCAATAATCCACACAATGAATAGAATAGAAATACACTGTTTCAGCGTAAGATGTCCAACCTTAAAGCAATAGGTTAACTAAGGCTTTGTGCTTTTCCAGAGGCGCATGTCGGTCGGTCAGCTTCTCTCGCCCATTACTGTGCAAAAAAGAAAATCACTCCCAGGCTAAATCTAATCAGTTATTGATGAGGACTATTTACATATACTTTCTTTAATAACAACATTTAAAATGCAAAGTCAAACGCTCACATTTCAGTCTGCAGATTCATGATGTTACATTAACCTTCCTTGAACAAAATAACATGGATTTCACCCACAGGTACAGCAGAGCAGCATCTATATGACCAGCACCTCTTACTTTGTTCGTGCAGGTTACACATGGTTGTACATTGGTGTCTATTATACACTGCATGAACACCACAGTAAGTATAGTACACTAAGTGTGTGTAGTATGAGTGACTGCTGAGACTGTTATCTAATAAAGTATAGGTTAAACTAAAATATTAAAGTGCAATAGCTATATATATATTCCAGTTACATAGCCAAATAAAAAAATGAGTAGTACAAATTGGTAGTAAAAGGAAAGAGAAATAGGGAGCGAGCAAGAGACAAAGAGAGAGCAAATCAGACAGAATGACAGACAGACACATTCATCAGGCACCAAGGTAGCGGGCACGCTCAGATAACCTCAAGCCAGCTGCCATAGCTTCAGGCAGGGGCTCTCGCCACCCCATGACCACAAGCGGCTCCTCGCTGGTTTGGAGACAGAGCTCCTTTGTAAATGTCTATTGCTTTTGACATTGGCTACCGTGACACCGTGTTTCGATGTCTGGTCGGTTTAAAATTCTCATTTCAATTCTCAAATTCTCAAAATGAACAAACATAAAAATTGCTGTGACTTAAGGACAAGACTGTTTCCCTGCATTACATCTACATCCTACATCCTTACAGCCAGAACAAGTTCCGATAAATGTGGGGAGCATGACTGACCTATGAATCAACATTACTGCATGTTCATTAAAAAAGCACAAGGGACAACAGGATATCACAATAATGACAAGATGTCTCCGGGCTGATCCAGGCATATTTTAATGGATCCAGATCCAAAGATTTACTGTATTTTACTGTGTTTTGTCCACCACAGCCTGCTAGTTGCACCGCAGCTGTCTCTCACTGCAGCCGGCTCTATAGTGTAGCATTTCACTGCATATGCGTGTGTGAATGTGAAAAATAATTTGGGTGCACCAGTGATTGGCTCTGAGTTCTGACAGTAAGGTTGGCAAATTGCACAGATTTGCTAAACTCGGACACAAATCATCATTGGCAAAGAGCAGCGTGCCAAACATTCAGGTGGCAGTTTGTCCTTTTCATCCAGCGCTGACCGTTGCTTTTACCAGTTCAAATGCGAAACGTCGCCGGCCGCAGGTCTTATCAGCTCTTGCTAAGTAATATTAATTCCATGGATAACTTGATAACAGAGCAAAGCTGTCTGTGGGTTTCTGCTGTCGGTACTCGATCAAAGATTGTTTATGTAGGACGAACCTCCACTCTGTAAAACCACTGTACAACAGCGAGTGAGACGGCTTCTCTCTAGCAGATGTTTCATTTCCCAATTTAACTTTTATTCCTATATCAATAATTTAAGCATATATACTTATATTTGAACCAAAACCTCCAGTGTTTGGAAAGAGGAGCTTGGTGTGTCAGATTAAGTAGGCTACAGTTGTTACTTCAGTGTGTAAATACATAAAGGTTTCTGACTCAGTATCAGAAGATACCAAATATTAAAAAGGATTCGGATCAGGATTGGGGGCCAGAAAAACTTGATCAGGACTTCCCTAAATAATAATGTAAACAACTGAAAAACAATTGTGGGACAGAGAGTATTTTGTATAGTAGAGGACAGCTATAGTGTGACCACAGGCAGGCTATTTAGTCAAGTGGCAGTATTTCTCTTTGATTCCCTTAAAAAAGTTTAGCCTGTTACTGATTCTGAAAAAATAAATTAAAAAAGAGCGCTGTATTACTCTGTTAACAGTAGAAAAGTCAGATTTAAAAAATGAATACCCTGCAGGATCAGACTCAAGTCTACTCTAAAGGAATATTTCATATGGTATGCAGAATATGTGCATGCATATGCAAATAGATGTCTTTCTACACAGAGGTTTCAGAGGAATATATATTATGTAAACAGTACAGTGGTCCAGAGTAGAAGTCATAGGCACAATATGGCGTGCTTATCTGTTTGCAGGTGAACAAATACAGCCTGACAAAATAAATACATATGTGCACCTCCTAACACATAAACACATACAGTACACCAGAGAGATGAGATCCGAACAAAGAGGTCTGTGAGATGCTGTGGGGAGGGAATATGGGCTATAAGGAGGCGAGGGGAGGGGAACTCACTCTCCCTCTCACGCACAGACGCGATAGAGAAGGAGGAAGGGAACATAGTGATGCAGCACTGGTCCTCTCCCCCCTGCTTGGCGTGCCTGGAAACCATGGCAGCAATGTCTCACGGTACTGCAGCCGTCGCCATGCCAACAGTGGCGGCAGCTTTCAGTGGGGATCAAACTCGCTGGGTGACACCTGATGAATGCGCACACACACACACACAAGCAGGGAGCCACTGAAAGGAAAAGGGAACAAAGAAAAGTGAGCAGGTGAGCTTTACACAGGTGGGTAAAAATACATGCCGAGATGCAGACATGGGCATATACATGTGAGCATGAACAGGCAGCGGGACGTACACGTACAAATACACGCACACATACACACGTGTGCAGTGTAATGCTTTCAGCAGGTATATAGAAAGGCAACCTTTCTTTTATCTCTCTCCTCCTGTTCTGAGTCTGTGTGCTCCACTCTATCTAATTAGAGAGCCTGCCGAGTCTGGCTGTCTGCATGGGGGCACGCACGCACGCACGCACGCACGCACGCACGCACGCACGCACGCACGCACGCACGCACGCACGCACGCACGCACGCACGCACGCACGCACGCACGCACGCACGCACACACACACACACACACACACACACACACACACACACACACACACACACACACACACCTCCATCTTTCTCTCAACACAAATCACACAACATCTAGTGCACACAAATGACAAGAGCACTCTATCACTCTCCATTGCATGTATACACACACACACACACACACACACAGAGACTCACAAAAAACACACACATCCACTACCCACATATTAATAACCAGATCTCCAATGTCAATTTGAGCTCTCAAGGACTGTGGGTGCTGAGCGAGGCAGAGGCCACACAGAGAGAAAGAGCGAGAGAGATGGAGAAAGAGAAAGAGAGAGAGAGGGAAGAATAATGGGGTAATGCATTCAGGTTCTTATTCATGCTGATTCCCCCGCTGGGTGCATAGACTCATTTACCTAAACAATACATTTCAGACAGGGCAAAGAGGACACAGAGGAAGGGCTGGGTGAGTGTGTGTGTGTGTGCGTTCGTGGGTGAATGATAGCCTGCTATTGCCCTTTGTGTGCTCTAAAATGTGATTTTTGTGTGAGAGAAAAGGTTTTGCTTACAGCATGTATGTGTGTTCGGCTGAAGAAAAAGATAGCGGTCACTGAGTCAGAGCACTGTACGTAGCCAGGCTTTACCATAGCATTGAACATTCACTGTCTGCATCTGATAGAGAAGAAAGAAGGCATATAAAGGCAGACGAGGAAAAGCATAGAGCAAAAAAAGAGAGCAAAGGAAGTAAAAAAAAAAGAGAGGCCCTTGAGTGAGATGGAGGGTGAGAAATGTGGTACTTGACCTCTAGTGTGTGCTTAGCATGCAGGGAGGAGGTGGAAATCTCCCTTTCTTTATCTGTCTCGTCTCTCCCTTCCTGAAGGCTGCCTGTGTTCATTCAGTCAGTGAGCTTAAACAAAAACGCTTACATACAAAAACAGCACACATTTACCATACCTATACATGTATATATACCTGTATCATAGAGGTGGTAAACAAACCCCACGGTTAGCCATCCTAACCAATCCTCACTCACCATATGTAATGCAATATTGTGATACTGATGAAAATCAAGATTAAACAAACAAGCTACTTCACTGTAGCTATTTCACTGTGTTCCTTGATCTCGGCAATTACCATATCATTTGGCAAATACAAAAAAATGATAACCAGTAGAAATTGTGGCAAAAACTACAAAAATAATGCCCACATCTTACAGAGACCTGACTCCATCACAACATTCTGGATTGCTCTCGACGGATGGACTTAACCATAACCATGTCTGCCTTAAAATATTTTATTACAGAGGTGGCTTGGTGTGGGGGTTTATTTCCAGCAGCACAGACACTACTAAATGATCATAGAAATATTGGAAATATATTATTATACTAATACTACAGGCAGCAGTTTGTCTCTATGATCCTCTCGCTCTTCTGTGACTACACGTTGCTACTTTGATCATGAAGGTGACATTACTCTATAGAGTATATAGGCTACAGTGTAGTATAGAATTGAATATCTATAGTATAATATTATAGATCCAAGACAAGACTGACAGAGGGACGGGACTGAAAGAAAAAGGCGCAATTACAAAATCTGTCTGCTACATCAGCACCACGGACAGTGCCGTGGATTTATCAGTAAACAGCACAGTTTACACAGGCTACTGATATTTCATATCCATGGACTGGGCCATAGAATCTAACTCGCACAAACCTCAGTCATACAAAGAATCAATGAGTCAGGCATACGCATTTTGCTAACGAGTGGGATGGCACCCCCCTTATATCTCCTACTGTATATACGCTATATTGCCAAAAGTATTGGCTCACCTGCCTTGACTCGCATATGAACTTAAGTGACATCCCATTCTTAATCCATAGGGTTTAATATGACGTCGGTCCACCCTTTGCAGCTATAACAGCTTCAACTCTTCTGGGAAGGCTTTCCACAAGGTTTAGGAGTGTGTTTATGGGAAGTTTTGACCATTCTTCCAGAAGCGCATTTATGAGTTCACACACTGATGTTGGATGAGAAGGTCTGGCTCTCAGTCTCCGCTCTAATTCATCCCAGAGGTGTTCTATCGGGTTGAGGTCAGGACTCTGTGCAGGCCAGTCAAGTTCATCCACACCAAACTCTCTCATCCATGTCTTTATGGACCTTGCTTTGTGCACTGGTGCACAGTCATGTTGGAACAGGAAGGAGCCATCCCCAAACTGTTCCCACAAAGTTGGGAGCATGGAATTGTCCAAAATCTCTTGGTATGCTGAAGCATTCAGTTCCTTTCACTGGAACTAAGGGCCAAGCCCAGCTCCTGAAAAACAACCCCACACCATAATCCCCCCTCCACCAAACTTTACACTTGGCACAATGCAGTCAGACAAGTACCGTTCTCCTGGCAACCACCAAACCCAGACTCGTCCATCAGATCGCCAGATGGTGAAGCGCGATTTGTCACTCCAGAGAGCGCATCTCCACTGCTCTAGAGTCCAGTGGCGGCGTGCTTTACACCACTGCATCCGACGCTTTGCATTGCACTTGGTGATGTGTGGCTTGGATGCAGCTGCTCGGCCAGGGAAACCCATTCCATGAAGCTCTCTACGCACTGTTCTTGAGCTAATCTGAAGGCCACATGAAGTTTGGAGGTCTGTAGCGATTGACTCTGCAGAAAGTTGGCAACCTCTGCGCCTCAGCATCCGCTGACCCCGCTCCGTCATTTTACGTGGCCTACCACTTCGTGGCTGAGTTGCTGTCGTTCCCAATCGCTTCCACTTGTTATAATACCACTGACAGTTGACTGTGGAATATTTAGGAGCGAGGAAATTTCACGACTGGACTTGTTGCACAGGTGGCATCCTATCACAGTCCCACGCTAGAATTCACTGAGCTCCAGAGAGCGACCCATTCTTTCACAAATGTTTGCAGAAACAGTCTGCATGCCTTGGTGCATGATTTTATACACCTGTGGCCATGGAAGTGATTGGAACACCTGATTTCAATTATTTGGACGGGTGAGTGAATACTTTTGGCAATATAGTGTATGTATGTAAATAACTGTATATGTTGTTTTATTTATTTTATTCTAAATTTAAATATTTGTATATTCTGTATGTTCTCTGTGTGTGTAGCATGAAGGAGCTACAACATTTCATTGTGCAACCCTGTGTTGTAAAATGACAAATAAATGACCTTGATTCCTCAGTACACATTCTGAACATATGCTCTGACGTTAAGTGTGCGCCTGAAACCATTAAGCCAGCCTGACACACACACACACACACACACACACACACACACACACACACACACACACACACACACACTCTCTCTCTCACAGACACACACACACAGAGCTGTAGTAATGAGATGCTGACTCAATGCAGTGACTCATTACATCTACTGTACACATACATGAGCTATGACCCAAATTATGAGCACACAATCTATCTACCCACATTAACACCTATGAACAGAACAATTCATAATGATGTTCAATATCCTAGTAATTACATAGGTTGACATATAAATGAGTATGTGAACAATATAATACACATGGACATGAGAACACAAACTACCACTACAACTCTGAGACGCTGAACCCACACACTTACACTTACTTCTGTGCACATGTGAATACTTTGATCTGTCCTGATTTAAACTAACACACACACTCACATTCATATGTGAGCCACATGTAGCATAATACATTTATCGATCTGGATAATTTAGCACACCAGGCCAAGGTTTAGCCCATAATACTGGCTTCATGGCTGAATTTGGCCAAGAGGCAACGCAATGGGGAGATAGAGATTACGCGCGCGCACACACACACGCAGATGTCCAATGAGAAACAGTCATTACTGCCATGCTGTTTAGCCTGCTGCGTCTGTGTGTGCATTTTCCATCACACAGAAAGGCTTGTGAAAGTGTTTGCCGAGCACTGCAGCATTATCTGCTGAATGTCTTGTGTTGATGAGTACAGTACGTCCGTAATGCACCGAGGCAAACGTTTGTGGGTCTGCAGTGTTTCTTTGGCTTCATGTTCCTCCTGTTGGTTTTTTGGGATCTTTTAGATTTGTAAAGACTAATGATATTTTTTTAAGGTTTCCTGCCCAAAGTGAATTTGTTACTTTTGAACATTTGCGTGTGTGTGTGTGTGTGTCACCTGCCTGAGGGCATGTTTGCACAGCGCAGCGTGCCGATCCACTGCAGGGTTTTTGTGGTGTGAGGAACAGGTGAGAGATGAGAAAAGGGAGTCAACAAGATGCCCTCCCTGCACTCACACATCAACAGTATCACATCCTGACACACACACACACACACACACACACACACACACACACACACACACACACACACACACCACTGTGTGTGAGCAGGAAAAACTAGCTAGAGCAAATACTGTTCAACATATTTTGCTATTCTAGTACAAAAAGAAAATGCTGCTGTGCAGAACATTCGCTCGAGCAAAATACACAATCCCGCAATTGTTTAAAAGTCTCCGTTTTCCAAAGATGCCAGTCTGGCATGAGTTAAAAATCAGAGAAATATGCAGCAGATAATTGGGAACATATCCGCACAGCTCACTGTTTATATGAGCCAATGTTTTTGTGCATTATGTCTCCAAGGGCTCTGAGCATATTTGACGGCATCTAGAACATATGAGAAAGTATGTTCCACTGGATGTATGTGTCCCGCTGCCACCAAGTCAATATGTGTATGTGGATAAGTAGTATGTATATGTTCTGGAGATTAGGCAGATAGGTCTGTGTACAACTATGTGTGTGCATGTGTGTGTTTTCGTATATGTTTGTGTTTTGGAGTGAATAAGCCACTGTTATCACCAGATGTAGGTGTGTACGTCTACAAATTTTGTGCAACCCCAGGACTGTTTCCCACTGGTTCCACAGGCTTGTGCCAGTAGATTATTTAACACACACACACGCACGCACACACTCTTCTTTCCAATCACTCTAATTCACAGGTAGGATACCCTTGCAATCATTTGTTGTTACAGAATAATGTCAAACAAATACAAAAGAAACTGCATGGATGATTGTTGGAGCTTCTAATATGCTGTTTCTGATTAAACCACTACTGACCCATGAAACACTGATTACAATAGGAGAGGACTTTGAGTCATTAGAAAGTAGTTTGGCTCATTTTAGAAAACATGAATGGTTTGGAGGCTTACGTATTTACACTGACATATTCTGACACATGTATCCTAAGTTTTAGTGGATTTCAGATGTTTAATTTGATCATCAAAGTTGGGAAAGTAGTTGCAACACACAAGTTTTGCTTTGCACGATGACAAGTTTGTTTCCATCTGTCTCAGTCCAAATATTATGAAGGCGAACAAGATGCTTATCTGTAGGGCCTTTTATCCCTTTATTCAATCAGCGTTGTCTATTTCTCTTGTTTTGCTCACAAGTTGGCATAAGTCTCATTTTGGAAGGCTTTTTGTTTCTTCTTTCTCCACTGTTGTTGATGTTGTTATTGTGAATCTCTGTTGGCATGATTTGCAAGAGCAAAAGACAATGTACATCCAACTCCCTGACAGTTTTGTGACTATTTTTTTTTTATTATTATCATGATCTCTGTTGGGCTTAGCCATGGGGTGATAACATTTGTGATCAAGGCATATGCACCAGCAGTCATTCATGTTTTGTTTTCTTGTTGTTTCTATTTACCTTTCAGGTATTTTCCACCCATGGTTAATTTCTCACAAGAATTCATTTAGAAGTGTTTGATTAGTTTCATTTTCTGTTCATTTTCACTCATGCTCCCTTCTCTCCACTCTTGGCTCCACAATCCCTCTGCCTCTTTCTCCCTCCCTGCCTCCTTCCATCATGTTTACTGTGGGCCAGTGGCTGACTGCAGCCTTACCCCCTCTGCCCAATCAGTGGCACTGGCTTGGGCTGCTAATTGAATTGGGCTGGAGGTCTAATTCTAATGTGCAGCAGATGGCCAGGGCATTCCTGCATTCAACCAGCCGCGGGCCGCCACTCTGTTCCACACTGCTCTGCCCAGGGTAATGTAAACCACCACGGAGAGAGGGAGGGGGGAGAGAGAGAGGCAGAAAGAGCGAGGCACCCCTAACTCAGTCACCTTGAGGTTACGCACATGCACAAGGTTTTTCCTCGACTGCATTCACTGAGTTGAGTGCAATTGAGCCACACAGCAGTTACCAAACAAATCATCCTCACACTCCATATGTGCTCTGCTATATACATTTAGCCTCCTATAAACAGACATGCATAGAGACAACCATGCAGCCCAGCCACTATATGTGAAACATATACAAACACATACACAGCCAAAGAAATCAGCTTCCACTCTCTTTGTTAAGCATCAGTGGTTTGAACCATCACTGGATGGCAGTGTTGAGCTGCACTGAGCGGTAGGATCTGGTGATGCTGGTGAACAAGGTTCCACTGAAGACATAATAAAGACACAAATCAATGGTCATAATTTGGAGAGAGACTCAGCCTGGGTTAGAGTTATAATTTCCCTAGTTTCTGGTGCTGCATTGGAGAGTAAACACTGTGAGCACTAAATCACAACAGACAGAGCGGGAAGGAAGGAGGAACAGAGGGGGAGGTAGATAGATACAGGAAGAAATAGAGAGATATAAAGCAAAGAGGTGGAGAGCTGAAGAAAGAGAGAAGGGGATACAATCAGAGCTGCTAATGTAATAACAGCACAACGCAGAGATGGGGAACATTGCTTATCACCAGCTATCAAGTGCATCGGGGACGAGGCATCAGGGAGCGTGTACGCGCGTGTGTGCGTGCACACGAGCAAACACAGTGTACTTTATGCTTGCGCGGGGCTGCGCTTACTGTTTTGAGATGACTCCCCAGAGTGCAGCCTGAGTGCTGTGAGGAAGATTATGAGTAAGATAGAAAGCACACATGAATTTGGGCTTTGTTGTGCGGCTAGATAATAAAAGATGGAAGCCTTTGTAAGAGTGGGTAAGTGTATGTTTGGGAGTAAATGACTGACAACACAAACAGCCATTTGGGCTGTGGGTGTGACAGCAGCTCTTTGTACAAAGGTCTTAGATTTGTAAGCAAGTGTGTTTATACATTTTTGTCCAAATGTATGAGCACAAGTGGTTATTTAGATGCATCTCTATGGATGTTCTGCATGTTGGCGCGTCGGTCTGGGAGAAGTCAGAGATAAATGGCTGAGACTGTGGGTGGTAATTGCAGGTGATTTGGTTAGTGTACAGTGCATCCTGCCTTTCTCTTATGATAGACACACTAAGACGATGCAGACAGACAAGTCTGAGGTCTAAAACCAGTACAAGAATAACTGGAACTTCACCTCGCTGCAGTATATTCTGCTGCAATATGTTGTTGATTCACTGACACCAATAATGCTGTATGTTGTGATACTGGGAAACAGGTGCTAACTCTGGAACTGGTCTGCTGTCGGTTTAGCCTTTTGCCACTTGCCGCTACAAGTGAATGAGTGCTTTCCGAGTACATGTATTTTCTGTACACTTTGCAGTTAAACTAAAACTGAAAGAACTTCATAATACAGTGAATAAACATAATAAGGCTTTAAAAAAGATTTATATCAAGGGGATGGCAGTGTCAGTTGGTCGGGTTGTCCACCACTTGTCTCCCAGACTTAGCTTAGTTTGTGCCTCTCATGGGAAAAACGTTAAAAATCTTTTTTTTATCATGCACCAGACACAATAGTTTTCCATCCAGATGGCTAGAAGAATCTGATGATTTTGGAAAGACCTTCAGAACTGCAGTAAGTGTTGTTAAACGGCCTTCTGGGTTTTTCCAAACAAAGCCGGGTATATATTTTCAGAGGAACGGATGCTTAGCTTGAATGTTAATACATGAGAGGCACAAACTGGGGCTAGCCCAGACTGTCTTAACACCAATCGAATGGATTGCCATGACATTTGGCACAGACATGAATATTTTCCAGAGGCTGAATTATAATTACTTCTGTGATCTGCTAAATTTTCATCCAGCATCATGATCAGGTTAAATACTAGCACAAGAAATCACATTCCTGTCAACGTCAGCTGTACTTTGTGTTCAGTACTAATAAGCTAATAATCCATTAAGCTTTTAGTTTATACAATGTCAGAAAATAGTGAAAAGACATCTTAAAATACCAACCAGACTATACTGATGTCTGATCAACGGTTCAAAAAACTGGGAAACGCAGCAAATCCTCACAATTGAGATGATGCTTGGCATTTTTGCTCGATAAGCAACAACAAATTGCTCATCAAAATGATCAGTTTTGATTCATGATAAATCATTTTCTCAACCCGCGAATCATTTCATCAACTAATTATTTCTTGTATGAATGATGCCTGCTTCATGAACACCTTTCAGGCTATTTTAGAGGTATGTTTTTCTCTTCAGTTACACGTGATGAGTCTGTGATTGATGTATTGTGTTGTGCAGAATCACTGTTATTATGATGGCATTGTTATTGCGGGTTTACACACTGTATCTTGACAGTATTGTATTGTGAGCTAACCTGTGGTTTCCACCCTTACATACCTGCTTATTCTATTTTACTCTCTCACATATGCTGAACTCTCTACCCCTCAGCACAAAAAGCAGTGATGTCTCTTTCCCCTCAGTAATCACAACCAGTTACTACAGACGCACACACAGTTATATATCTTCAGTGTGTGTGTCTGTCGGCATGCAGGCGATAATGTCTCAGTGTGTGTCTTACTCATATTGTCCATAGTATCATCATTAATCATTTCTCCTCCGCCCAGACATGGCCATCAGTTATTGAGAGGTGCAATAATTTGGAATTGATTTAGTCCCCCCCACATGGAGCCTGGCTGAGAATATAAAATGCTCCTTTGGCAAGACAGAGGAATGAAAGCTAATGATAAAGGGCTGTCAGCATCTGAAGCTCTACAATTCTGCAAATAGCTGTGACAGGTGTCTCTTTCCCGCTCTTTCTCTCCCTCTCTCTCATCGTCTATTTTCGTCCTTCTCTTTTTGTCGACTAGGAGGCAAGACTGTAGGGAAATTGTTCTTGTGTGCATTTACTTGTTTGTGAGTCAGTTTGGAAGAGGAGGAGGAGAGACGAGAAAACCTGATGACGGAATCTCTCCCATCCTACGCAAAAACCCCTTGTGTTAACAAGGATACAGATTCAGGAGAGAGAGCGTGAGAGACAGTCACAGAAACCTTGAGAGATAGTTAGAGAGAGACAATGAGAGACTGAGAGAGAGAGCTCCATGATGAAGAGCAGACAACTGAGTCTCTATAAATAGGAAAAAGAGTTGTACAAGGGTTGAGAGACCCTGCTAAAGCTCTGTTCTCTCTCTTTTATTCTTCCCCTTTCTCCACAAGACTTCTCCCATTGATTTAACTCCATTTCAGCTGGCACCAGGAGCATTTTTAGGAAAACATGTAATTATACATTTATTATGTTATAGCTAGCATACTGCTTATTACATGTATTACAATAACGTCGCTATTATATTTACATTTTGCATGTGATTCAAGTTTTGGGGAGGCAGCGATGATGCACCAAGATATTCAATCTTTCCCTATCACATCATCCCACCCTGCCTAAAGTCAGCCGTCACATCCCTGTCATCGACAGTGTTAATGACTGCAGACCAATCACACTCACATCTGTAGTCATGAAGTGTCCTGAGAGTCTGGTCTCACAGCACATCAAAGCCAGCCTCCCCCTCCAACCTTAGATCCACATCAGTTTGCTTCCAGAGCTAATAGGTCCATGGAAGATGCCATCGCCACAGCTCTTCACACCGTGCTGAACACCGGGGAGGTGAGTAAGGATGCTCTTCATAGACTATAGCTCAGCATTCAACACATTTATTCCAGACATACTAGTTGGCAAACTGTCTGACTCATTACTCTATATACTTATGACTGCACTCCAACCCGCCTCATCACCTCTGGAGTCGGCCAACAGAGATGAGATCCAGAGATTGACAGCGTGGTGTTCAGCAAACAGCCCAACACTCAACATCACAGAAACAAAAGGAACTCATCATTGACTTCAGTAGGCATAGAGCAGACCCTGCCCTGGGAACCCACATCTCTGGGGACCTCTCCCGGTCTGCAAACATCCACTTTTCTTCCAGCCTCTATCAAGAGTGTACTGGCATACTGGATCTCAGTGCGGTACGCCGGCTGCTCAGCAGTGGAAGGCAGAGCTCTTTGGGGGATCATCAACACCGCACAGAAAAGCCCTGGAAGACATCTCCAGCTCCCGCTGCCTCTGCAGAGCCTAAAACATTCTAAAGGACTCTTCTCATCCCGGACACACCTGTTGCCCTCGTGCAGGCGCTGCGGGACCATCAAACCACAGACCACCAGACTCAAGAACAGTTTCATTCCCTGGGCCATAAGCACACTATTGAATGACCCCCCCATGTGCAATATGCGTGCAAACTATCTCTTCTAGGGCAAACCTACTGGATCTAGATCACATTTATTCTAGTGCATATTTACAATACTGCTGCAATAATGACACATTTTCTAGGGCAAAATTACATTGTATTTATCATTTTAGAACCTGTGTTGTTGGCTGTGGTTGTTTGTTTAATTGAGGTTGTCTTGTTTCCCTGTATCTTTTAACACACTGATTAGGAGTGGTGCTCCTAATTCCATGGTATCCTGTACACTGACAATAAAGGCTTTCGATTTCTATTCTATTTCTATGTCTCCCTGTCAAAGAGTAGCTAAATGAGCAGTATGATAGCAGCAATGGAGCATTTCAGAAGCTATTGATGCCTGTCACTTCTGGCGTACCATTCAATTCCAATTCCAATTGTTTTGTTATCAGTTCCAAATGTGAATTGGCTCTTGATATCGAACCGTTCCTTCTCAACTTCCCTCTGTTGTTCTCACCCGCTACTGCCTAATCTGCCTCTGCCTCTCTGTTCGGCAAACATGCATCCATACATACGCAGAACACAAGTGTGGCAAACCCTTGTCTCTCTCTTCAGTATTTCCAAGCAAAGTAAGTATCCTTAGATTGTTGTGGAACCAAAACCTCAACATTTACTTAGATTTTAGCTGGCTGATGCAGGCTTTGTAAACTCAACTTCACCTGTCTTAACAGTGTGCAGACTCAAATTGTGAGAAAAGATGATTCTGCAGTGGTCACGGGCGTTCAGACACAATAGTAGTACTGCCAGCCTATTGTCAATAGAGGCTGAGACCTTATTTTACCTCACCTGACGAGACCAACAGGCTACTTTTACAGACAGGGCTTTATGCCTAATTCCTGTAAATCTGTAAATATTTATGTATATCAGCCTCCCTGATGTTGGTTCTGCCCCCATTTGCCATGCTAATTTAATTGTTGCTGCTGTTTGCTGTTAATGCAAATTCAACACTTCCTCCATCTGTTTCAAATTACAGTCCTTTCAGCACTTCAGAGAACATTATCCTTTCCCTTGGCCGGAGGTCTTTTATTGTGAAACATCTACAGGATATGTTGAGTTGGATTTATAGCAGCTTTAAAGCAGCTAAGAGTATGAGACTGAATAATGGAATGAAATTAATCTGTGAGAGAGAATATTATATTATTATATTATATAATTCTGTTATAGAGGGAAACTCAGAGCTACACGGAGGCGAATATGGCATGACTACATTTATTTAACTGATGAAGTAATACCATGGAAGAGTACACAGCGTTTAAGCCATCATGTAGATACCTTTCACTGGATAAATGAAGGTACAGTATCTGTCTGCGATCTTCCTCTATCTATCCCTCCCTCTATTACTTTCCTTTCTTGCTTTGCTTTCTCTTTATACTCATCATGCTATTGTCTGCAGCTTTTGTGTGTGTGTGTGTGTGTGTGTGTGTGGCAGCGGTCTGGCGGAGGCTGGAAAGCAGGTGGGCGAGAGGAGTTGAAGTGACACCTGGTAACAGGCTGACAGCCCCAAGGAGAGATGCAGCACTTTCATCCCTGACACGTCTCAACCTCCTCTCCTCACCATCATCAACTTTTAGACACACACACACACACACACACACACACACACACACACACACACACTGTACTATAATGCACACACACATCAAAAAATAGCATGCATATACAGTACATGCAGAAGCAAGTAACAGCAGAATTTCCCTGAAGGAAACAGACAACATCACTTGCAAAGAATTTTCTATTCCCCAAAATGTATCATTTTCATATCATGTTTCTGTACCGGTGGTTGAGCTGATCGTTACAATTGTGTACACATTAAACGTTCAGCCAAGGTCTTTATTTTCATTTTGCATAGTTCCTTATTCTACTTCTGCTACTGCAAAATCAAAGATAAATGAATAAATTTAATTTAATCATTGAAATTAGAGCACAGCGATCGATATATAATATATGCAACACTACCTTCAACCACTGTATTTTTTTGGTTTAGTTAGGCATTATAATTAACACACAAAAGAAAGGTAGTTGTATAGAAGAAACAGCAGCAGCCATGCCTCAGGCTTGTTTTAATCACTAGAGGAGAGGCTTGTGCCGAGAAATCTACATGTAAGCACAGTAAAACAAACATTTCAGACCAACCGAGAGTCTCCTTTTGGACTTGTTTGTCTCTAAGCTGCCTGCAAAAACAAAATCCCACACTTAAAATGTTGAAATATGTTCATGAATCAATGCTGAAAGCTCTTTACATCCACTTAGAAGAATTGCCACCAAAACTCAGCTGCCATAGCCACTTAAACCAAAAGAGGCGACAGATGCCCAGTTGCTGACAAGCGGCGGAGTCAGCCATTGTAAGGCCCACAGATTTTAAAAGTCCCCGCTTATCAGGACTCTTAAAAGCTCAAGCTTTTCCACTTTAATCCCCTCTTTTTTTACTCTCCACCCAACACCCTTGTGTTCTCTTTCACTTCATCTCCAGTGCCTCAGAGCCAGTGAGCTACGCTAATACGGCAATGGCACCAACATAAACACTCTAAGAACAAACACGTCTCTAGATGGACCAGCACCCTGTGGCGCAACACTCCATCAGCCTGAGAAATGGACGCTCCTGCTGTTTACTCCTGCTCAGGTATCGCTATTGTTTTCTCCTCCGCATTGCTCTTATTGGATTCATTTTCTATATGGATGCTGTACATAACTGAATGTGATGGTGCAAAACCTTCAGCTTCCACACAGAACAACTCACAGCACTCAGCGCCAATTACCCACGACCCAGCCAGGGAAGCACATGAAAGTTATGCTTCAATTAGGAAAGAGGGTAAAAATAATCTAATCCATAAATTAGCTAAAGTCAATTAGGACAACTCACCAATTAAGGACAAATCTGTTACTTGAGGGCACAGCTATAATGAGGTTGCGGGAGGAGCCACGCTGAGACTGTGTCCTTGCTTGTTTGTGTCGTGCTCAACAAACACAGAAGCTTTGACCATGTATTTGATATGGAATTAGACTGCAAATTGAATTTTGTGGGGACCAAGCCCATGTCTGGCCACACGAGGAAGCAGGAGACAGAGTGAGAGAGAGAGAGTGTGTTTGTGTGACTATTTATAGATGCTGTGTCAGTCTGAATACAGCAGAAGTGGAAGCGTGTGTGTTCTGTGGTGCAGAGTGACTGATTTTCATCTAACTCAATGCTGGCAAAACCCCAGTTTGTTTTCTGGAAGGGCAGGAGTATTTATAGATTGACTGATTTTCATATTAAAAAGAGAAAACTTCAAAGAGATGATTACCCTAAACAGTATTAAAAATCAACACAGACAAATGCTTTCAATTAATCCCTGAAAGAGCAGCTTAACACAAAACCAATCACCTGATTTTCAACACATTCTTATAACCACAGACCTCCTCTATCATGAAACTTGATCTTTAAAGCTGATTGACCTTTGACCCCCTGACCTTCCACCCAACCATGCCTTCAAGGCTCTCTTCTCACCTCAGCCACTAGTGAGCCTCATGTTTGTAAAGTGCAATGTCCAGGAACATTTTCCTGCCCTGTCTTGACGATTCCCTCAAGACGCTTCAATATCAAAGAGCCAAAGTGTAACGTTAACAGACGGAAAACCTCTCAGTGGAGGGAGAAATGTTTCTTTTCTTTTTATTTTCCACAAGACCAACAGTAACTTTTTATGATGATATGAGGCATCACTAGAGGCAGGAGACCATCTTAGCAACTATTGAGTGCTGCAGCTCGCGCACATCAGAGAACCTTTTAGAAATAGACGTGATGTTGACAGCATGTAATGGCATCTCTTTTATGTGGTCCCACTTCTCTCTCTACCTCCCCTCCCTCTACGCAACATGACTTGTCAGTGAACTGTGGTGAGATTTGAGGGAGTGAGTAGGGGGTTGCTGGGAGGTCTGAATTAGACACCTTTGACACCTCCCTAGGCCAAGGTTATTCACACACTAAATCTGCACTTATGTAACCTCTGTGAGCGCTGGGCTGCATGACGTGGACGTGGAGGGGGGCAAGGGGCAGCACTGATGTTGACAAAGGCTGACAGGCAGACAGGGCTGCTCCTCGAGCTGGTTCTGCTGCCCCAGGACAGCAGGCCTGGAGGCAGAGAGGAAGGAAGCCAAGGAGCCAGTCTGCCAGTTCTCCCTCTCCTCCTCAGTCCCACCTCTGGGTCTGGAGGAAATTAAGCCTTGTCTCCATTTCCCCCACCGCCTGAGCTCTAGACCTCATCCACACGGGCCCTTGGAGATGCTGGAATAAGCTGATGAGTGGCTGCCAGAGGCTATGGAGGGCTACAGCTATGAGCCGCCATAGCCACTTAACCCTTTCTGTTCCCCTGCCAGCAGGGCCAAAAGCCCTTACCTGAGGTGATCACCACATGGACCTCAGCACCTGGCAGCCATTCATCATTCCCAGCAGCCCTGCAGCCTTTGATACCCTGATATGGCTCTAATGGCGTATACAAGAGGTACAGGACTCACATACACATATATGCAAACAAAATTCAGGGTCGAGGGGTAAATGGTATTTGAAAGGATATCCATTTTGCCCTTTGACCCCTGGAACCATAACAAGAGTCTCAGGTGGCCGACCCAAGAGAGCAGCACTGTACTGATAGATAGCAAGGTCAAATGAATAACTTAGCCATGGAGAATTCAAACACTAATACTGGTGACCTTTTGAAAGGGGTGAGGAAAGGGATGAAGACAAATGGGGGAAGAAGAAGAGGGAGAATGTATGAGAGGAAAGGTGTGTAAATCTGTAAGCCAGTGGGAAAAGACAAGCTTCAAATCATAGCAGGCACAAACCTAAAAATAGCCCGCATCTGCACTTCTTTGCATTACAGCAGCTTTCTCTGTAACCCTCTTTCAGAAGAAAGGTGAGTGTCACAATGAATGGAAGCAGGAATAGCAAGACAAAGCCAACTGAGAGTCGGTCGAGAGAAAGAGACTGGACCTGTTCTAGAGCTCTGGAGATCTCGCAGACCCTGTCAGCAACCTTGTCCAGGCCCAGAGATATGATCTTCACCAGAGGGCATTCAGTGCTGGTTTGGTCAAAGGAGCACTGCAGATCATCGCAGATCTGTGTCCAGTTCCTAAAAGAAGGTGGCATTGGGATGTATAATTAAAGTCACAGAATGCAGAGTTCACAGGGCCTTCATGAAATAATGTATAAAACTAATTGTTAACAGACACATTTCTAAACTCAGGCTTTTAACCTCTGTTCATTACGTATCTGTTGGCTCCTGGTTCTGAGTAGCACTCCTCAAATGTGCTTTTGTTTTTTCTCTTCATTATTTGCCTCTTTGCCTAATCAGAAATGCTGTTATTAGCAACTCCCAGCTGACTTACACATGTAAACAAACATGTAAAAATAATACATACAGGTTCTGATCACAGAGCAGTTTGATTACTCTGTTACATCATGACATTTAAATTATCTGCTCTATGTGTTGGAGGTGACATACAGAAAGGGTGATAGGAGTGCTGTCGGAAGATTTATGTGTGAACTTGTGTTCAAGATTTCAACACTTTGACCTGCCTTGTTCATCAGATCCTGCTCAACTATGAACACACATTATATACACATATCCCAGGTTTGATGACATCCAAAAAAAAGACCAACAATAGACAGGTGACGGACTGTTGGGCATGTTGTATCTTGAGTGTGAATGTTACAGCAACCACTTTTAATGAACTGAAAGCAGCAACACTGTAAATGTACACTATTAGTTGTGCCCAGGATTCAGCTATATCAGCAGTGTGGCAGGAGTGGGTCAAATGTGGGTGAACACAGGTTTGTTATCCTACGTCTGTGTGTGGCATTAATGACCACAGCATGCCACAGAGGTGACAGTAGTGTACAAAAAAAGGGAATGTTTATGGATCATGAACTACTTACCCTGCCTAACAACCAAAGTATACACAACCAGGATATTTGTGGACTGCTTGCATATGAACAGAGAGATATCTGGGCATGACAGAGGTATCACTGCGCTCTGAGCTCTGTAAGGGAGCATCATTAGCACACTGACTGACATAACTGACAGCTGGCAGTGAGAGGAGAGGGATGGAGGGTGAAACAGAGGGGGAGGAGACAGAGCAGAATCTGTGCCAACTATCACCCTCTGGCTGTTCTCCACCGTTTTAATCACAGCAACAGTGCTCTCACTCTGCAACCCCTTAGAGACCCAGGTACCTTAGCCACACTTGACATTAACCACAAGGCGAATACACCCATGTTTAACACAGACAAGACTCCTTGCCACCCCCCTCAATGTGTTTCTTCCTCTTTCATTACCCTCACCGACTACCATAACAACCAGGGGACACTGAGCAAAGAAATATGTATTTTCTATCCCTCTTTTTTCTCTTGCTGTTTTCTGGTGTAGCTTAAGATCTAATCATCTGTTTATTTTCATTTATTCCCTGTGTGCAATGAGTTAAGGAACGCTCTTTCAAAAAGTTACATCACTGATGATAAGACCCATCACCGTCGACCGCTCACATTTGCTTGCCTTTGGCTTCCTGTCAAAACAAGTCGTGCGTGAATCTGACCCAACTGTATTTTTGGCAATGCCAGTGCCAATTCTGACAAAATGGACAGGATGGGTCAGGACAGGGATGCTGGTACTAAAAAAAAATGTCTTTAGAGGCAGTGTGTATGCTTTCCAATGTGGCACCACTTTCCCAGAGTGAGGACAGAGCGCAGCAAAGGTCTGGATGGTCCTCTGGGAATTAAGCTCCAGACACTGATGGGAAAGAAGGCAGCAGATCAAACTTCAGGAGGAGCAGACTGGACTAACCACAGTAATAAGCCTATTCTGTTGGACTTGGTCATTAGCCAGATCATCATTATCCCTTAACAGCATCATCTTAACATCGCCAGCAGTTATTGCGTTGCTCTGTGCAGAAGAATAGAACCCAGCATCTAAAGTGAGGAGATTCTCAGTACTGAGTCAAACCAAAAGTATTATCATATGACAAGTTCATAGATATTTTGGTTCCAATCAGTACCCATATCTCATGGCTGGGTTTCTCAGATCAGCAATGAGAGGGACGATCCTCTTGAACTGCTCAGTCTTGCTCTTGAAGAAATATACAATGTCTCACTGCTTTACCCTGACCTGTAGGATCAGGTCCTCACTACTGTGTAATATCAATGTCAGAGCTGCTGGGCTTCTTTTAGGGGAGCTGCACATTTTGTGATATTAGCACCACATTTTGTGCATCCTGAGGGAAAGCCATAAAATGTTTTAGCGGTCACTGAGTGTGCGGGTCTAAAGCTAAAAATACTTCTAATGATGTCCCTTAAGAGTCTGCAAACTTTGTATTCATTATAAACACAAAGTGTAATTCTGTGTTCTTTCTACAGAGACCACAAAGTACAAGTTTAAGATTGTACTGTACTGAGCAAATTAATTCTTTTGGCATTTATGTTTTATTTGCATAAAACAAAACCTTACTTGACCCAGGTAATATATTACAGCTAAACCGTGACACACTGTTGCAGCAAGCCAGAACCTGCAGCTATGTTATGAACTGACCTTTAGTTCTCTCTGGAGTTTGTGGAGTTTTTTGAACATGTGCTGATGTTGTGCTCTCTGTCCACAGCGAAGCAAACTGGCCAACCTTCAAGATGTTCCAATTGGCATTCTAGTGCGATATCTACACTTACAAACACACACAACACACTTGTGTATAACAGCTCAATGATAACATGCTTTTTGCAATACACTAAGGGCTGTTACAAGGCCAGCATTCACAACACAAAACTATTCCTTCAAAACGCGCAGATAATGCATTTAATGTCGCTGTTGTTAAGCCACGAACCCACTGCTATGCTACACTGCGCAATAAATGGAAACTCAGCAGGCAACTGAGCTGATGAACAAAAAGGTATGATGGAAAAAAACTTGAGCAAGCATCTGCGTCTCCTGTTGTATTGTGCATAACATAATAGCACGAGGAGGGCTCCACAAAATGCAGGTAGGTCAAACAGGCTAAAAAGGCCATTTAGAAAAAAAAAATCATTATGTACTCTACTATGCTCACTTTTTAAACAACCATCAAGTTACTTTCTTGTCGTAGAAAGTGGAAAATGTCACTTGATTGCCACTACAACCTTGATCTAACCTCTAATTAGCAATACTAATAAATGGTGAACAGTAGTCAGTTTTTCAGAAAACCATCTCACTCCTCTACACTTCATAGGGGTCAGGCTGGAGTCTATTGTGGGAAAAGAAAGCCAGCAAATGTTTGATTGTTTGAATAAATGTGATAATAGATATTTTCTTGAAAGTAGTTCGGTGTTGGTACATGTAGAGCTGAAGTGAAGCTAATGTGATAAGCAGAATGAGGGTTCTGTAAAGCAAAGACAGAAAAAAACAAACAATTGGACTGGCTGTTCACTGTGGACGACATCTGTTCACTCACACTAATTATACCCACAGTCTAAGTTTAAACTGCAAAAACTAAGACTGGGAAGGACAGAAAACAAAGCACAGGGAACACGTTAGTCGCACACTTCGATTAACTGCTTGTTCTGATGGAGGTCTGTTGGAGTGTGAATAAGGTCACGTCAGGACAACAATACAGTATGTTAGGACTATTAGCTTGGTGCTGAAACAGACCTTCTCCGGCATCCACATTGTTTTTTAGGGCGAACAGTCTGATCTTGAAGGAGGATGGGTGCTCTCCACCTGTTTCAGAGCCTCCAGTTTGCCGCAGAGCCTCTTTACCTGCTGCAAGGCTGTTAAGCAGCACATGCAACACATACAGACACAGATGTGGTGCAAAAATAACACAACGCCTCCTGTATCTACAAGAGTGAGCAGGAATACACACATACTTTTGCATGCGTCGTGACAACATCCAAATAGACACACAAATTAACAGAGTGGAGAGGGAGAGATGGTGGAAAAATATCTAATATCATAAATCATCTTAATGAAGTCACACCCCTACTTCATGCACACAGACCCACGCACACACAAACACACTTCAACTGATCTGACACATTACATGTGCTTGCGACATTAAGCCGAGCCGCTAATTTAAGACCTCTGTGACAACGTGCTCAGTGAGAGTTGCAGAATAATTAGACAGTGGAGGAGCTGGAACATTGTGAGTGGAGATGGTTATCTATGCAATGTTTAGTTTTAATGGCAGTCATATTGCTGTGTGTGTGGGTGTGGAGGGAAAAAGAAGGAAAGGAGAGTGGCAGGAGTTAGCTATTTGGTGTGAGGACAGGAGTGTGTGTGTGGAGGCGGGGGGGGTAAAGGGTAAAGGGGTTGAAATCAGACATGGAGGAGAAGTGTGGTGAGGAAAAGTGCGAGGTGTGAGGGTACAGTAGGAAGGGTGGAGGGAGGAGGAGATAAAAGGAGAAAAGGTCGATGTGGGGAAAGTAAACGGAGTGAAAAAAGGGAGAGGAGAGACACATGAGACAGTAGGAGCTGGCTCAGGGCCCAGGTATCCTCTCTGGCCCTCCGCTCGGGCCTGGAGCCTCACACACACACCGGGGGCTCCCACGGCCCTGCTCACTTGTGGGACAGCTTTGATTTACGGGACATTTGATCTTCACAGCCTTCCCTCTCCTCCCATCTACTCATAGTCTGGACCCACAGTCGCTGCATACACACTGGTTAGTGGCAAGGTCCCAGCTCCAAGGTCCCCGGTGACACACACACACACACACACACACACACACACACACACACACACACACACACACACACACACACACACACACACGCATCTGCAGCTCATATCTACTTTCACTTAGGCCCTTTACTGCACTTTGCTCTTCTTACTGTTTTTGGAAGCGGGCCTATGCTGAAGTGAGTGGGGTCCTAATGAAGAACCAATAACTCGCAGTAACTATCAGAGAAATTCATGTAATTCATATATGATTAGCCACTTTATCTTAATTGAAGGAGCTATATGTGGGGGGTAGGAAGAGACGCAGAGTAGCCGAAGAATCAAAGAAAGAAGGGAAAAGAAAGGAAAGAGATGATAGAGTGAGAAAAATGGAAAAAAGACAAAGACACAGTGTCGGACATAGCTAATGATTAGAGAGTATGAGGAGGTGAACATTTGATGAGACTGTATTTCTATTATACTGTCAAAGACTTCGCTCTTTTTCTGTTTGTGTGTGTGTGGGTGCCCTTCACAGAGGCACAGTGATGTGGCTGACCCAAATGACTGGGATATTATTGGGAGAGAGAGAGAGGGAGGCCTCTGTTGAATACTGATGAAGCTTGCATAAAGCTGCCTCCTGGCCTCATTAACCTGCCGAAGACTGCCTTTGTTTTACTCTGCAATGCTCCCAAAACACTTCCTACATCCCGTCCGAAGGGGTATCGGAAGTCACACAGTGGGCGGAGAAGAGGCAGCCTCCGAGAAGCTCTGGAGTTGCAGCATAAGCAGGACCAGCACAGTGTGTTTGTTGGGATAAGGAAACGGGGGGTAAAGGAGGTAGTTTGGAGTAGTTTGTCTCTCTTCTGTGCTAAATTTTGTCACAGAAAAAGGAAGACTTAGAAAGAGGATATTGAGCTGTGAAGTAAAAGGTGTCGAATACGTGGAAAACTTTTGTAAGGAGGTTTTACATGTGTTGAAAAGTGCCAGATGGAGAAAGGGGAAAAGTCAGTTCTTTTGTGATGAAGGAGAAAGCAAAATAAAACAAAATACAGCACCAAAAAATAAAACACGGATCACACTGTCTCCCACCGCACTTGCTAACAACTAAAGAGGAAGGAGAGGAGGGGGAGGCGAGGACACAGAGTGAGGAAGTGGAGCGAAAGGATGAGAAAAAGGTAAAGCAAAAGTAGGACGAGAGGTTTGTGCTCTTTCATATGCCTTGGCACAGCACGCCGTTGTTTTGTTAGTCGACCCGTGTGGCAGTATGCAGTGCGATGCCTGTGTATATCTTTGTGTGTGTATGTGTTAGCACAGGAGATTTCAATTTCATCTTTAATGGAAACAGCAAATATGGGAACAAATGAAATGCGAAGGAGAATAGCAAGTCGCAAGACAAGGTGGGTATGAGGATAGGGAAGGCAGAAACAGAAGACATAAGGGGAAACTGAGGTGAGGCAGGGAGGAGGGAAAAAGGAGCTTGGAGGAGGTGAGGGAAAGAGGGAACGACGGGAGTATCCAGAAACAGAGGAGAAAATAAGAGGAGCAAAAAGGAAAAGGCAGAGAGGGCGTGAGGAATGATGACGGGACAGGGGATCAGTCATGGTGTGTCTTCCAGTCAGAGTCGTCACTTATACCGTAGAAGGGAGCAGCCGTGTAGTCAGAAATCACCAGGAGCAGGAACAGATTAGATACAGGCTATTGGTTCTGATGAGGCCTCGTATAGATCAGTAATGGCTCAGTAGGGACAGAGGAAAAGAGAGCAGCAGAGACAGTCAGAGCAGCAGTAAAGTGCTGGCTTTCAGTGCCGGTAGCACTTTTCCACTAAAGTAGATGTGTGCATAAGGAAATTATATTATATAGCATAAAGAGGTTGTTGGTAAATCCAGTTTTACAGAACAAATATCTGTAAAAAGTATTTGTCTACCATGTGGAAACCACCAGTAAAATAAGTTGAATGTGATAGTATTCCACCATGTGTGTAATACTTGATAGTTCCGCCTTTCCCTGTTAATCCACTCGACAGTAGGATGAAAACAGAGGGACAGCGAGAGGAGATAAAGGAAGAGGGGAGTGGAAGAGCGGAGGGCTAGAGGTGGAGAGAGACGCCTCAGCCTGCTGCTCGGCCATGCAGGGACGTGACCACCCACCGGGCCAGTCGAGGCTGAGGCCTTGCATCATGTCAGACATGCAGATAGACACCCAGCTGAGTCATCTGGTCTTTGGGGGATGGGACAGATGGACAGATACAAATGTGCAAGTTCACACATAGACACACTCACACAAGCACACCACATAGACATGTGCACCACAGAAAGCCGCGCTTCATAAAAGATTAGAAAAATGTCCGTGTGATTGTGTGTGTGCAAGAGCAATGCCAAAACACACACACACGTGTGCGAGTACTTTTAATGAAAGTTTCTCAGCTTCTTTGTTGGAATTTTCCTTTAATCCGTTTAATGTCACTTTTGCAATGTATAATGTAAATGTAATGTGTTGAAATGCAATTAATATGTGAGGCTCATCTCATCTCTGCAGGTAGGGCTGATTTAACATTCTGGCAAAGGACTGCAGGATGAAAATGAGTCGGCTAACTTTGGCACTTTTTGTTTTAACGGAGATTAATGGGCACTGCCCTTGACAAATTAATACAGGAAGAGACACAGACACAAAAATACACCCATTCATACGGCAGGCAATAAGAAATTTAACAATGTACAAACACTTTTAGGGATAATATAGACAGGTGACTAACTAAATGAGTAGAGTATGAAAATGATTTAAATCATGTACTATTGCCTTCACGTCACAAGATCTCACCGACAGGAGATTATGGACCGATATGTGGTCCCGAGCATCATCAAAACACCAAATGAGAAAATATCTTTTGGAAGAATGTGGCTCATCCCTCCAGTAAAGCTCCAGAGACTTGGAGAATGTATGCGAAGGAGCATTGAAGATGTTCTGGAGGCTCATGGTGGCCCAATATCTTTTTTCACACACTTTATTTTGATATATTATCCCTCTCTAAGTGTGTGTGTGTGTGTGTGTGTGTGTGTGTGTGTGTGTGTGTGTGTGTGTCAGAAAAAGGAAGTGAAGTCCGACCTGTGTTCTGGATCTTCTTTTTGAAAAAGAGAGGATGAGGCTGTTCTTGAACTTCCCGTGTTCCCCAGTATGAGTAGCTGTCAATCAACACCTGCTGGAGCCACACTGACCCGACTCAGCACCTCACACATGTCCTGCTCCTGTGGGGAAACAAGATGATCTCATGATGATGAGAATGGTTTTCTAACATATTCCAATGACTTCCACTGATGTCAGTGTGATGCCACTTGTCCCCACATAGATACACACAGATTTCATTATTTCACTTCAGAGAGTCAAAAAGTCCTTCAAAAACTTGTGCCTGATTAACATGAAGGTGAAATGATGTAATGTTTATACAATTCTTATTACTGGGTCACATCTTTCTTACACTCAAAGAGCAAATTAGTAATTTCCCTCCCTGCATCCCTGCACAATTACTACGATCAGCAGCACAAAGTATGACAGGCATTTTAATTTGCACTCTGTAAATAATATTAACTAGTGATGGAAGGCGCCCTCTCTCCCCAACTGTGAGTGTAGAGAAGACATCATGGTGAAGTTAACAGAAAATGTAGTCAATATTCAGCATTATTTAACAAACTGTAACCTAAAGGATCTCCTATGCATTTGCCATATATGTGTGTGTATGTTTTCATCAGTGAGCTGCCCACAGCCTGTTCCACTGGGACCTCATATTTGCCCAGGATAGCAATCTGTTCATGGATGAGAGGATTCTGAGCCTCTGTCTTTGCCAAATCTCCCTGCAGAGTCTCCAAGAGCTTCAGGCTCTTACCAAGCTCCACCAGTGTCTGGAGGGGTGGCTCACACTCACACTGCTGAACTAACATGGAGTGGCTGGCCTGCCCGCATCAGACATTCTCTCCATTTTACTCTTCAATTTGATCATTGGAGATATTTCCAGAAAGGGTTATACCAAGTTTTGTTTGAAAATCCTGGCGAATGTTGGAGTATTTCCAATCTAAACAAACAAGCTGCTCACTGTCTCACCCTCTCAATACAAATGAAGGTTTATCAACTGATTAACACAAACAAAAAAATGAATTTACATGGTCTGCCCTTAGCTTTCAAATAGCATCCAGTGCAAACTCATGTACCTCATTCCTTCTAGTTTAGAATGCCTAATTCACTGTAGATTTATGTAATACTAAATACTTCTTCTGTTCACCACCAACAGATACTAGAGTTAGTCCACCATGTCATGCCCTTTGTGGTATACTGTTGCCACCTCACATAAGGTAAGTCAGCTGGCAAAAACGGCTCAATATAAAATGTGCACACTATGAGTATTATTAAGAAAACTCACAAGTAGTTTGAGAATTAGTCAAATACCTAAAATATAAATCTTCCAAATTCTCTCCCTGCGTACAAGACGTCAGGTTTACATATGCAAATAAACCTTGCCTGTAAAGCTCAGCTTCACAAAAGAACCTCATGATGCCTGTTGTAAGACGCCTGTACACCTCGGTTGACCAGCACTTGACATTACATGCTGGGTAATTTCCCTTCACTCCTCACCTGTTGGCATTGTCTTGTAAAACTCTTTGAGGCAGGTGTTGGCAGCTGAGTGAACTTGTTCTGCCACTCATTGCGGTGCTGTGCGAAGGGTAAAACTGGATGTTCAATATCGTCTCTTCCTGATGAACACTGTTTTCTGTGTACCTGGGGGAGAACCAGAGGAAGGACAAAACTAAAGAGGGAGATCAAAGTGTCCACAGCGTCACAATAACGCTTCAATGACAAAATAAACAAAAGAACACTTCAGAAACTGAAATAAATATACAATAGAGAATATTTACACTCAATTGCCAGTTTGTTAGCTACACCAACAAAACAGTCCTGCAATAAATCCTCCCTTCATGAAGGATATAATGTTGTTTTTGTTGAAACTGAGGTGTTGGTTCCACTTAATGATCATTTTGGATGTAGTTTGTGACGGTGTTAAATTGTATTGTGTTATACTGACAGGTGCTTCTATTATTTGTCCACCCTATTTATATCAGTGAGGCTAAATAACAGAGACACCTCTCTGTATAATGTAACACAGTTCAACAGCACCACAAACTACATCCTCCAACATGATTATAAAATTTTAAAGAAAAACTGCCATGAAGGTAGGATTTATTTCACATGAGTTTTAGCTAGGCATACCTAATAAATTGGCATGTGTAGCGTGTAGTAATGTGTGAAAAAGCTGCTTTCCCAGCAGAATTAAAGCCCAGCACCCTTTTAAAGTCTTGAACTAAAATCAAACGAAATTTTGGTCTTCAAGGTATCTTAAGATTCTGTGTTTACATGTTGTGACTCAGTACCAGAGACAGTCTGGAGCAATGTAAAACACATTTAGTTAGTTACTTGTTCAGACATCAGTGTGTGCTTTCTCATAAAACATTCACCTACTGTGTCAAAGACTTTGTTGATGGGAATTTTATTTATTTAAGAGAAAACACAACCACCTGTACTATCCTGCAATCTTGTAAAATACCATCAATACCACAAAACACAACAAGGAGCAATACGATGCAAACTCCATTTGTGCAATGAGAGAAATCAGATTAGCTTTATTGATGGAGGAGTATCATCGATTACGGGTGTGAAACCCAAAGTGCTGAGACAGGCTACCTTGTGTGCACACACAGAACAGTGTTGACACTACAGCGATTTACATACCAATGTGTTTGACAAATCCATAAGACAATAACGCATACTTGCACTGTGGATGTACAGTATGTGCATGTGTGAGTGTGGTGCCCAACTTAATGTTTGCAGAGTGTGTGATGAGACCCTCAGCATATAGATTCCACCAAAGTCACAAGGACAGTGTTCTTTGCTTTAGCCTCCCTGCTGTCTCGCTGCCTCTCTGGAATTTCTTCTTTACTTTTCACCACTAACTCTCACTTTCTCTCTTCCCTGAATCATCGTTTCGAAGTGTTGTTCACAAAAAAAAATCAAGGCAGTGTTGAAAAGCTCTCTGATAGCTGACCTACGGAGGCATAGAGACATTTTTGTAATGTTCTGAAAGTGAAATGAAAACATCTACAACAACTCACCGCAGCTGAGACTGGCCAGGTGTGCTTAACTGTGAATACTGACAGAGGTCTAAGTGCTTGCAAATGCCATTCTGCTCATTCTTCACAGATCTACTGTATTTCTTCAGTCAAGTTGACTGCTCAACTGCTTTCCATGAAAAGCTCTGCATACAAATGCTGTGAGAGTTGTTTTTTTTATTTGAATTTGTATCACTCTCCATCTTTTTAAATCTAAATTCGCACTGCAGGTGTTCACCACACAGCAGGAAGCACTGAAAGGACGACAGTGGAACTGACACTTCAGAGTTTACTTACACATTTTCATTCTGACAAACTGCTTGCTGCGAAATTACTTTTACTACCTCAAATCTCTCTTTTTTGCACAAAATCGCTTGTATATTATCAATAATAAACATTCAAACCCAAGAGGTGGCTTGTGATGTACTACTGATGTGCTGTGTTTAAAGTACTATATGTTTCATGTAGCACACCACCACGAGGGTTTATACCACACACAAAAGTAGCAAAGCTGCTTTTAGTACTTTGAAAATGTGTTTACTTAATTAAAGAGACCAAAAGGTCAACCTAGATCATGGACTAAACTGAATATAAAACATCTTTGATTTGTGAACAAGTGTGCTGCACTCACATACTTTCTTTTTTACTTAATTTTAGAACACACAGGCTGTGTCCCACTTCAGGGGCTAGATGCTCGAGGCGGCCCACAAGGGCGTGCCCTTCAGAGGACCTGAAACCCAGCTGAGCATGCTTGCCCTCCCTAAATTAGAGCATCCAGCCTCAGAGAGACCAACATGAACAGTGTGTTCCTTTTTAACTTGTCAAGTTTCAAATTTATTGTCAGAACATTTCCCTGAAATAAGTTGTGTTTCCATCGAATTGTCAAGCGAATTGTAAACTGAACTTTTGAAATTGCAATAAAGTGTGGAGACAGATTTGGCTATGCGAGACCATCCGCAAGTAAACAGAGTAGAAGAGGTAGAGGTTGCGAACCAGAAACAAAACAAGTCACCTCTGCCATCTAACCCATCTACGGGAGAAAAATGGAGAGAGGGCCTCAGGAATTTGTTTCTATAAGTTTAAATAGTTCTTTCATGTCAGCTAGTATTGGCCATGTTTCACGCTGTCTGCAGACAAAGACAAGTTAATGCAGAACGGTTCAGCAGAAACAGCTGATCACTCATGTGAGTTAAATGTTTGAAATGTCAGAACTTATTCTGCAAAGGTGTTTCCACATCCCATGTAGCGCATCAACTCTTTTTTTGGCAATTGTTTTATCGAATTTTGCCGTTTCCAGACAGCTTTTCTCATGCGATACTTCAAAATGTGCATTAAAATACGTTTATGGAAACAACTATGGATGACAAAGTTTAAATACCAAGTGTAAAGTGAGACCATGATACCCAATTTTACAGTATGAGCTGAGATATTTTATTTCAACACATGATAGACACCTATATTAATCGATATATTAATTTATCGATGAGCATCCAGGCAAATACACATGGACATGTGAAATTACAAGTTGACAGGATCATCTGAGCTCAATTAACCAGACTGCAACAAAATATTGGATGCACGTGTTTGGGCAAAAGCAGCCTGCATTTCTTGGCTGCATTTGGAGGAGACTTTGAAGAGTGACAGACCTTGTCGGCCTCTTATGACATATTTAGTCTAGAATGTGAGCTCTGGAGGATCGAGTCCCTATCTGAGGTTTAGGAAGAGGCCAACCTGTGCCCTCCCTCTTTCCTCCTCAGTATTGACTTTGTGTTTGTGATTCTACCAATCTCAGTCATGGATAATACCTTCACATTAAGCTACTTTGGACAATATGAACAACTTCATCTGAAGCCTACAAAAGCATTTATGTACCACTATTGTTCATCTAGTATCTTAACACAGGCCGTCATCCCTGTGGCCTCGGCAGTTTTTCATGTTCCAGCCTTGCTCTGAAGGATTACAGAGAACCAGGGTGAAAACAGTGACAGAGGTTACTTTATTATATTTTCACACATATTTGTACTTTGACCTCATTTTAATTTCAAATTTTAACTGTGATTTTTGCACATTTGCTTTCTCTCTTCAAATTCACCAGATTTGATCAAACCAGTCATGACTTTTCTATTTCTATTCAGCCACAGTAGAAAATAGTGATTTGACTTGTATATTGTGTAAACACATGCTAAAGGGGACAAACACAAGTGCAATATAAATATTTGATATCAGAAGGAATAATTACAATATTCTATCACTGTAACCTTTCTTAATTTCTACTTAATTTTAAGTGAAGTACTTTTTATTTGGTAAATGTATACCGGTAAATGTAAAGTAGCTTATAAAAATGTATGTCTTATCCTGAAATGTCTCTACTAAAAGGGTGAGAAGATACAGTCGTAACGGGGAGGGATAGTTGAAAAGAGCAAAAGATGAATGGACAGAGATACTTGATGCAGAGAAAATGTGGTCAGAAAGGTTGTTGAACCAGATCAAAAACAAGATGCTTAAGTCAAAGATGCCATATGTGTTGCCAAACCAGCTGAATTAAACTGAACATTCACTGGCTCACTGCGAAAAGGTCATAGAATCTGTTAAATACAGAGAAAACAAAATATAGAAAGACTGATATGGAAAATGTGAAAAGCAGAGGTAAGAGTGCTCTGGGGGGTGATGAAATGGCGAAAGAGAAACAGTTTGGCCACTGGAAAAGGGATCGCAGTGAATGATTGGTCAAATATGTCTGCTACACATTCCAATAATGATGACTACAGTTGGCCATTACTCAAATGTTTCCTCCTGTTTTTTGGTTCTTTGTCTTCTTGTTGTTATCCCATCAAAAAGAAAATCTCGTTCCAAACAAAACACATGTTGGAAATGGTTGTGTAAAGGCATTGGTATTACAAAACAAACACCCATTTCTCTGTTTGGATTCGATTCAAAGGTTTGTAAAAGTCATGAAAGAATGTTAACAGATCCCCAAGTAATTCTAGGAAAAATGCTATTGACAGTTATGAGCTAGGTTTACGAATCCAGAGCATCCAGATCACCATATGGAAGCTAGTAAAGGCAGAGATTCTTTTTTTATTAATGTGGGTTTGTTTTTAACACCAGAGTAAAATTTGGATTGGAGTTTTGGGTCTGGAGAAAACCTTGTTGACTTAAAACACTGCAAACAAGAATTGAGAACTTGGATTCAGTGAGCAAAAAAAACGTTTTTCCATTTGTGCTTCCGGTCTGCTTTTATCCAGCACCCAGCCAGAGGAGCCTGGATCTGCACACTGCTACTCTCTTGTGCAAAATGTAGTTCCTGGAGGAAAGGTTCTTAAACAAAGTGTGTTCCAATTAATCTTCAAACCAGGGAGCCATTAAGAGTTTGAGATGGTGTTAAAGAGCTTAACCTTAACCCGCATCTGGTACGTCAGGGGAGAACTGGACCTGTGGACAAAGAGACACACCTACATATATCACAAACAACCACTTGCCCCATTTGGCGTTAATATTAACCTCCAAGGGCTCAATGTTTTCAGCCTCGAGGCAGGACTACTTGAACAAGCTCCTGCTTACTTTTTTACATGAGAAAAGTCTCATTCAAACTCCGGCTCACATCTCTGACAACATCATTGATTTTTGTGACACGAAGATTCATCAGGTTCCTTCTTCTCTAAGCCGATATTGTTCTATCAAGGCCAGCCTGTCCACTACACTGAACCCCAAGCCGAGTTAATACGTTGTGAGCTGTGCTATAGCTTGTCTCGTTGCAGGTTACAGTCAAACAACATGCATAAGGCATGACTCACATGTCAGTCTTGATTTATTTAACAGTGGCCTAGGCAGGAGTGCCTTCTGTGATCCATAATGCCATCTCACTTATTATTACTAAGTATTACTGTGTGTAAGTGTCTGTTTGCATGTTTACTTACAAGATATTTTCCACATGAATCCAAATATTGTGTGCATGTTTTTGTTTGTGTGTGCTCTGAGCAGTTTGACAAGGACAAATGGCTATTCTCCTATCCTATCACGCCATATACAAGGTGTTGCCCTGTCTGCATGGGATTCTCAATGTGACTCAGACCTTGGAACTGCAACAAAAGCTGGGGCATCACACAGGGAAGATGGATTACTTTGTTCAGCCCGAAAATATGAAATGATTCCCTTTGTATATGTGTACGTGTTTGTGTCTGACAAGGAATAATATTGGTAGAACTCCTCAGTCTGAAGTAAATGTCAGAGCGAGATATAAAAAGATCTTTCCGCATGCCTTTATTGCCTATTGTTATTTTGCATTCCTTATGCAAAACTTGCCTGCTGTGGGGACTTTGTGTACTGTATGGTAATGCGTCGGCATGTCTGGCATCATATCTACTCTCCAAAAAAAACAACCCTGCACATGCTGTGTAAGCTTGTCTATGTGTGTACGCCCTCTCTCACGTCTGTCTATACAATCATCTTAAAAACCTGGAAGAAAATGGTTTAATAATTTCCAGGAGGGAAGATGGGCCAGACTGATGCCAGCGAAGATGTTCGATTCCCTTTTCATCCTCTACTCATCTTGACATCTCCTGGATGTTATGAAATGTTTCATTAAACTGTGGCCTTTTTCGGTGGAAAATAACATCTTATTATCAGTTAAATGAGACTCATTCAACATTTGTATAATTTCCTTTCAAATGCAAGGCCATGTGTCAAAGCTAATTAAGCTTTACAGTATTTCTAGGACACCCAGTAGGGTTTACAGTAACTCTGCTTATCTCAACTGTTCCAGGATCAATAGAAAGCATGGCTTATTATGGGTTATTGCTTAATGGACCTTGGTATGTTAAAAGACTTGTCCGTCTTAGGCCCGGTTCATATTATTCTGCATTTTTCCAAATGCTGTGATGCTTTCGTCAAAGTTAATACAGTGAAGCAACAAGTTGGATGGGAAACTGCTGCTTTGGAAAATGACTTGGTCTACACAACGGAAAGGTAGAAGAAGCAAATATCATAATAAATGTAATAATTCACTGCTGACAGCAATAAAAATGCAATTTAAAAACAGAATAGTAGGTAGAGGTGGGTAAATGAAAAAAGAGATTGTCAAACACACTGTGAGCTTTCAGTCTCTGTTAAATCTGCTTAGTAGCAGCTCAACACAATATATAATATATTGTATTTGTATGATCCCCTGGCCCAGCGGGACAAAGGTGTTAGCTACCTTTGCTGGGGTCTCGGGGGCTCTCAGGTGCAGTGCTATGAGGACCCTGAGGACATGCAGTCCACCCTCTCTGCGAGGCCCACCCATTGCTTTGGAGCTTAAACACACAGTGAGGGAAAATAGAGAGAGCCAACTCATTAGACACAGCCACAGACTTAGTTGGCTAAACCTCTTACAGTCCTCCTGGAGTGGTAGAGCAAGGACACGCAATCCTTAATGACACGAGGAAAATGTATTATCGGCATTATCCAGATTTTTTTGGACTGCGCCCCAAACAGCTGGTAGAACCCTTGCTGTTGGCATACATCTGTGGCACTGCTCTGCTATGTCATTCCCCCAAACAGTCAGATTGTTCAATGGAGTGTGACCATTATATCCAGAAACTACACACAGCCACACACACAGTACAGTGTTTGTTGTAAAGGTTTTGCAGGTAGCAGGGCAAGAAGGAATTTAAGAGCCAGGACAACACTGCTGAGCACACTGTTTGGAAACACTTGTGCAGGCGAGCCTCTTGGTGGTCCTCAAGCTCCAACTCCCCTGGAATAACAACGGGAACAATTCCCACGATGCAACCAATAAAACCAACGTGCATCACGTGCAGACACTGTGCACCGCTTCAGATAATGACTAGAAATGCAGAGACATCTCACTGAGAGCTCTCTCTTAAAAAGGAGTTTACCTTTATCTCCTTACTTTTATCTCTTCAACAAAGCAGCAAGAAAGCACGGAAAAGAACTGAAAGCCACACAGGTGAAGAACAAACTGCTCTGCTGTAATATTTAATATACCACCCACTTCGAAAATGAAAACAACTTGCTTAAAAATCTGTCTTACTTCACTATATTGTGCTGCTAGTACGTTTGGAAACCACCAATCTACTTTGATACAAAACTGTTACATGAACTCTTCACAACTACATAAACACTGCAGTAATAAACAAGGATCAATCAAATGAACACAACACTTTTGCATGCACCATGTTTCAATAAATTATTTAAAAGATTAGAAATAAATTTACAAAGAAAAGTAAAACCTACACAATCACACAGGGTATTCATTAGGTCTATTTGCCATATTAGGAGAATTTGTTGGTGTGAGTGGTAATAATAATAGCAGCAATTCACTGATGAGGGGAAAATGGTCAGAGATAGACATACTGTAAGAGTGTGTGTACTCAATGGGGATGCGAGGAGAGGATTTTGGGAATCACAAAGAATTCCAGTTTGACAACACACTGCCCTCAAAGGCCTCGTTCCTATTCTCCCAACATCCCTTCTTCTCCATTTCCCAGTCCCTCACTTCTTCCCTGCCTGCCTCTCTGTGCAGTTCTGCAGATCAGAGGGAGAGCTCATTACATAGGGATATCATGACTCTAACATCTCAGATGCAACAAGAGTGCCTCATATCCTCTGTCTCACGCTCTGGTTTGAATTACAGCAGACAGGCCTTATCTAGACAGCATCGAGCCAACATGCATCCAACGCTTTCCTATTCAAATTGTGGGAGCAGAGAGCACATTCCTACTGAGATTCAACATGCTTCCTGTACAAATTTGTCTCTATAGTGTATGCATCAGCCCTCTCTCTCTCTCTCTCTCTCTCTCTCTCACTTGCTGTCTGCACTGCTGGACCCGATTCCTAAGGAGAGTAATTTTGCTCTCACTCAAAATTCCAGATCCAAGCGCCAATCTCCGGATTTTATGGCTTTCATGGGGATAAGGCGCTGCGTGCAGAATAAGCCTCCGAGAGGAATTTTGTTGGTGGGGAAGGAGGGTGACTATTCTGAGTCAGTTTAGATCTCTTTTGCAGATTCCTGCTGTCTCTCTCACGCTCTCTGTCTGTGTACCTAGAAACGCAGAGACACACTGCCAGGCTTTTGACTTTGCGCTCCACAGATCTTGACATTGGCTTGATGTCGGCCTGATCTTAAATCCTTGGAGAGGAGCGCAGTGGCAATCCCTGCCAATGAGCATTAAGTTTTCATTAGGCATGCTCAACCTGCCGCGGCTCCAGCTGCCCCCTGGCAACTCATCCCAAGGCTTTTATTATTGTTTTTGAACTGTAGGCCAACTGCAACCCATGTACGTAAGCTCTACAGTGTGCATGTGCACGCATGTACTGTATCTATATGTGTTTATGTGGCTATCATCTCCTATAAATGAGGTAACGGTTAATGCCTATTGCCCCCTGATGAACCGTTAAATGAGTGCAGATGAAAAGACAAACATATTCACATGCTTACACTTGAGCACACATGCTTGAACTGCGCACACACATTTTCCCCTCTGGTCATAACTGAGTGCTGAAAGTCAGCACTGCATCCATCTTTCCATTTTATGACCTTTGGGGGGTCAGACCCCCCCCCCCCCCAAAACAGCCTATGCATCAAGTCCTGGACTGCAGCCAGTCTGCCTCCACTGCTGCGTCTACTGCATTTATTTCCAACACGGGCCCGAAAATGCACATGACAGAATGATGACAGCTAAGCAGCCAGAAAAACGGAGGAGAGCGCGGGTGAGTGAGTGACTGAATGAAAGAGGTCATTAGGAAGGGGGAGACTGGGAAGAGACCACAATAAGAGCAGAGCAGGAGAGTGTAAATACAAGTGGAGGAAGATAGAAATATTATGTGAAATAGAGTAATGGAGGCAGAGGGAAAGTGTAACTCTATCCGAATTGTGTTACTACAGCTACACTCGTGTCCTCAGCTGTGCTCAGAAACACAGCACAGCAAGGTCAAAGGGGTACACGTTGCTTGATAAATCCATAACCCACATACACTTTAATACACCATGACTTGACCTAAATTCATCCGCTCTCTGATATCTTTCACTATCCGCTGGGATTGAATCTGTTTCCTATATGGGCATTTTTACACTACCTGCAGACCAAACTTGACAACCAAGATGATAAATGCTTAATGTAATATGCTTAATGTATAATTCAGCGTGATCTCCATCAAATGAGCTTACCTTGTATAAAACACTTGGCTCCCATTTCATAATGCCATTGTTTTTGTTTAGCACATTGAAACCAATATCCCTCATTAGGCCCACGTCTTCACACTAAACTAAACTTAATCAAGTTGTCCCACTTGTTTATTGAACACAAGCACAAACAGACGCTGCCTCACACACAGCTTTGTTTTGCTATTCTTAACAGGACCACTGTTATAAATTTCCACCAGCCCCTAGACTTTATCCAAACCTTATTTTCTTGGGTGAGTATGGGAAAACTATTTTATGAGAAATTCTTTTTAACATTTATGTATCCATGGAAGGTTAATTATGATCACTTCTTTCAGTGATTACCTTCTTCACATTAGCTGCATATATATTTGCCTGTAAGCCATTGAATACAACCTGACGGACACTCAGGGATTCCAACATGCTTTCCTGCTTTGCTCGACCAATAGGCTATATATAACTGTACACGTGTAGATATTAGCTAGTGGTGACCTGTATTAAAACCTTGTAAATATGCAAGTAAATGTTAGGGATTTTTGTCACTGAGTGAGTATTATTGGAGCAGGCAAGATCATCTCATAACTAAAACTGCTGAGACAGCAAGAGTGTGCCTGTGTCTGTCAATGTGTGTGTACGTGTGGCTTCATTTTGCAAAAAATGCCATGTAAGGTCTTGTATTGCCAGCTGAGAGAAGAAAAAAAATGTTCAATGGGAAATGTTTGACAGACATGGGCATTCCGACAAACCTTAACAAAAACGATCCTGTTTCCTGCTGTATGTGCAAACGTATTCGACAAATGTCTCAAAGAGTATCAATGTTCCATTTCTGGAGAAATATCAGGCAAAAGCCTGCCGGCATTAGCTGTGTTTGTGCATCCACTTGACCTTAGACTGGGGCTCTTCTTGGGTTATGGACATTCTCGGCATGCATGGCTTGCTGGATTTGTGCTGGCTCACTCGCAGAGACACACACACAGACTGAAACGCACTTTCACTCGCTACAGGTCTAATTTTCAGATGAGTGTGTGCGGAGCTTAGAAGAGTTCCAGCTCTGTATACATATGAGCTCCCCGCTGTCACTGGCATTGTGCTGTCAGACAACACTATTACCTTTGAATGATGAGGGTGTTAGTGAATGTGTAGGTGAAGTTTGCTTTTTTTAGTGTTTACTCAAGGATTGTAATCCACTCTCCTGCTCTCCCATCTTCCTTGTTTTGTTCAAATCCCCTGTTTATAAAATGTCTGTGATTACAGCAGGGGTGGGGTGGAGTGTTGGGGTATCAGCATGCATGCAGTCTGCCACAGTGTCTTTATTGATACCTCCTTCAAATCATGTGCATAACCCAAGTACTATAAACATATACAGCAGCTTAAGTATTAATTATGATGCTGATTTTACATCTGTAACATTATGTTCTACTAAAGCTACCTATAAGTCCCCACAACAAAGACTGTGTGTGTGTGTGTGTGCGCGAACACATTAATGTATGTATAAAGGTTGTAATAATGCTACCAACTCTGATGCCTAAAACATAACAAAACATCACGACATTCAATATCACAAATATTCTAAGGAACTGATATTCTAGCACCGAAGCATTACACTTCCTAATATGTTGCATTTATATTTAGTTCAGTGTCACGTGTGTGTGTGTGTGTGTGTGTGTGTGTGTGTGTGTGTGTGTGTGTGTCAGACCTGTTACCAGCTGCAGTGCTCTCTCTCTGACCCCCCCCCCTCAAGATGTTCCAAGCTGTATGTCTCAGACATGAAGTGAGGCTTCTGAAGCACCTGGAGGGGAAGGAAAGGGACAAGGGGGTAGGTCAATGAAGGAGGGATTCAGTTAAGACCATAAACAGGAACTGTTCTAGCTCCACAAACAAAGCATGTTCACAGTGTTAAGCTTTCATCAAACTGTTGTCTATTACATTAAAGTAAATATGAAGAAGCCACAAAGCCAATGGAAAGCAGGTGCTTCAGAACGAACACTGCCTGGCTACTTTTTTTTAGCAGAACGCAGTGCTTTCAAGTTAAAAGGAGTTTATCGTTTTAGGAGGACGCACTAGAGCTTTGATTTGTAGCCAGCACCTGATTGGGCCTGACTTGAAGCCAAGGGTAGAGGCCAGGCTGGGCTCTGCCTTAGTTTAAATGCCTCAGGCTTGATCTAGTTTGTGTCTAGTGTGATTCTTTTTTTTTTTCCCTAAATAGGAGCACATGAAAACAACGCCTTGCAACAACATTGTCAATCTGCCTACCTGGCCTTACAGCACTATGTGAGACATTTAGGAGACCATCAGCTTGCTGTGGGTTAACATGTATGTAACCAACACAGCTAAATGCATGCAGGTTCCTTCTTGACAGCATTTTGGAGCATTTACTTCAGCTCACAAAAAAATGGATCAACATTTACATTGCTGTCAACACTGACAAAGTATGAGTGTGTTTTAATGTTGATAGTGGGAAAAGCTGTACCCATCAAATCTGCAGAGTGCTCTATATTTTGACTGTTTTGTTGACAGCAGACTAATGACGAGGATATGAGAGTATGGTACAGCTCAACACGGTGACAACCATGACACCCAGAGTAAAAATAGAAAAAGTAACAGTTAAAAAACTGGGAGTAGTTGTTACTCCGATGAAGCCACTGTGTGGTTGGAGCATCTGGGGGGGTGGAAACACAGATTGTGTTGCTTCTGTACTGCAGGTGACAACAATGGAAGCTGTTTAATGAAATTGTGTTATTTGATGTGTTTATCTTAATCAAAGCAAACAAATTACTTGCATAACCTATGTGTGTTAAGTTTAAATCGTAAGAAAACATGAGAAAACATGAGAAAGTAAGTGTAGTTGAGCACACAAACATAAAGAGAAAGGTCAGTCTGGCCTGAAGGTGCGAGAAGACTTACGTAACCAGGGTTGTTTTTGTGAGTGAGAGGATGAGGGCATCGACACCGGGAGTCACCCTGGTACCAGAAAGTAGGGGAAAGTTTCGGCAGACAGGCGTTATGCTTAACAACATGGACACACGGTCCACGTCTCAACATTTTACCAATAATAACGTTCCATGAGTGATTGAAGTATTGACCAACCAGAAACATCCCATCCCATCAGGAGCAGCTTAGTAAGAAAGGTTTAAAAATGGATGTTGTCCTGCCTTCTGAATCCAGACCTTTCGTATTCTGTATCTCAGTGTTTGGTTCCTACGAACCTGATAGTGGTAATTTATTTAAAGTTGTTGAAGGCTGAACAAGAAGAAGAAAATCAACCATGACAAAGCATCTACAGACAAGTCTATTGATTTAAAATAAGAAACAAACAAAACAAAAACAAATGAGGGGCACAAATAAACGTCCCATCATCAGAGTGAAATCAGCCTTTAACAGAGTAAAAAAAAAGGCATGTTGAAGACACGCTGAAACATTTCTGATTTCTAATGCACTGATACTTCCAGATATTCAGTTATCGCAGTCAACACGTCATTAGTTCCTGTAAGCGTTACGTAATTAATTTAAGACACGTCAATCTATTGAATTTGATTACACTATTGAAGACAATATTGTCTAACTCTGTGCTTAAACACTACCTACTATGTACATTATCATGACCTTGAGGAAAAAAATGCAGAGCTGTGAAGTGTCGTCTGAGAGGATCAGTACTTGAGGCTTTATTCCCCTAATCATGAGAAGGTCGTTTTAAGTTACACCCTCAACAGCAGAGCGCAAAAAAGCATAGTATATTCACAGTCCAACACAGCAGCATACATATATTATCTATTTTATTGTTCACTGGAGACTGTTGCTTGGGCTGTACTGCGCTCCTGTCTCATATTTCAACCTTAATAGAAGAATCTCTTATTCCAAAGAGAATATGAGTAAAATAGAGGGCGCCACAATATCTGTGTACAATTAAAGCTCCCCTACTGTTGTTCATTTTTTTTCTTTGTGTATCCGGATGGAGATAATAATGTTAAACAGAGTACGAGCTCTCACTGTTTTTGTACTTATGTACATTGTGTGTGTGTATTTGTTACCAGAGGCAAAAGCAGCAACAGCTGTGTTTAATAGTGACCAAGCCGCCAAGGCCACAGCTGGACCAAAGCCACAGATACAGAACTCTGCTGGTGGGGGGATCGGGGGGGAGGTTTGATCTGGCCTGGGTAAGTCTGGTTTAGTCTGGGCAGTCACAAGGTTTCGAACCCAAAACAGCTCTGTGATGGTCTGAGTGCTGACCTGGCTCACAAAGTGCGGAGTTGGCCTTACTTGGCCTCCATTGGCTCTTTGAACAGTGGACCATCAGTGCATTCCACTCACTGAATAATGACTAACCACATTCAGTTACTATGTGTGAGTGAAGGCATTTTCTCCCTTTCAGTGTTTCCAAGTATGGAGATGTGACTTTAATGTTCTTTTCAAGTTGAAAGTTCATGTTTGAGAGCTTTATTGTCTGCTGCTGTGAAAAGACTTCTTCTTGACTGTATTATACTGACCAATCACAGTTTATAAGCAACTCTGCGTATATGTGTACAGTGTGTGTGTGAGACAGAGACAAAGAGAGCAGAAGGAAGGAAGGAACGGGAGAGAAACAGAGTGCATGTGAGTCCACAAGCTTTCACTTTTGGGCATGGGCCCACCCTGGTTTTTTCCAGTTTTAGTTCAAGTGCAGGTCGCAGTGCTGCAGATTTCTTTGTCTGTTTTATTTCTTGTTGTTTTGTTGTTCATTTGGGCATGGAGGGGCAGACTTTTCCATTCAAATAAAGACAAAGCAATGATTTGCCTCAAAATATCAATGTTAAACGACAAATTTAAAGGCACAGGAAAGCCAAAATTGTGAGTTTGTAACTAAGGTTGGTGTAAATTGTGTTTCTTCCCTGTTATTTTATTACTTTTGTTTTAAGATCTTCATTTCCTGGTTCAAACACTGGGTTTTGAACGGTTTTGAATTGCTTCGTCACAAACAGACAAAAGTCAAAATATGAATTACTAGTCTATCCTGGGCATTGCATTGCATCTTTGATGCATGACTGACAGGTAATTAGTCTAATTAGCTTGTTAGAGTTGAGAGAAGGCGACTTGGTGACTTCAAGGTAGTTTTGAGCAGTGCAAAGAATATTAAAGGAGAAACCTGTTGATGTGAATGGATCACCACTAAAATACCAAAGAGGCAGCTCATTTGTTGGAATTTTGTGGAGCTGAGCAACATGTGGACTTCTGAATTGACCTGATACCACATCAGCTAAATATATTTTACTAGCTGTGGCATTGGGTAGACATGTAATGTTACAGTAAGCAGCTTGCTGGCACCATCCACTCCCTGCTTCACACACACAAACACAGGAAAGTATCTTGTTTAGCCATTCATTGCTATGTGGATATGCAAGTTATGTATAAATTGGTTAAGGTTCAGGTTGTCAAAGGTTAATCTGGGGGTCTGCTTATGGCTGTGGAATCCCTCTGTTAACTTTACACTGAGCACTGTGGTTCATATATTGCCGTAGCAACCGTTGTTGTGTGGGACTTCAGGGTTGCATGGTCTTGATTTTGTTTGCATCTAATAGACACAAGCCAGAATAAACTGCGATGATTTGTAACTGTTATTATGTTAAGTCATTAAGATACTTCTGTAGTATCACATGTTCAACAAAAAATCACAGTATAGATTTGGAAAAAATGCCGTTCTACTGTAGATCTGGTTCTCTGTACCTTAAACCAAAATAAGCCAGAATTTGATCAGAAGTTTTGCAACAGTCTCCCTATGAATGAAGAGAGAATGGGAATGTTTATGAAGAGATTACTAACCCAGGCCCATTTGCCTTCTGTCATAAATTTACTTCAGACATGAGGCTAATACAAATGTGGCTAATGTACTTCTGCTTGCGCTTGGCACATTAAGAAACCATCTGTCTGTCCTCTCTGATGCTTTCTGTGACAGTTTCATTTGTTTTTCACCTTTCTGTTTTCTGTTGTCATAGGACTACTCAAGTGTAAAAAGCATCTCAATCGATTACCTTGGTTGATTAGACCCAACACAGTCTCCAGCAGTCTTAACCTCTGAACCAGTGAGTACCACAAGCAGAGGTCTTACCACACTACTGCTGTGCTGCTGGCATAAACAAAGTGGTGAGCACAAGGAGTAAGGAACAGATCACTGTGTGGTTCTCACCAAACGATGTCTGAGGGCTATCGCCCAGTGGGCCTGGCCTGCTATCTGGGATCAGGATCTTGTCCTTCAGGCTTCATATTAACTGTACTGTGCACTTCCTCCACCTTCTCCTCTGTGGTGCATTTGATGGGAGAAGAATTTCAAAAGGACAAGAATAAGAGGATGAGAGAGTGTGAGTGAGTGTTGGGGATGAAAATACAGAGAGAAAAAGAGCAAGACAATGGAAAAAGAGTCTTTACTCAGGAGAGTGGTGTTTATATCTATGGGTGAATACATAAAGTTGGTTGAGCGTGAGAAAGAAGCTCGCAGTGAATGCAGCGCACACTGGGAAGCTGAGACAGACCTCGGGGCTCTCAGAAAGCTCAGAAATCAACGGAGGGTGGATAATCTACACACCAAGACTATTGTGGGAAAAGTGCCTTTGCTCTCTGTGTATTAAAGTGATAGAATGGGCAGTTCTCTATGGTCCATTTGGGGGAGGGAAATGGACTATGGTGTAGGTGGGCCATAGCAAACTACAGAGGCAATATTCATTCCAAAATTTATAGCCAGGTAACTGTAAATACAATATAGGGAGAGAGGGTAGAAGTGATGCAAGTGGAAAAGCATATCCAGACCTACATACATGCACATATGAAACCAGACACATAATGATTCGAGGAAGTGATTAAATAGATCAAAAGCACACATCTAAAAACAGGAACGCACACACACACACACAAATATGCAAAGAAGCGGAAGGGGTGTATTGATTTGACTAATTTCAATGTGCTGAGTCGCTATGAAACACCTGCCCCAGACACAAGCGCAGCTGTTTGTCTTGGCAACAACATCGCAACCCTGCAACCCCCCATGACCCCAATCCATCATCCACATTGCACACACACGCACACATATACATGGACACGCTGCCAGCGGACCCCCTTTTCCCCAAGACCTTAAGTGATGTGTCAGATGAGCGGAAGAGGGACAGTGTGAGCGTGAGTCCCTGGAGGGTCAGGTCTTCACCTTCATCACTTTACTCTGAAAATGCGCACACACACATGCAGAGGTAGTCCTACATATAATACATATGCATGTACATATACTGTATGTACTGGAACATACACACATGTGAGACTGTACATGCAAACACTGTCACATAGGCAACTCATCCATCTTTGATCATGTTATTCAGATAAGATGTCAAATGACCTGCTGTCATGGCAGCTCTGAATAACAATGAAAGGGCGTTTCTTCATGTCGGACTCCACTGGGAGAGCAGAGGCCCCAACACAGAGTGGACATGTGCACACAAACACACGCTCACACACACACACACACAGAAGGGTAGCATTGCATGCTCATTTATCTGGAAGACACATACTAACTATGCATTTAAAGTCAAATTTATGGACACAAACATCCACGTGGAAAGGCTGTCTAGACGCAACACTAATTTGATGCACTTTGGTTTCAAGTGATGGAAGCAGCCATTAGTTCATATGGAGCTCTAGACTGAAACATTTCTGTGCTGTGTGTTTGCGTGCTGCAAGAATGTGTGTGTGCTGTACAGCGGAATTTATTTTGAGAAGCTTATTATATATGTTACTTTTACAATTTATCAGTTATTGCTTACACTCTTAAACTTGTCCTTTGATACTTTAGCTTTCCTTCTTAATTTTAAGACACAATGTTGTACATTTTTTAAACAAAAGAAAAAAAATGCAAATTTTAGTTTGCTATCCTTTTTAGCCTTCTAGAATGAACTGTGCTGCACAATGTTTATCTTCATTTTGACAACATGTTGACAAGTTTAGACACTGCAGCATACATGACAAATGGCTGACTATCTATGACAACAATTAGCTTAAACAAACAAACTTCCTACGGTCAATTTGTCCACAAACAACTATGCTTTTATGCGAACACGATGATAATGGCCTAAACTGATGTGGCCGGGTGTGAAAGGGAAGAAAGCTGATTCCTGTCCTGTCTGACAACTGTGTACAGCAACCCATTATTACTTGAAAAATGACAAAAAGTTGACAAAACATCCTTGTCTGGGTGTGTGTGTGTGTGTGTGTGTGAACTAGCATAACGGAGGAGATATTTTATCCTGGCTCACAGGGCAAGCCACTGACTCAGAGGGAAGAAACAAGATAGATTCTCAGCCACGGTGCATTTATCTCTATTACTTCCAGCAACACCAGGCATCTAAATTCTACTGATGGCAGGCCAGGGATTTTATACCAGTTATCAGCATGATCCTCTCATATCAAATGTTTAACGCTCTCCTTGCTCAAAGTTGGTTATTTTTTCAACAGAATAAACAGAAAGGAGAAGATGGTCTTCTAATCTTTTAGAAAAGATGAGACAGCCTTATTTACACCTGAATTTAGTAGCGATGCATGTTTAAGTTGACATCCCACACGCTTGTGCTTGGCATTCTCAATGACTGAACACCTCAAAAATAACACACATAACAAGACAGTGGCTTTGAACTAGGCCTAGCTAAATCCCACTGAAGACACTCTCTCCTGTTTTATCTACAAAAATGACCTTTTGAAGGACAACTATACCTTAGGTTGCGCAGATTACTGTCTTGCATCACAAGTATGCTCATTGTCATTTAAAAGGACACAAACAAATATGAATACAGCACATTTACATATAATACTACAATAAATACAGTTTCAGTTGAATAGTTTTCCTACATGCACCTCATTGCAGCAGTCTTACAACTCACTGCTAACCATTATGTTTCGTTCTGGCTAATTGCACATTGCCCTTGGCCTACTGAGAGCTCATCCTCTTGTTTAACACTTTAAGATGGGCCCCCAGTGGGCTCTAGGTCGTGTGTTTTCCATCCTTCCTGCTTTAATAAGAAGTCAGGCTTAAGGCCACTGTTCAGCATGTGTTTTGATGTTAATGGTAATTGAGCAAACTGAACTTATCACAGCCGCATACTTTTATTACTTTTAATACACCAAACACATATGCTTACGTTCATAAACTCGTTTTACACACGCCCATATTCAGACACATCTAGACACACAGATAGCTTAGCTCAGCCATAACTTTGATATTGTTACTATACTGATAAGATTCTGAAAAAGTATTGTTTGAATAGTAAAAAGTACTTGGGCTTTATACCCAGTAAGTATTCTTTATCTAAGAAGAACAGGTGTTTATCCCTAGTTTTGGCTATTTTATTCCAATATGAAGTAAAGAGTACACTATGCAAAATAAGGAGCTTGTTTATTGTTAATGCATATATAGTATATTTATGCCAATATATATACACTTTAGTTATTAATGGTGTATACAGTATTTTTAACTATTTGTTAGTATACTTGTAAGGTAAAAGATGTGACTCATCTGAGCAGTTTTTTAAAAGTATTTACAAAGTTGTTGTAAATGTCCTGCAGTGTTTTTAATTTTACTCATTTTGTACGTCTGACCACAGATAACACTCGACAGCGTCTTCAGTTGTGGTAGTCTGTAAAGAAACCGGTCTCACCCTCATACTTGTACTTTTCTCTACTAACAGAATTTCATTAGCATTGGCTCCAGCAGAAAAGCCTTAGTGTCACATGTTGGTCTAAATGCTGGGGGTTGTAGATTGTTTTAAAGCATTTGGTTAAATGTAATAATACCCAAATCTGTTGCTTTGATCCAAGAAGATCGTGTATGAGCTCTGACAACTCTTGCCAGCCTAATAATAGTACTGACACCCACCAGGCCAAGAAGGTCACTGGACCCCATATGTGAAGAAGCAACGAAGTAACAGAAAACAGGAAAAGAAAATGTAATTGTCCTTTAAAAAATAACAGCGCTACCTGTCGTAATCATTGTGCCAGGTGGTGTTTCGACGTCCAGGATGCCCGTGCCAACCAAGTTCAGAATCTGTAGGCAGCGGTGGAAGTTGCTTTGTATCTCCAGCAGTCAGCGGGTGACCTCTGGCCCCTGGCGCCCGCCGAAGCGCAGCAGGGCCCTCTGCTGACCCTCCTCCCAATGGACAAGCTGCTACTCGCAGTAACGTGGCCAAGAGAAAATGATATCCCACATGGCGAAGCTGTTATGGAGAGACGGGTTAAGATAAGGACAAGTATGAATAAGATGTTAAGTAGCAACACTGCTCTAAATGGTATAATGTAGCCAAAATGTAAAATAGCTGCAGGTGGATCATAAAGATGAAGTAGAAGCAAGAAAAGGCAGGGTAGAATAGATATGAAAGGAATAAACACATACTGCAAGAAGAGTATGTGTATGTTATGTATGTATGTGATAAGAACTGAGAAAATACTGTACGGTCGGAAGACTAAATATATTCAAGGTCACATCCCATGGATTTGTAAAGGAGGATATCTGCATTCAAGGATATCTTCAGCCAAAGTCTACAGGGAGGCTTAGTCAACAATAGCAGGAGTAGTGGGGAGATGTGAAATATATGAATAGAATGGGAAAACAAAATGGGGAAAAAGCAGCCAAAGGTTAAGCTAAAACATGTTAAAGGTCATAGACACGCTAATTTGTGAGGGCGGTGGTAAATGGAGCTGCATCATAACCCTGCAATCAATTACATTTTTTGTTTTTGCACAGGGCAAACGGTGATTTATAAAGGCTGCAAACCAATTTATATACATATATGTATATACATATACATATATATACATATATATATATACATATACATATATATACACACATATATATATATATATACATATACATATATACATATACATATATATATATATATACACACATATATACATATATATATACGTATATATATATATATATATATATATATATATATGTACCAATGTTAAAATGTAGAGCACATTGTTATCTCAAAATTAATGAAAGAAAAAAACAAACATGGAACATTTTTAGTTAATGCAGTGAAGCCCTACAAGTGAACCATTGCAGGACAGGAGACAGCACCACAGCAATGTCTTGGCGAACAAAAGGTGAGGAGGAGGACAAACTAAACAGACAATGCACTCCCGCAGGAGAGATGACAGATAGCCACAGTTCGTATGACAAAAAGGTACGCATGGGTAAACTGTGGAGGAGATAAGAAAGAAACATCAAGCATTCAGACAGTGTTTCAGATATACTCAGGAGTATGACACAAGTGGCAGTCGCAGCATGAAAACATGAGATGAAGTGGATGGCACTGAATACGTCTGACACCTATTTCAACAGCATGAGCCTGCAGAGTTGAGAATGTGGACTATGTATGTGTGTTCATGGTTCGGTTTGTGTGAGAGAGCAATTCACCTCAAGCAGGTCTCAGAACCTTTGAACGAAGGCATCAACCAGAACAAAAATGCCAGTTTGGTCCGGGACCCAGCCTTTGGAGAATCCCTGATGGAAATACAGGTGATAGAAAGAGAGAAAGAGAGAGGCAGAACGTAAGATGAAGAGGAGGAGAGAGAAAAGAAGTGGGAGCAGAGAGACCGATAAAGAAATAATGAGAATCTTACACTGACAGAGACATACACAACAAAAGTGAATAGAGAGTGAAGGAGAAAGAGCAGCACAAAAAGTCAAGCTGTCTTTCAAACAGATGAGCACCTCAGCATTTTGGAGCTGGGTCTCCAGCTGTCACAAAATTGTAAAGTGCACGAAAACAAAAAGCAGGCTGTCACAGTGGCAAACCGCCATCCATACAGGCTGAGGGATAAAGGTCAGAAAATGATCTGTCATTGGCATAATTGCATCCGCTGAAGTTGTGTATCGGTGGCCTGGCGTTTCTCAGATTGCTTTTCACACTTCATTCTTGCCCTGATGGAAAGGTAATCCTGAAGACACAAAAGTTTATAGTTGTAGCTCGCAGTGGAAATGGGAAGCTAAAAGAGGGGAGATGGACTTCAGGTGCAGCCAAGGTGACACCAGGTAGACTAGAATGGGCATGCGACCTCAGCAAGTTAGTACACTGAAAGGACTCAGTGTAGGAGATGACTTCCCAGACACATCTGAAAAAGTGTGACCATTCTTTACTTTGCTAACAGTAACTCATGCAAAAAAAAAAAAAACATCTTAACAGTGAAATTGCAATATAGATGATGACCTTCTGCTCTCATATTTTATCTTCACAATCCAGAGGTGCCCGTGTAAGCAGTGCTGAAGGATTTATTACGCTTTTTATGTTCTGTTCAACCCGGGGGGGCACAGGTTTGAACTTTTTTCAGTAGCTTTGTAGCTTGACAGCAGCCACTCCAAACAAAACAATATGGCATATAAAGGAAAGTGGGCATTTCTTCACTATACTGTCTCTGTGCAAAACACAGGATCTCCTAAAACGCCTGGCAGCTCAGAATGTCCATAAACTTTTATGTTGGTTACACACACACACACACACACACAGGGAAACACCACATTTTAAGACTGACACAAGTTAAGGACATTCTGTATCATAACTGCACCAACATGTATAGCCTCAAGGCTCAACATACTGTACATATGTAAGACACATACATTTCATTTACCAGCAAGACTGGATTACCAAACACGTAAAGCAGGGAATTGTCCCAGTCCTCAAGGGTATGTGATAATTTTATTAACTATAAATTTGTTTGGGAATATGCACGACTAAAGAACTACATCAACTGAAATGATAAGGTCTTTTGTGCAGGTCTACTTCAACAACCTGTATTACTTTAGTTGATATTGTGCTTATCCAAAGTCAAAAATGGGAGTGTCAAACTAATGTACTAGGCTGTGGTGGTTCTTCTGAAATGATAAAGTAAATAAAACAGTTTTCCATGGCTAAGGACTAAAGAATGTGTGGATTTGGAGTCACAGTTATGATATTTAAAACAATGAAACCAAACAATACATCAACTGTAACCCAGATCAAGAAGGAAGAAATAAAATAACAATAAAAAGGCCTAACAATAAAAGGCCTGTTGCACTAAAACACACAGCAGAAGGGGAAAGGGAAGCTCATTTACTCGACTGCTGGTGTTTCCAAGGTAAGCATCCTGGTACCTCCCACCTCACTTAAGCCTTCTGCGAGGTTACTTCTCCATGGCAAGTGCTTATTCTGGTTGGCTGATCAATTATGTGGAGAGAGCTGAGAGAGGCACTAAGGCGCCTTTTATCAATTCCTTAACATAGGTTGTTGCATCACGGTGGACTCCTCAGTGTCAACCTTGCCTTGTCCTTTTGGCTGGTCACTGACGTTAGGCAAAACTCTGATAGCACCGCTGGGTAACAAACCGGGGGAGTTTATGTGTTAAGCTAGTCTTGCCACCCCTCTCTCAATGCGACTGTCTGTGGAGGCGGACATATAAAAAATGCAGAGGTACAATCTGTAGTTCGAACAACGCGTCATCTGGCGGACTTTGGCAAATGTTAATTTCATATGCATATGCAATATGCATTAAACATTGTTCATTTGCATTTACTAACCACATTGCAGATTTTTAACCAGCTTTGCGTCATCACAAAGCGTATCCAGCATCCTCCAGACACACTGCTATTATGGTCACACACCGTCGTCACAGTTTCACCTCTCTCCCCACCTCCAAGCCTGCTGCGGTCATGTCATTTCTTCTTTCCTTTGCACGTTGTCTGTCGTGTGGGCATTCCCTCTTTGTCCTCCCTCCATGTACTATGTTGAGACCATGATCGCTGTCATGGTCGCCATCCTCATTATTGTTGTAATCTTTTCCATTATCCGCCTCCATGGTGTGGAGTCACCATGGTCCTCTGGGTGCTCTGGCCTGTGTCTCTCTGTTCCACATGCTGCCTTTCTGCCTCCACCTATTTGGTCTTCTTTTATGCGATTCCACAGGTATATTCAAAATAAGCAATTACTGCTGAGGGGTGGAGATATCTACTTGAGCTCAGGTATAAGTATTTCCTTTTCTCTGTTTCAAATCAATGCAAAATGCAAAAAAAGAAAAGCAATAAAAACACAACCACATCGAAATGAGAAAAACCCTAGTACAAGTACAAAGGAATTTAAATACATAGCTACGAGCTAAAGTAAATTTGTGTTAATGAAATTACCACAAACTGAAACACAGCATATTTGAAGCTAGACTGCAATACAGTTTAGGAGTACGGGTTTTGTTCTGAGTCTATAGGCAAAATATAATAAAGTTGTCATATGTGGTCTGCTGTGTTCACTGTACTTGATTGCTATTTGGAGTATTCAAGGTACATATACAATGTACAGAGTGTGGAACGACACGGAAATCCATAGGTGCCCCAAAAGCCAGTTATTGCCCCAGGGCACCCCATCGTATGATTCCTGGTAATTCATCTTAATTCGTTTAGTAAACATTTGAAACTACACCATATATGTTGTCAGCTTGCAGTTGATGCTAAACTGAAACACCCGACGTCAGCATAACTAGCAGGAAACAGCTGACTTTCGTAAGTGGACTTAAGTTGTACATAACTGATAAGTGTAACAAAACTGCCAATTTGGTTGCTTTGTTTAATTTGCTTAGCAGCGTTGAATGATTCACTTTGGATTAACTAAAAGACTAGTATCCCTACGGAAGCAGTTTGTTAGCAAAGAGCTGATAAACATGCATTTGATATTACATATTCCATCCCTTACAGTATATACATACAGACACGTGGGCACATAGACGTGCTGCACATACATTTCATGTCGAGGTATGAAGGATGGGATATTACATTCATTTTAACAGTAGAGAATACATGTGGTATTAAGAAAATGTGCAGGAGAAATGAAACAAGGAGAAGGGGAGAGGGTCCACATCTGTGACTCTCCGTCTCTAACTGCAGATGAAAGGAAGTCGTTTGAAGTTGATGTGGTGCTATTTCTCCAATGACTCAGATTAAACACTGATGCCCGTGCCGAGCAGCACATTCATCACTTCAATGATACTTTTAGTGGCCGTTCCTCTGCTCGGGCGGAAATTAACAGCACTCTGGTGCCCTGTGTGTGCGCGCCAAACCTGCTCACTCACACACACATGCACACAAATAAATGCCCAATTCTGCTCACATACAAAGACATGCAGGTGTTTAGGGTATGTAAAGGCTATGTTTTTCATTGCTTCTACAACAGTTTTCCACTCAGGGGACATAAGATAATGCTTTTTTTTGTAAAACTGTGGCCTCTTTTCACTCATTAGACTCATTCACTGGAGGAGTTCGAGACTCTTAAATTAAAACATTATCATGAATCATTCATTTACCAGGTTGATTATAATCTAAATGACAGATGATGCTTGTGAAAAATGTTATCCTTGTTATGGAGAAAGAAAGACTACTTGCCTGAATCACTACATAGCATGCAGGAGGGAAGCTGTGTCCCATACCTTCATTAAACTGCAGAAAAACTAAACAAAACTGGCAATTCTATTTACTTTTAGTTACACAAATAAAGTAAAAAAAGAAAAACAACATTGTTCATTCACCTTATTCTGACAATTGTACAACTGTCATTGTATCATGTTTATAGGATCTTAAAATCAAAACATTCTTACTACACGTTGCCATCTTCAAATGAGCAGATCAGATACAGATACAGCAGAACAGCTATTCACCTCCAGACACTTAGTGTGTAGAAAGAAGTCTGGCCTCTAGGGGTCTCTCTTGGGATTTTAAGGTCCATACCCTTGTTTAAAAATCAAATATTTCCATTTCTAGCAAATGATAGGTTGATGTGGGGTTGGGGTATGTTAGTACATGTGGGTACTATCCATTCACTCATGCATTCACAACATACAGTACTTAGCAGTGTAGTTAGCTATGCAGAAGTGTTGAAGCAGTGTAATTTGATCAGTGTGGCCCTAACCTCATGGGATAAATACCCAATAAAAGACATTTTGGCGTCTGGATAAGCGTAAATCCATCCAATTTGGGGCCTAATTAAGTGGGACTTACATAGCACACTGGGACAGTCGGTTATAGGAGACAGAAAAATGACCGGAGGCATCAACGTCTCTGCTGTCTCAGGAGAGCACTAGATCCAATAAGGATGGAAATAAAAGAGGGGTCACCGTGGCTTACTTTAGTTTGGAAGCACATCATCAGAATAGACTGACACACACACAGCAAGGATGCTCTAGCACAAAAGACAGACACTATGCTACATGGAAAAAGAAAGAGAAATGTTGACAGATCTTAGAGTGAGTTAAAGGTGCCGGACTAAAGCTTCACGTGAACAAAGTGATTTTTGAACACAATTTGAGCTACTCCAGAAGCATCACACTGACCCTTAACCCTGAAATAATAATTTTAAAGAATTAGAAAATCAAAAGACAAATATTCCTTTACATTGAGAAAGAGATCATCCCTCTTATCACCCTACATTATCACATCATAAGCCACAGCAGCTATTAAACTGACTTTAATACAATATTTCCCATAGCCATAAAAGCACGGCTTGTTGCTTCCGCTATAAACAGCTACTGTTGCACACAAACTCCCATGATAAGTGCTATCTCATGATCATAAAAGTGTTGGGGGGGGGAAATGTGTCTGCTCCTATATGGACAAAGATATACACGAGTCGCGTCGGGCCACAAAACAAATTAGTCTCTGTCAGAATCCCTTCAGATGTCTTCCTGTGCATTTCCACATTTCACGGGCAGAGGAAAAAAATAAAGGCCTCCTGCGATAGAGAGACAGAGAGCCATATCAGGAGGTCATCTGTGCTTCAAAAGGGAGATATATTAAATTCATTCATCTCAGTCAGTGGGAGTGCCAGCACTGTGGCTTCCATGTGATGAGGGATAGAGAGATCTCCCCCTCTCATTCGGCCTGCCTGGCTCAGCGCCTTCTGAGGCATTGTCTGGGAAAATATCCCCTGTAATAGAGCCAATGATTAAATAAAGACAGGGAGGTGTGTGTGCATGACTGTATTTGCATGCGTGTCTTGCATGGACGCACGTGCAAAGAACACAGTTGAACAGCTAGTGCTTGGAAGTGGTCAAAAAGAAAAAAGGAAAAAAGAGGAGGGGGGTGATGAAAATGGTTGAAAATGAGAGCGACAGTGATGGAGAGAACAACAGAGAGGAAGAGAGGAAGAGAAAACAACAGAGGGGCCACCGCGAGGACAGAGAGGAGGGAGGGCAGACTGCGGCCAACCTCACATTTATCATGTGTCACCACGCCATGCTCATACAACACTTACATTCACATACAAGATAGATCTAGTATTTCACACACACACATACAGGGCACAGAAACAAACCACATCAACACCGCTGGGGGTTAAATAAAAGAAACAAATTGTTCAGTGTGTGGCTGCACTCACATACTGTACAGCCTAACATAAACATATATGTTCGAGTTGTTGTAAGACAGCAGAGAATCTAACTGTGATTCATAGCTGTTTTCATGGTGCCTCAACTCTGATCGATCTGTGAAGGTGTTTTGCACTCCTCTGTGTCTCCTTGACTCGTTAAATTGGCTGTTGAGTGAGAGACAAGGAACAGTGCAAGGAGGAAGGTGAAGGAGACGAGGAGAGGAGGTGGTGAAGGCAAAAGAAGCAAAACAGGAAAGGAGTGACAGAAGTGAGGCCATGAACAGAAGAAATAGTTTGAGCCAGATGGGGGGGCTCAACACCTGGTTTATTACCTTACAAAAGGCGAGGTGTGGAGTGATGAGGCCAAAAGCGGTTGTCTTTGCAGCTCTGAGAGCTTGCAAAACAGGAACCTGGCTGGAATAGAAATCAGTAAAATCAGAAATTGGTGCCCATTTCCACGAAGTTATTTCATATTGTATCTAGCATTACACAGTAGGATTTCTTAACTGCTTTGAGTCATAAAGGAAACCGACTAAAGTGAGTTAAAATGTCAGTTCTTAAGAAATGGGCATTCATACGTCAAAAAGATTTACTTAACTGCAATTACAGCCTGTTCTACAGAGTTAATGTGTCCTAGAATCACTTTATTGCACTTAATACTGTGTGGGAGTTACCATGTGAAAAATGGTGCGTGTATGAGTCTGAGCTGTGCTTTAAGGGCAGGAAGGTGAGAAGGACGCAAATGCTACAGTCTGGCTACTGTGGTGCTGGTGACAATTTGCCAGCAGACTTTCAATTTATGACTTTATTCTGCAGCTTATTGCATTTGCCACAGAGGAGGCTGCATTCCCTGGCCGATACCTAATTCTGTGACAAATTCGGAGATGGTGGGATCCTTGGGGGACTAATAAATAGGTTTCCAGGCTGTCAGTATTGTTGTGTTGACATTGCATCTCGCGGCACTTCACCAATTTCCCTGGATTGTGCTTTTCACAGCTGCAAATATGTACGGGTTCACCAGTGTCAGAGTGAGAGTAGGTAGAGCTAGTGAGGCGTATTCTGATATAAAAATCCTCTTTTGCTTCCATGCCGTCTTCTATAGTCTATCCAACACTACTCCACTGATCCTCTCATCTTTTCAACACAATTGTATTTCTCCTGTTCCTCCTCCTCCGTCTCTCTCCCTCTCTATTTCACTCTTCTCCCATTCGTCTCTCTTTTCATTTCATAACTCCTGTCTCTTTGAGTGAACTACTTGTCTCTTTTTATTTATTTTGCATGTATTTGCTACATTACATAAAGGAGAGAGACGGAAAGGTTGGGAGAGGGGGCTAAAACACACTGCATTGTAAGCATATGGCATGTGCCCTATTGCTCTGAGCCACCAAGGCACGCCACAGTCACACAGTTTTACCCTTGTTGACTTCTCCCTTCTTCTTCCTCAATTTATCCTCCCTCCCTTCTGCTTTCTCTCCCTGCCCTGTGACTGAACCCAGTGTGTGGACTGACTGTGATATTGGCTGTGTGGGTGACAGGCTCGCGGGTGTGATATCTGAAGGGGAGAAAAACAGATCAGCGTCTCGTCTGATGAAGGAAGGACTGACTAGAGATAGTGTAGCAGGGAATGTTAGTCATTTATTTTTCAAAAAGGTGGCTATCTTTCTCCAAAGGCCTTTTGGAGTTCAAGGTCTCTTGGAAATCCCATAAATAAAGAAAACTAATGCAAAAGGAAATAATTCTGATTCTGATTCGCCCTCTTTCAAACTTACACCTCATAAGACACATTACCAGGCTTTCTCACATACACACTGTGAACCAAACACAGTGATATATGATGATCTACTCTTGTATTCCTCTGCATGTGAGTACAAAACAAACTCTAAGTAATGCATTTACAGTAAGTTTCTGCAAATCATTTGCAGAGTTCCATGACTCAACACCTCAGACATCATTATGAACCGTAGTATTGCATGTTGATTTACAGACAAAAACTTATCACAAAAGTATGTCAGTGAGTGAATTAACTTTACAAATACATTCCAAACAGCTCACACACAATGCTTCTCCAACTAAGTGATGCAACAATGACTGACTTTCTTATTTAAAATTAATTCCACTAGGGAGAGCAGTTGATCCATTTGGCACATTAAGTGTGATCTTAAGGTGAGGAGCTTTAGATAGGAAGACCAAATAAAAAAAAACCTCATGGGTCATGAAGTGGATCTTCTTGAACAGCTCCCCTCCTCTCCTGCTGTCCTCATCCTGCCCCACCCCAACCTCAGCCATCGATCAGGAACTAAGCACTGTCTTTAATTGGTTGGACGAGGTCGATTGCCCGTGCAGACAGCGTGAGGCCCGAAGGGGTATTGGAGAGCCTGGAATGTATGTATGTGTGTGTGTGTGTGTGTGTGTGTGTGTGTGCATGCCAGCCAGTGAAAACACTGGGAGCCCTTCAGACTCTCTCTTAGGGCAATCATAGTAATGAAGTGAAAATCTCAGTTCAGAAAACCACTGACCCACTGATTAACTGACAACTGAAGGAAACAGAGTCTCTTGCTCTATTTTTGCATTATCCTTGTATTCACATTTTGTTGGAAATATCTGAATTGTTAAGTTTGGTTGGGTGTTTGTGTACAGTTTGTTCTAGTAATGAACAAAGTAATGATTGTTTATTACTAGACTAGCTAGTGTAGCGAGATGAAGGTGACTAGCTGATAGGAAAAGCAGATGTTGGCAGTGATGTGCTGTCACATTCAATATCACTTTGAAGTAGGCAGGCATTCACATCTTCTGTCATTATACACAACTGCTCTATTATGCCATCAATTAGTGAGAAGAAGTGTCATTATTATCAATATCATCAGTAGCAGAGGTAGTGCTGTGATATCTGCCACTTTATCATTTTAGCAACAACAAAACAAGAGTAATCACAACTGCTTTTGTATTTTGTACTGGTGACGAAAAGGGCTCAGTCAATAGGAATTGTAAGGCTGCTGCATAGTTTTTAAATGCAGATTAAAGGCCCACTTAATAACAAAAAAGTATCTTGACTGACACCACAAAGGTTTCTATCTAAATACAACATGTTTGTGAGCTTGACCTAGCAGTAACCTCTAGCTCAAAGCTTTGCTTTCTCTTTTCTATTGCGATAAGTAGTACTTTCATCTGCTGTAAATTCGCTCCCTAATCTAAACTTCCACTTAACCCTAACCCTAACCCTTTTCTACAGGCAGGAAAGTATTCTATTGTACAATAAGGAAAACTTGACTGTGTCTCATGCAGTAAATTAAATAAAATTTAGTTCTAGAGAATGAGTTGAAGCTGGCTAATCCGACACACAAGTTTACCCCCTGTGGCACCTTGTGAACTGATGGTAAACTGATCTCATGGATGACCTGATTGCTTCCAAACCATCAAATTATTTAAGAATAAACACAGTTAATGAAACTATTGAAATAATAAATAAACAGCATCAGAAAGGTCCTGCATATGGTATTTACCCTGTCTGAACTGATTGTGGACTGGACGTGCATGTTAAACTTAACACGAGTGAAAATGCAGCGCAGCTGGGAACCCACTAAACTATTTAAAATCCCATTGTAACCCTAATTTGGCTATTATGACTTTCTAAATTATAGAGTCTGTACTGGTCTGCACAAAACAGGGCCAAGGACAGTCAGCACACATTAACTCTGACTGTAGATTTAAATACAAATCTCTTGCCTCCCAGATGAGGCTTAGGGCCAAACCCCCACCCCGTTTTATAAAAGGTTTCTGAAGTGTTGTAGGAGTCAGTCTCATGAGCAGACACACTTCTAGTTGTACAACTGTAATAATTCATATTACACATATTCACACTATTGTTATACTGAGACAAACTACTTTTGTGGTATTTCTGACATTTCAAAGCCTGTAAAGAGTGATATTTCTAAATAAAGGCTATTGGTATTCAGGTGACATTTGATTTCAGTCTGAATGAACTAGATGGACAGAACACATGTTGCTGGTTAGTAGTTTCCGATGTAAACTCGGGGTCAGGCCAGTCTAAGCCTTCACACTTGAGTCAAAAAATGTTCATTTGCAGAAAATGGACAATCTGAATGTGATTGGGTAGTTTGCGCAAAGGTCAGTCATTAAATTATGTGATGCTCAGAGTTGATTAGGATTTCAAGTCTTGTGTATTTCCAGCCTAATAAACTGGACCAGAGCGTAAGATGATAAATCCACACTACAGCCAGTCCCATTGATTTACCATGGCTTTAGCAGGGTTTATTTTTGGCTTACATCCCAACAGCCTCAACTATTTCATTTTACTGTTGTATGAAAATTAAATTTAATTAAAGATAAATCCACACAACACAGTGAAAAATTAAGACCTCTAATTACTAAATGTAATCCTGCATTGCTCTATATGGCTTTAAATGTATATAATTTAATTACATCAATTTAACAACATTTTACTGACTTTTAAAGGACCTTCAGTGTGTCGAGTCCCTACATGGGTGATATTTTTCTTACTTGTGGCGAATCTGCGAGGCCTACAGGTACATTTACAGTTGCTGAGGTTTTGCTTGCCGGACTTCACGTAGCCCTTAAAGATCTTGTCCAGAGAGATGCTTTGGAAGCGCAGGGGGATGATCTCATTACTCATCTGCAACACAGCAGAAAACAAACACTGTCTCACACACTTGTCACAAATAATGAGCTTCGGGGGACACTGAGATTTACATTTATTACACGCTCAAGTGCTGAGCTATAATAACAAGTCACTGTTATACAAAACCCTGGATACGAAGTAGTCTTACAGTACAAAGTTATTAGCTACAAAAAGGGACAAACAGCAAGCAAAACCAAGGTATTAGCTTATTCATTACTCGCTCCAGAGCACACATTTTGGTTTTTATAAAGCTCAGCTGAAGAGACAGATGTATTATATTGGTTGGAGTGGGCTGGGTAAGTGTGAATTCTGGGTCTGGGTCCAGTAAGGTCCACTGAGAAACTCAACTTACTAAGTAAGTGATTAGAGGTCTTAAAGTTACCTAAAATGACTAAAACACACAAAATACACATGACAGAATAGTTAACTTAACTGGGAAAAGAAACCCAACATTAAATGGGCTGCAATGCACCACAGCTGTTACAGTTCAATTGTTCAGACAATTTCCACACAGACTTTAGTACAGAGGAAAGGTTAGACACAACACACATCGACCAAAAACAAACACAAAGCACTAATGTAAAAAACCATCCAACCAAGCATCACCAGTGACAAAAATATTACAAATAAGTTCTACTATACTACAACTCCACAGTTTACCAAATTAAAAAACATACTCAAAGAATGAAAACTAACAGATGAAAAAGTCAGGCTGAAATGGAAAACAAACATAAAATAAAAAAAGCAAATGTGTAGTGTAAAAAGTTATACTGAATCATCTCCCCCCTCAGCCACCCCAGTCATGCACCATGTTTGAGATGTGTCATAGGTTGAATGCAGCCTTCAGTCTTTGTGTATTCTCTGTAATTCCAGTGAAAATGGAAATTCCATGAAAATAGTCATAAAAAAATGAAAGGGATCATTCTATGACGGCTTGGATCTGGTACCTCTTGACTTTCACACCAAAGGTCACATATGGCTTTGACTTAAATTGACAGACCTTAAACTTAAACTTTACACTTGAGGCCTTGCTGTGTAACACTTTGCTTGAACTGAATATTTGATCACATTCATAAGCTTAAAGGCCCAGATTGAAGTAGTTAGTTGCATATATCCCCTGCAGGTTCAGTCTAACCGCCAGATGTGAGCTGAGAAGGGCCAGGCACATCTGTATCGATTCAAAAGGGGACGCTCACACATGCACGCTCATGTGGGCACACACGCATCACATCCTATCACGTAAATACACAAATCTCAGAAACACACACATGCGCGCGCACACACACACACCCACACACACACACACACACACAGGTGTGGCTTTATGCCACATAGGAAAAAAAGGGTAAGGTTTAAAGTGAGTGTAATTCAAGCAGGCGCACATTTCATTAAAAGCCCCTATTTGATGTGCTAGGTGTCAGTCAAGCATGCTGTCTGTGACACACACACACACACACACACACACACATTCACTCAGGTAGGAGGTTATAGAGGAGGAAGCGAGGCAAAGGAAGGAGAGGGTGTAATTATTGAGGATGATGTGTATAGAGGCCTATGTGGAATGACAGCTTCCCTTTCATTTCTCTGATCACTGGTTTAATCCTGACAGAGCTACAGCGGGCCACGGAGCTGCTCTGTCTGCATACCTGCCTGGGCTCCAACACACTGCCTCTATGTCTGTGTGTGTGTACTTGCACATCTGTGTATGTGCGTGTGACAGGATGACACAAAGTATATGTAGGTGTGTGCATCTCTGCATTTGCTTGTGTCAAAACATCACTGTTATTCGTGTGTGCCGGTGTGTTTTTCTGTTTATGTGTGTGTGTGTGTGTATGCGTGCGTGCGTGCAAGAGGTGTGTGAGTGCTCACCGCCCAGGAAAATGTGTTGTACAGGCTGATTGCAGTGGCAAGCAAATGCTGCTTTTAATGAAGGAGGGGGAGAGAGGAGAGGGAAACACAGGAAATTAAATTGATATGTAAATGACGGAAATTCTCATTTGAGCTGAAGGTTGAGAGTGCTACAGCATTAACCAGCTTATGAGTTAATAATGATTTTTTCCTCCCTCCCTCCTTTTCCTTCTCAATCTCACTCCCTCCCTCTCTCTCAGAAAAAAAACGGATGGGTAGGAGAGGGAGGAGGGTGAAGATGAAGACAACATATGTCCCCGAATCTTAACTCTCCAGAGATTTTCCCCTAAGCTCTTGTATAATCAGTTTCCTCAGAATCTGGACTTCTTCAAAAGCATGCATTACAACAGGCTAGTCTTGACTTTAAAAGTACATATCCACTGGACTTTTTGTTCTCCCCTCTATTCTAACTACACATCTCTCCCTTTTTGTGTTTTTCCCTCTGTAAAAACAACCAGATGGTGTTGAATATATCTCAGATGGACATGGAGGAGACGAAGGGTGTCGGACAGCTTGTAATAGTGGTGTAGCTCCATGTAGTGGAGAGTAAGAAAACAAAGACAACATCAGCTGCAGCTACAGAGAGCACCAGAGGCAAATGACTGCAGAATGATCACTGCAGCTATTATCAACCACTAGGGTTATTATTTTCTCTCCCCTCTCTTTGGTATTAGCTGGAACGAAATAGCTCAGTCAAAAGTCCTTGCCCTGCAGCCTTCAGTGATTGGAAAATGATATTAAACCAGACATTGTGTTCCCCAGTGCAAAAAGAGAAGAGGAGGGAAGAAAAGAGAAGAAACACAAAGCTGCAACAAATGAAGAAAATGGTTGAGGCCCTGCAGGAGAGAGAGGGGGCAGTGGCAAGTCACACACACAAACTTGGAATACAATGCAGACTCAGAGTCACAGATGTGCACGCACACACAGAGAACACACTACGGCACACATTAAGTGCATGCATTACACATCACACACACTTAAAAAGAGGCAGACAACCCCACACGCTACCATGACACAAATGGACTCTGATTAGAAAGTATTAGCCAAAAAACATCAGACACAAATGGAAACCACATCAGTGATCTGGTTCTGCTCCAGAAAAGGAGGAGAGGGCATTGCTGACTGATGGAATCCTTTTTCTGCAGAAAACAAACAAGACATTTTCCATCTCTATTATTTCATACAACTGGAGGGGGAAGAAAGCCTCCCAACCATGAGAAGAGATGGAAAACATAAAGTGAGCAGCGCTGCAGAGAGGCCGTGGCCATCTGAGCGGCATAAAGAACAGTGAGCCACAGGTTTCCAGCTTCCTCCATGGTCAATGACACTGACAACAGGCACCAGTGCAGAGGGAGCACGTTGGTAAAACACATACATATGCCGGCACATCCAATATGCATAGATCCAGGTCTAGATCCAGGTCAGTGGTCAGTAGTGAAGCCTACAGACTGCTGACCCACTCAGCAAAGGCAGGGTGCCTTTATCTGGCAACACAGTCTCAGCAATGCACCTAAATGGTTGTAAAATCGCTTACCTTCACCTCAGGTATGAGAAATAATAAATAAATAGAAGGCACAGAAAAGCCTTTCATGACACCACTCAAGAGCACTGGAAAATGTGACAACATTAAACCAGACGATACAGATGTAACCAGACATGAGACGTTTAAGGCTGAGGCACTGATATAGGTTAATGAAGCCATCACACGACCCAGCATATTTGCTTGTCTGAGTAAGTGAGTAAAACATTTCAACGTGATTAATGAAATTCTACTCCACAAGCCAACTAAATACCCTGGTCCATGGTGGCAGAACCGGAGTGCTCTGCATTGTCCTTGGTGCGGGTTAAAGGTACATTTAGTGGTGCAAAAGGCACCTCAGCCCTTCTGAAAGAAGCCTCACCCTAACATTGCCTGGGCTGTCAGATCATTGCAGCCCCATCCACACTTATAATTACACTAAATGTTTTGTTTGAGCCAGTACGCCTTGATGTATTATCAAAGGAATAAGAGAGAGAGAGACAATCAGGGCAGAGGGGAAGAAGAGGAGGAAGACGTTGAAATAGAGGGACACATAAAAGACTAAGAGAAACAGAAAAGTCAAATGATTGTAACAATGAGGGTTCAGAACATAATTATTTGAGGTTAAACAATTTTCTCTTGGTTTGCGGAGCTGTCAATTGAAATGAAAAGAGCTGGGGTAATGAAAACAGAGATGGGGCCTTTTAATCGGTGCATTCAGTCTCAGGGTATTGTAACGTGTGATGTCTCAGCACCCAGGATGAGTGGGAGTGGGCTTCAGTGATGATGATGCCTTATCAGAACAAGACAAAAACCTAATCCAACTGGAGAGCTGATCCACAACTGAACGGACATTCTGACAGCAAAAGGTTATCGGTTAATGTTGCTCCACTGACTCATCTGTGGAATAATGATTGCTTGTATAAAGGAACTTGCTGTAGCACATCTATTAATTGTCTACGACAAAGATGTTTGAAATATTAAGGCTGAATCGTTGGACAAGGCTGTGTGTATGCAGTGTGTGGGTATGAGCATCTGTAAAAGAGTAACGGGAGTTCAAGACAGACGGAGAAAAAGAAGATCAAGCTAAAAAAACCATGGTGAAATGCAGGTATCTTCCAGAAGAGACCAGCGATGCTCTCACTGGTATTGTAGTGGAAGGAGTTGACCCAGATGATGCGAATGAGAGTGACAATGTGTCGCAGTTTAGGAGCAACTTGGCTAGACTTGAGCTGGGCAAGCTCTTCACAGGGCTCCTTCAGTATGACGGCAATCCTGGGCATAACATATATACACAAAGAAAAGCATTAAAAGCTGATTACACAAAGTGCTGACCTACACACTAGCAGGTAAAAGTCAACAGTAATGCAACGCATTTATCCATCTCAAGCATCTCTATTTTCTGTACACTCTTGTCTTCTGTAATCCACAGATCATTTGTGCTGTACCTCGAGTGATAAATGGCGAACGTCAAGCTCTGCTCCACACTTCACATAAAAGAGAAACATTGATAGAGTGTAGTGTGCCTCTGCCCCACAGCGTGCTTTGGCTCCTGTACGTGCACATACTGAGACTTTACCTACATCCTTTTCCGTTTCCCATCGAAATACATTAAATAAACTCAAAACACTGGATTCATTCTGCCGTATACAGCAAGGTAACTGTGTGTGATTTGAGCATTAGCCAGTGTCATCAGTCATGGAGTGCCTAAATTCCACATCCAAGCAGGTGCTGGTGGGCAGACTTGGCCCTACAGTGTTAAATGGATTGTTTAGCTGGCTAAGCCAACTCAGAGCTGTAAAGCGCAGTGGATAAAGCCTCAATATTCTCTGTTTGCCCATAATTCATCATACTGTGCCTCTATGGTGGCTTTATACCAGTCAATATGTTGTGCTGGCCTAAGCTATGTGCTGTGTCACACTGCACAATGCTGGCAGCCACACCTTGCGTGCACTTTGAAAGTAGTTTTTAAAAAAAGAAGCCTGATGCAGAGATGCGACAGCTAACTTTACAGCAATAACAGTCAGCACTGTTAAAGTGAAGAGAGTCTTTTACCAGGAATGATGTAAGACGCATTTTTGTTGCACAAACGTCTACACAGCAACTATACAACAAAATACATCACTCATTGTTTATACAGTATTGACTGCAGTATAATTGCATGTTTCTGCACGTTATATTTAATATAGAACATTGAAATGGCAGTAGAAATGAGATCTGTGAATGGAATTTTTAAGAAATCAAGATGTGTATTGTCAAACAAAATTTCTTTATATAAAATGTATTGACATCTGCAACTGTAGTTACAACTCTAATTGTGTTATAGACCTTTTAAAGAAACTGACAAACTGTTCATAGACCTGCAGACTTCCTGTAACTATTGCCTAAAAGATCTTGGAGATCTACATGATAATCTTGATCTACTTGACTTTTGGCTTGTGCCCAACAGATTGGCGCAGCAGCTCCTCCAGAAGGACATCTCTTGCAGGAAGCCAGATATATCCCTCATCCTTATCATTTTCTGGGCATTCAGTGGCTCCTTGGCTTGAAGTGAGGAAAGGGAAGATAAAGGAGGTGACAGAAGTGAAGTGTAGGACAAAGGGAGCAAAGAAACAGGTTGAAATGAAGTTGGAAACAGGACACGCTGAAAGGATAAGCATGGATTGGAGGAGACTGTTTAGAAATGGAAGGAGGGAGATGATGGAGGTACAAAGAGCAGACGACAACAAACGATGAAGAATGTGGAGAGGTGAAGGTGAGAGGTGGTGAGCGCAATGCCTCATTAAATAAAAACTCTCAAGAGTCAGAGTCAGGAAGCAGATGCTAGAGCTTCAATGGTGTTTTGAACAGAGAATCACAGATCAAAAGATAAAGTCTGTGTGACCTTTTAGACAGCATCCCCAGAGAGACGAATGGAGAGACAAAAGCACCCTCACAAACACAAACACACAAACACACACGCAGAGTGCCCCTTAGGCTTACTCTCCATTCTCTGTACTGGCTTCTTGTCCTTGCTGGCCTCCTCAGGGCTGCGCTGTAGGCCTTCCTTTGGGATGTACAGGACTATGTTGCCCACCTTCTTACACACACACACAGTTCAAAAATAACATTATATTAAACATTACACATCACACAGCCACACCAAGGCTTTCACTGGATTACACTCTGGTATGAGGTAACGCAAATCATGCAGAAAAAAGGTTTGTGTTCCTTTCAAAATACAGCAGATGCAGTAAAGTCATATATATCATCTCAAGAGAGCACTGCTCTCTGAGGTTTTTATGCCTACAAAGTGCAAGAATAGGAACTGCATAAAAGAAGGGAGAGTATCAAGAGAGTGGCACTCTTTTAGGTTTTCTGTGTCTACAAAGCACAAGGAAAGCAGCTGTTAAGTTACATGGAATGAAATATGCAACTCACTCTTTGCACTGAGATCAAATGGATTTCAATCTGCAACCCTCAGCAGGAGAAATCGAAAGTGTTTACAACTTCACCAGCAATGGACAAGAGAAAGCCGAGAAAAACATCCCTCTACTCCAAAGCACACCACATATGCAGTATGTACCACTTTGGTTTTAAGACGAAGGTGCACAAGGTATAAAAAATAACATGTACTAACATGAATCAAACTATTAGTCATAAATGAAGAGGTACATGAATGAAAGCAGAGGGGAACAGTGTGCAAGGTCCGAAAGAATAATGAGGGACTTTAAAGTGTTGGTGAGACCACAGCTTCCTGTTATCGGTTTTCACAATTAGGACCAGCATAAAGAAGATAACTGGGAATCATCAGAACCCACTTGTACCCAGTGGCAGCAACAGACAGCCCTGCATTAGCCTTTAAAGAGAGGAGCCAAACAAGACAAGGACAGGAAACGATGGAGGAAAAGAGAGAAATAATGAGCCACCTCAGAGCACAGAAGGCGAGCACGACAGCTGAAGAGCACATGACAGAAATAGGTGTGTATGAGTGTGTGTGTTCTTTTGCCAGTCAGTGGGTATTGTTTAATTCCATACCTGTTTGTGCTATATATGAACATGTTTCAATATGTGTGGCTATGTGCATGCTTTCTATCGTCACTTAGCCTTTGTGAGCCTCACGTGAATGCACGAAGTGACTGAGGTACAGCCTTGCTTAGAGCTAAATAAGTGCTTTGCATGATTGCTACCACTCAGTCTGACATTGGAGGGAAATCTGTTTACCCAGGAACTATAATATTACTTGTGTTCTCCATTTACATACATATTTATGTTCTGCAGTCACAGGGGGCAAATCATTGTGACTTCATTGTTATTGGATATAGAATGTTTAGAATAAAGTTTCTAGAAAGCTAAAAAAAATTGTTTACCCCACAGGGCTGATTTGAAAGTCTAGGGATTTTAAATCCTTGAAAGGCCTTTGATTGTTGGTGTATTGACTGAAAATGATATTGCAAAATGAGAATTTGCAGGGGGCTGAGGGAATAAAAAGGATTTCTGTCAGGATTATCCAATCTTTGTCTGATTATCCGGGAAACATGGAGCTGTGTCAGGTAGCGGAGGATGTAATTGTGGGTGTGCAGTTTCTGTTTACTACCAGTGTGGGTACACTGGTACATGCATTTGTGTATGTGGCTTCTTTGAAAGGCAGTGGCGTTTTGTACACTGATTGAGATAATTAGCATGAGAATTGAACCATCACAATTTACCAGTACACTGTGTGATTACCCCTGTGTGTCTCTCAATTCAGCTAGGCCATCAGCATTTACCTGTCTGGCTTTGTGAATAACAGAGAGCGTCTTTTTGGCTGCAACATGAAAGAACAAGTCCAAATTGTAGAGGCGCTTGTCGTTCCACATGAAGCAGATCAATGGTTGGCTGTCAAACTGACATTTTGTCAAAGCTGATAGCACCATAACCTTTACTGTGATGAACTCTTCTTTAAAGAGGAAATGTTTTGTGCATATGACAGGGTAATTTTTGGGTAGCTTTAGTGAAACTGATAAAAAGTGCTGCTGTTAAGGAAGGTTGTGGCTAAGGCATGGGATCCTCTAAAGGACTGAGAGAAATAATAAGAAACTATAGTATAATGGATCTGGAACCACACAGGGAGGGGGGAAATAGAAGTCTACATTAAATGTTTTGAAATTGAATTTTCATCAAAACCCTGATCCCAGAGGTGTCACTGAATATCTTGTCTAGTTAAGTTTATTAGTATAGCCCAATATCACGTACAAATTCTGTAAAATTCTTGCAGCCAACCAGTAAAAACCAGTTGGAGGCCAGCAGAGCAAACATCAGAACGCAGCTACAGACTAGCCGAGCTTCAGGAGGTGAGCAAATGTTAATAGAGGTGATGAATATCTGTGGCTAGTTAATGTTGTACAGAGGAGACCGTAACCATCCACTTTATAGGAGTCAAGAAGTGCTTTTGGAACTACTACCTTCTTTAGTGTCGTTTGAGGGTGAACTGTCTCTTTCTCATCCACTGATGCACCCACCTGTGAGACTGACGAGGTAGTGGTAAATGTTGGCGGTGTAGTTGTCCTTGATGCTCTTTTCCCAGTAGGTTCTGAAGGCAACCAAGTGGGCATGCAAACGGGTAGTCCTGCTCAGCTCTGGGTGGGGTCGCCCTGCACTGTGCCAAACTGTACAGCCACATCAAACGTCTCCTCTGTGGTTACCGTCTCTGACACATGAACGTAGTAGGCCAGCTGCTCTGCCACCTGTCCATGTAAAAGAGTGAAGCCGGGGAGAAATGAATCAGAGTGGTGGTGAAGAGAGGCAGATATATAAAAGGGATAGAGGGGGATAAAAAGAAGGGGGTGAAAGAATTAAAAGGGCAAGACAGAGAGGGCAGAGGAAAAAAAGTCGAGAAATTAGAAAGGAGAAAAAGGGAAGAAATGGAAATGAGGGTTGAGAAAGAGAAAGCACACAAGAAATGAAAGAGTGAAGCAGAAAAGGGAGACAGGGGAAAGACAAAGAGCAAGATCATAATGGGGATGCAACATTTCCAAAAGGCGCGATACATCCAGAGACACCCTGAAATACATAATTAAATTATGGCATTCAGTGATTCTCTTTTGTGGTGTCTCGAAAGCAGGAAACCACTGCGGCCATGAAATAGGAGACATTTTTATTAATTCCTGTGGGTCTCTTTAGATGCAGCTCACTTGGTATTCAGGGACATCATTACCAAAATCTACAAAAGCTCTTATCAGTTATAATACTGCATAGCACTGCGCCTGTGTGTGTAGGGGTGTGTGTGTGTGTGTATTTGACAAGGCTTGGCAGCAATCTCTGCGTCACATCTTTTGGCTTCTGAGGAGAATGGGCAGTCCAGCTTTGCTACAGTGTTTCTGACATTTCCATTAGTCAGGATGAAAGCTAAAACAGGTATCAGACAAGCTGGACACGGCTGCATAAAGAGCCTGAACAAAAGGCATTCGAACGCCTCTCTCTGATGAGGACATGCAGGTAACATGCATAGCAAACTAAACGACACATGGCCAATTAAAAAAAAACAGACTAAACAAACCCTTCGTCCATCTACTTTCTGCCACTATTTTCTTTATCAAAATGTGTTAGCTACTTGAACCTACCCATAGGAATTAAGCAGCCCCCCCCATGGGATTTTCAATGTCAGAACATTCATTATAGGGCTCAATGGGGCACAACTCTTTCATTAAGGGCTCCATAACACAAGTCTCACTGGGGTTCAGTCGTTATCTGCTGGTGCAGCACTCCACTGCAGCTACATTTGGTTAGGGGGGGGGGGCTTCGGCTGCACCTGTGAGGACACGGAGGACTCCGCCAGCTGCCATGGTTGTAATGGAGATGTCCTCGGTGGAATCGTACAGCTAAGTCATTGGTTACACCAGGAATGATCTACAGAACTAATAACTTCTGCTGGATGGTGGATCCAAGGACAAGAGAGAGAAGAGTAGTTTGGTGCGATAATGTCAACATGCAACTGAAATGGCGGGAAAAGTTTGTGCAATTACAGCCGATAATATGAATCCCCCCAATTATAACGATGTAAATCATAATGATAGAAGGCTGTGTTCTAACTCCATGAAGCACCCCAACCCCCAACCCACCTGGCCCCAAACGTCACCAGATATTTAAACACACAAACAGGTGGTGCCTGAGCTACCTCCAATATTATCCAAATTACATCACTATGCAGATTATACATGGAGCTGTCTTGTCTAATAATGCTAACAGGCAGGTACAGCAAAATGTGCATGTGGCAGTGTGTGACTGTAGGTGTGTGTGATCAGTGCCCATGCTCAGAAGCTGTTATTGTCAAGGGGAGGGTGCATGTCCACACACAAAAGCATACATAAACACTGCCGAGAGTGGACTATGGGTCACTGTATGTAAATACCAGCAGTGTGTTCCCAGGCAGAGAGTGGTAATTAATTCTATTAATTCAATTGATGAGAGGACAGTGACGGTGCAGGTTCACACCGGCACACCAACAATCTCAACCTGCTCTCCATATTCTTCAAATCTGGTATATTTCCGCTTTTTACTACATTGAAATTTGTTTACACTATTAAAAAAAAGAAGAAAAAAGATTGACTTACACTACAAAGAGAAAAATGCCAGTAAGGTTAGTGGGATGAGATTAGAGGGAAACAGCTGAAAGGAAAAAAAACATTAACTGGGTTTGGTGCACTATGGTCATTGTATAACAGTGCTTTTACTCTACATGCACTTCAGTAATCAGATTTGTCACTGACTTTCTAAAACACCATGTGAAAAGAAAAGCCCAATTTTGTTTGTCAACTCAAGAGATAAATGGAAACCCAGTTAACACAGTTGGAACAGAAACCTAATTATTTGACCATGTATACACTTAACCAAGTGACCAAGGTGTTTTAACTGAGCACATTTACACGACTCAAGACAGCATTGATGTAACAGCAGTTTAGTATGAGGAAGGACAGAAAGATTGTAGCTATGGGTAAAATATACTACATTATGTATTTAACATATAATCTCAAACTCTGTTTGGCTTTTTTATTTGAAATAACACTACTGTGATGCCTTATTTAACTAATATGCTGTTTATTTATTCAGATATAGTCTATAGTCTTTACATTTGGTTACTAAACTACTTGTTGCTTTAAAGTGTAATTTTTTGTTACCAAGTAAAAAGTCAATATAATTGAAGAGAACAATTATAGCAATATAACACTAATATCACTGTATATTGGTTAACCCTACTTGTAGCATTGTTTTATGCTTAATAATCTAATCTGAAATCCAACTGAAACTGAATGTAACTGTGCTAATCTTCCTTTTATGAAGTATGTAAGAGTTTAACCATTAAATAAGCTGATGTGCAGAGCTGAACAGTTGCTTGTATGTGTAAATGCCTAGACCTCATAACCTGCTGCTACGCTGAAACCAAGGCAGAACTACAAAATGAATCTATGATGCAGGCATTTCAATTAAGTGTACAATACATACAGTATATTGTTCCTATGCAACAGAAATGTTTAGTTTGTACTACTGGGAGGTTAGGCAAGTTTCTTGTTTAATCTCTGAAATCATGTCATGTTCACTACATTTAAGAATTAAGTAAAAAAAGGAAAGAATTGGCTTAGACAGCAGGAATGGAATAAGGGCATACGTTCTGGTTCGGCACTGGTATTATCACTATAGACGATATAGACATTTGGTTCTAAAAAAACATCTGGTGGATCACAAAAATCCAACTTCCTTTCGCTGTTTACTGAGAGACAGTCTGGATGACACAGCAGGTGAATCCTGGAAGTCTGCGTTTTTGGCTTAGGATGAAAGTTGCTTATGTTCACAAACATTGATTAGACTGTAGTAGAACGCAAGAATAACATATGTCTTTGAGTGGTATTCCAGTGTACTGTTCGTCTGCAATGTAGATAATGTAGTTCTAACCCTGCAGAGGGCCACTGTCGGTGGTTGGGAGACTTTCACCATCAATTCGTCATTGCTGACAAGGTTTCCATTAACAAGTTGATGGCTTTACCAGGTTACTGATGCAGGCATTTCTTCTCCACCAAAACCTCCTCACTGCATTCACCTTCAGTTTCTCTGTGGTTTACAGTGTGTAAGCACAGATATAGACATAATACTGTATATATGTAATGACATACACACAAAAAAATTCAATAGACCTTTGAAATGTAGTGATATAGTGAAGGACACCAATTTTCATAATTCCATCTGGTTCACATTGTCAGAATAATCCAGCCTCACTATTCTCTCTCTTTTTCTTTGTTATTTTGAGCACCATCATTACTTTTGACAGTAGTCTGGACTTCAGGGTGGATGTAATTGTTCTGAGACTTACTATTGTATAAATGAAAAATATGAAAATCTAAACTCCTGAGGAAAAATAACACAATTCTTCCTCCCAGAGGTAATCACATAATTACACAATTAGGCATTTTGGAGGAGAACGATACAAGATAATTACGCGATGCTTTGACATTTTTGTCAAGATTTGCTGGACGCCACATCAAAAAGAAATATGCATGGAATCAAGATGTGAAAAAGTGTAGGAAAAGACATGGATTTCACCTTGTGTGCATACAATCAGAAAATCTTAAATTCATTCTCAATACAGAGCATATACTTGTAGGTAAATATTTTTAATGTGAGCATTATCCTTTTGGCAAATCATGGCACACGCTCTGAAGTAATAACTTCAAAACTCAAAAAGTAACAATATTTTCAAAATGTTTGTGAGAGTAATGTTTATGTACAAATAATCACTTCTTGATCTACAAGATGTGCGTCATGTTTGCACACATGGAGTATGCATGTTCCTGTCTGTGCCCATCATTAGTATTTACCTTCAGATTGGACCTCCCGTAGCAAACGTGAGAGACTTTGGGCCGTTAGAAAGGCTGTAGCACATTGTCTCCTCCAGTCCTCCTGAGTCAGCTTCAAAATAGAGGGGAGACGAAAAGGTCAAAGAACTAAAAGTGTTAAACATTAAACAGGTAGTAAGCAGTCTTGTCTAACTTCAGAGTCTCCACTGTCACAGCTTTGTCTTTTTCCAAGTAAAGCTGAAATTATTATATGGTATCATATGATTGCTTTTATAATTTTATCAAGATCATGGCAAGTATGCATGCACCTGAGCTCATGACAAACTTCCCATCTTCCCTGCAAACTCCTGATCCTGGAATTGACAGCTGGGGCCTGTAGGGAGCACGATGAATAATTTGTGGGCAGAAAGAGCTGCAGGCAGGCGGAAAATTCTGAGACAAAAGTAATAAAATGGAGAAGTCAACAGCTTCATGAACTATTTATCTTTCTGGAACCGATATGTCCTCCTTCAGTCTCATTCTATACTGTTCCACTCTAGCCACCTCACTTGTCAAAGCCCACAGCAGTCCGGGCTTTATTGAAACTTTGATTCAGTTTCCCAAGTTGTCACTTTCTAAGGACTGTGTGCAATAAAGGAGACAGGTTATTGGGGAGAAGAACAGACAACGGGACTAATGAAAAAAGAAACCCTTACTGGAAAGAAAAAAGCAAAGAAACCCCACCCTACAGTCTGAGGTTGGAGGAAGCGCAAAACTTGACAATGATCAATACCATTAATATGGGATGCTGCAGACAGTCTGCTTCAGGCAGACTAACTATCTGCTGCTGGAAAAGACAATAGTGACAGGGTAAAGCTATTGTGTGATATTTAGCCTTCAAAAGTTTTTTGTAGGATAGTGGTTTGCCAAGACTGATCATGAATCATCAAGTTATATACATTTATACAAAATCATACAGTCCAAATAGTTCACATTTTGGCACATGGAAAACCTTTATTCACAGGTGCAAGTCCCTCCTAGAAAGTGTGTTGTCTATTAGCCAAACCATGCCGGTGAGGGAAGCCCAGGCTTGATATTGCAAAAAAAAAACAAATGAGAAGCCAGAGCTTGAAGATTTGTTTGAAAATAGTTATATTAAACATTGCCTGACAAGTTATTGTCTATTACCTGGAGTGATGCAAAAAACAATGTGGTGAGAGCACAGGATTCAAGCATATATTGCCTGAGCCCTGCTATCTAAAACTTTCTGCTGATGGACACTGACTAGTGACATTAAAAATGACTGCATATCATTTAGGTGTGCCAGTGCCAGGGCCCAGGTTGACTTGTCATAACAGAAAAAGCACAGGTGAAATAGATCTGGACAACAAACAATTGCTCAGTTAAGTGTCCCAGTGAGCCAGCATGCTAAATACTAAGGCTCTGGAACTAGCTCACCTGAAAGAAATACACTCATTATATGTCATTAATTACACCTGTGCTTTTCCTGATATGACACGCCAATATGTCTGGTGAAACATCCACTTTTGTATTACAGACCTGTTGTGTCAACGTTAATCAATTCAATTCAAAATACCTAACTGGCAAAGGGCAATTCAGGGCAAGCGAGCAAGGTATACACATTGACAATTAATTCAAAAATACAAACATGACAAGTGTGTAGTGCAAATGCATTTATCAGTCTATTACATACACAAGGTGAACTGACATTTTCTTGTACTGTGTCCGTTCATAGGTAAAACCAAACTTTTACTATTTCAATATGCTCTAACGTATAAAAATAGCCCAAAAAAACTCGCTTAAAACTGTTAACCTTGGCCAGAGTTAGCAAACACTTAGCAAACATTAGCTAGCTTAGCCGTTATTAACACATCAAAACTCGTGTATTCTCACCTTTAATGGCTCCACTGCAGCAGCGTTATGGGTGAATTACGGTTATTTGTGTAAATGAACAATACGGCTGTGAACACAACAAAGCTCTCCCCTGAGGCTGATAATGTTAGCCTTGTAAATAACATTACTATCTATGTAAACTGCCTATTTCAGGCAGCCAATACAGTATAATACTCAAGCGTATGGAGCGTCTTTCTCAGCACGTAGAGTGGGTCGTCCATGTACAGCAAGGTTGGTGGTTCGATCCCCGCCTCCGCATGTCCAAGTGCTCCTGAGCAAAACTGAACCCCACGTTACTTCCGGTGGACAAGCTGGTGCCTTGTCCGTTACCACATGCCACTAAAAATAAAACATTTCGAGAAACTGTTGTAATGGGTCAAAATGAAGGGGGCAAAATAAGATAATATTGACATGCAAAGAGATTTATCATTTATTTAGCCATCAGCCTTTACAGTACAGTTTCCATTCTGCCACTAGTCTGCTTTAACAGACAGTTTTTGCATTTCTGTCTCACTTTCTGCATCTCTGAAGGCTCTTAATTCATTAAAACATATTTGCTAAAATTACACAAATTCATAAAAAATTAACTAGGTTTGTTTTAATTAACTAGGTTTTCCCTGAGTCATCAACAGCCTAATGTGAACTCTGTTCTAAAGCTATGTAAACACTTGCTAGGTTCATTTATGTCTGAGGGCCATTATGCTATCTAAATAGCTGAGGAAGTGCATCTTCATTACAATCTTATTCCCCATTCCCCTTGTTGGTTTAAATCCACATCTGAATGAAAATGGTCTAAAGCAGTTGGCTATCAGTGTGGCTTTTACTTTACATTTCTTTTCAGAATGTCAGTAAGCTGTTCCCACAGTCGAAAACAAGTATGAAACATAGGCCATTTCCCATGTATCACATTGCCTGCCTCTTACTTTTGACGCATCTCGAGCTTTTAACCCGAGCAAGGTGAAAATGGATGGGCCCCATGTAGCATTACTATCAGTAAAGTTGACCCCCAGTTGAGCAGAGCCACTTCGATGATTTTGTCTAAAGGGTAAGTGCTGTACTGTAAACTGGGATGACTCCGCTCTGAGTGCTCTTTTTAGCTGTCTTGCCCTCTTTTCTGTCGCTTGGATTGTCCAAGAGTTGAACCCATCATACAAGGCGGCAGCAAAGACAGGAAGTTCACGGTCCCACTTTTAGATCATGTTTTATTTAAAAACAGAGATTAAACATTAAATTCCCTCCAAACCTTCTTTTCATGTGAGAGCGGGACAGGGGAGCTCTACTGTTGATAGTGTCAAGTCACAGAGCTCATAAAAGCAGTTCACCTCAATTACCTGTCCAAAATATTGCTGCTTGCTATCACCAAGGAATGCTCCCCGACACGGTGTGTGCTGAAGAGAGACAAACACACAAACAGTCAACAAGTATTGAAAAAGGTGGTCTCAAAAAGCATGATGTATACAACTGTATTTCATTTTGGATTCAGCATGGTGGCATGACAGCTTCAGGGTGCGCACTAGTTGGAAACTTAAATGCTGTAATACAAAAAAAAACATATTTCCTATTGGGCAAGTATGGCCCAGTGACATAATTTAAATGGAAATGGAAGTACATGTTAAATCCAATTAAGAAATCAAATCAATAGTGAGATAAACTATCTGAGATAAACAAAACAAACAAAATATATATACACATATATATATATATACATGCATATATATACATTACAGTTATTGGCGCAACACCCCTTTAAAACACAGTACATTTTTCCATTGGCATATAACACCTACCCTTATATTTACTTTGCATATAGCTGCTCTACTCATCACTGAGAAGTGTTTTTCTTACCTTTTCCTCCTCAGTCAGATTATGTCTGGCTACCTGTGAGCGGATGTGGACATTCATGTGTTTGTCAGTGTTCTGAACTGAATAAAATGTGAAGGTGAGTCAGCGGGGAGCTGGTGTTGGAATGAGCAGGATTGATGTGCTCACAGCAGACAGCCTCGGATCCATCATCGGCTTGTCTAAATTGAGCTCTCGGGTTTGTTCAGTGTAGAGTATACCTGCAGTATGGTGCCCTTTACAAGTCTCTGCTGCACAGGAGGCCACTGCAGAGAGGTCATTGTAGTAGCTGCATTCACACACGAAGGCACACGAGAAAAGAACACAAACGCGCGCGCACAAAAGCACACATGCGTGACACTTACTGTTGCTGAGCAGACCTGTGCAGAGGGCTAAATTAGGAACAAAGCTATAATACCGGGGTGTTACTGGAACAGATTTGTTGAACGTTGTCAGACGGACCAGCTGTGTGTCTAGACGCTGTTCCTTAGCACTGTAACAGGACAGATGTAGCACACATTTACATTTTTACTGTCAAGAAATACTGTATACAGCAAGTGTTTAGAGTGTGCAGATACATGGACAGCCAGTACGACACAAAAGCATCCCACGTAGTTGACAGAAATGTTGCAGTATTTCTAACAAAACATCGGCGATACCAAAACACTAACACTGTTTTAAGAGGAATGGCAAGGAGGGACTATTTTTTTCATTCACTATTACTCTAATTCATCTGTGGAAATGGAAGAAACACATTTTACCACTATTTATTAGGAAGCATTTGGTGAGTGTGTTGACATAGTTGTTGCTGCACTTTCTAGACACGGCCAGCCTATCATGTGTTGCTCCTCAAAATTCAATAACTGATGCTAGTTCAGGGCTTTAAATCTGCTTCCATACACCCTTGAGACTCAATGTAGACAATAGTGACGGGGTAAATCTCAGGGTTGAAGTAAAAAAGAAAGAAATAGCCTCCTGTCTTAGCCTGTATCAGAGCTGTCAAGAAAGATGGAGCTGTGGCAATCCAGGCATATTGTATATTAATATAACATGTTTCGATGATCGATTGGCTTGTATCAAGATCGGGTGAGGACATCCATAAATACACTCTAGCTCAAGTGAAAAAACCCCCAATAAAAACAAGGCCAAAAATGTTTATAAAACCAAATATCATACACTTAGTAGCTACTGCAGTTCATTCACGGATCTCAACCATCCACTCAGGCGCTTTAAAAAACAAATATACAAATGAAAATCAATACTTCTTTCAATTGCTATAATCACGCTAAATATTAAATTGTTCTAAGATTTAAGATGCAAGTCAAGTGATGTCAGTCATGTTTGTTTCCAGCAGCATGACGGTGTCATTGATCCCTGATGGTATTAAGAGATTAAAAGGTTCCCCGTCCTCGCCGTGTTGTTGACAAGCGTTGTGACTCATTACGGCCATTAGCATTAAGCTGCCTCATCAATAAGCACTTGGCCGATCCATCAGTCTTCCTCAGATGTAGCCCACGGGACACCGCTATAGGTCCCTGCCAGCTCCGAGAGCGGCCGCATGGGCACCCTTGATCTGTCGGTCACCACACACACATTCACCTGCCCTGGTGCTTGCCTGACAAGGGGGGGTTCAAGTGTCACTGCGAGCCTCTCTTCGTTTAAGTTCTTTGTTGATGCTACTGTAAGTGTTGTGTCAGTGCACAGAGATTATTTCTGCTTGTCAGCATGTTAGTGTTTGTCAGTGAACTCTTGTTTGTCATTTTGTTTTGTGGTGACTTGATCATTGAGGCCTTGAATGTGTGTGTGTGTGTGTTTGAGTGCACATGCGTGGGAGAGAAAAAATGCATGCAGTCTCTTCAAGTTAGTGTTTTTGCTGTATCCGTCAACTTTAGTGATGTCTTGTACAGTATTTTCATTTATGTATGCCATGTAGGTGTCGGTATGTGTGTGCGGCTGTGTAAGTGTCGGGTATGGCAATGTCAGTGTCAGTCTTGGCGAGACTATGCCGTGTCAATGTGTGACAGCCAGCCGTGGTCTGATGTGATAGTGTGCCACAGCGAATGACAATGTCTCGACTTAGAAACAGTGTGTAGTCTTTGAGAGGGAGTGTGTAAGAGAGAGCCCAAAAAAAAAAAACAAAAGACAGGAGAAAAGGGATATCTGTTGGGAGGGTGCTACAGTTCATCATGGAGGGCCTCTCCCTCTGCATGATCCAGGGCCCCCATCAGCAGAAGGGCTCCAGTAGCGTTGTCTCTAACAAAGATGATGAAGGGGTGATCGGCGTAGAAGAGCATGGGCTTGTCTATGTTCTCCTCCTCTAGATCTGCGTCTCCTTCCCCAGCTTGAGCGGCCAGCTCCAGGGAAGCCCAGTGGAGGACTCCGTCCAGGTGGAGTTTCCCCTTGCTCTTGTCCGACACCCCGGAGAAGTCTGCCACCTTCTGGTCCCAGGCGTCTGTCAAGCCCAGAGCAGACAACTGCTTCTGCAATCGGAAAAACAAAAGAGTGATGGAATTCATGGACTTGAATCAGTGCTCCCAAAGCTTGAGGCCATCCTGCAGCTGCATGCGAACATGCAGCTGCCGGGACACTGCTCAATTATGCATGTAAGACCAAACAACGAGTAGGAGGGAAAGCACATTTTAAAATGTCGTGATGCTGTGACCTCTAGAAGTGGGAGACGCACACTGTCCCTCCCGAACCTCGTCACGTGATTAACGTAAACTTAAATATACCCTACAGAACAGTCGATCAGTAATTAAGGGAGCTTTTCACCATAATGTTTATTTACTTCACAAAAATTCGAGATGGGAAGGAGGCTGACAGTTGCCCTTGTTGTGAGGTGGCAGAACAAAGTGGGCGACAGGCAGAGAGGAGACGGAAGGAGGAAGCAGAGGATGAATAATTTAAGAGTGATGCCCCGTGACCTGAGCACCTCCTTTGTTTTGCCTCTGATATGAATTCCACAGAAAGTCGTTGTCATGACAGGTAGTTTATCCTCCCATGGCAGAGGGCCACTCACAGTGACAGGCTTCTCCAGGGGCCGCATGAGAGCATGTGTGGGTGTGAGTGTGCGACTGTGTGTGGACGGCCACGGCTGGGAGAAAAGTTGCAGAGGAAGGATGTTTTCTAGCATTGCTTAAACTTTATCTGATTCAACTCTTTAGTCTCTCGGAAAGTTTTACATGAAAAGAAATGATTTGGATGAGTTGTTTGGGTAAATGGAAATATTCTGTGGGTGCTGCCTTGCTGCCTTTCTTTTCAAAACCACATTGTTATAGCTCTGCTCAGCTCTTGGAACCACATACTAATGACCAATTGAAATAATCCATGTAGAATGTCTGCTTTTCAAGTTGAGATGTGCCTGCAAGAGGAAGTTAAACTAGATCGTGTCATTAAACACTAAACATTAAATAAGTAGATGTATACACAGTTGTAGGCATCCGTCATTCCCATTCCAGTGTTTTCATGCAAAGCTCCCTCTCCACACAGACATGCATGCCACCTCCTGCTCTAATGCACTTCTATTGTCCTCATCCATTATTCCTCCAGTCTTCCTCTCTTCTCCCACCCGCTACCACTACATCACTGTCTTCCTCTGCTGCTCTGCCACTTGCCTGGCATCCCCATCCCTCATCTGCCCCGCGTGCCTCTATTCTATCCCACTCTGTCTCTCTCTCTCTCTCTCTCTCTCTCCTCCTAACGCAGTCTTTTTCCTCCCCGCCTCATCCTTCTCATTCTTTGACAGGCCAGCTCGCCCCGGTATACCTCGCTGTCTCAACTTCTCGATCTCCATCGGCGTTTTTCAATCCTTATCTAACGAGGAAACGGGAACAGATGTAAGCTGTGTGTGTGTGTGTGTGTGTGTGTGTATGTGTGTGTTTGTGTGTGTGTGTGTGTGAGGAAAAGCAGCTGGTTTCCCTGTCTCTCTGTGCCACTCAAGTCCATCCCTCCTCGTTCTCTACACCAGTATTCCTCAAGGACCCAGCTCACTTGGCCTACAGTAGTGCAGGTGCAACTATGAAGCATATAAATAGTACCAACCAACCTCACATGACCGAGCCTTCCTCTCTGACTCTGCTTGTCAAGGCAAAAGCACTTGGTTAATTTTTTTGAAGTTATAAAGTGTTTAAAAATTAAGGGACCCCGTGGCAGCACGCTGGGAGACAGGCCAGGGGTGTCAGAGGAGCCTATGGAGGCCTTGTGCACCGCAGAGGTGTGGCACTGCATTATATGGGGAGAAAAACCTCTGGGAGGTGCTCTTTGGCTGCCCTTTCTCTCTGAAGCACCACATGAATCTTAGATGGAACAGCACTGGGAGGACTGCTGATGCCTCGCACACAGCATCAACGGGCTATTTGTCTGCGAGTGAGAGCCACAGGCATTGTCAGCTGGTGGTTTCCTCTGTGTGTGTGTGTGTGTGTGTGTGTGTGTGTGTGTGTGTGTGTGTGTGTGTGTGTGTGTGTGTGTGTGTGTGTGTGTAGGGCTTACTTGGCCTACAGCGGTGCAGTCTAACCAGGCCTGAGGTAGCATGGCATCAACCCTCAGGCGTGCAGCACTCTGCATCACATTATTTCAGCTCGATGGTTGAGCCCAGTAAGTAGCTTGTTGGGTGTACCTGTGGGGGTTTTAAGGGGATAGGTTGTGGCAGCCAGGACATGTTACAGCTCTATCTGTGAGGAGTCACTGCGGCTGATGTTAGAAGACAGAGCAGCCTTATTAATGACAATGGGGAAAAAAGAAAGATGAGAAGAAAAGCAGAGATCAAATAGGGAGAGTATTTGCTAAATGGTGCTCTTTTTATATCAGCAGCTGCTTGCAAACTGTGGGACTAGAACAAACAGGAGCACATGTGTATTGCATATTGAATTTATTGCTATTGGAAATGCCATAAAGTATACATATATAAGTATATTTGCAAGAGTATGTGATGACTATTTGTGTTTCCATACAAAAACAGAAATGGGCATCAATCCAAAACAATCCCCCCCCCCCCCCCCCCCCCCCCACTAAATTTTGGACAACATAGTTGATGAAAAGGCAAAGGCAACAAGGACTGTCAAGTCTTCAGAGAGAGCTGAAGGTGAGTGAACTTTGTGAAAGTGAGCGTGAGCAAGAGTGGGAGTGAACTTAAGCAGAGCTATGGGTCTGGACCAAAACCTGATGAATTGGATCAAAACATAATTCTCATGGTACACTGCAATATTTTAATTAGGGCTGCAACTATCAATTATTTTCATTATTGATTTCATTCTGGATTCATCATGTGGTCTATGGAATGGAGAAAATAGTCACACAATACCCATCTTGATTTCCCAAAGCCCCAGTTGATGTTTTTCAAATTGCTTGTTTTTAGAGTAACAGTCCAGCTTCCAGGATACAATGACATAAAACAGAGAAAAACAGCAAAGCCTCACAAATAAGAAGCTGGAACTAGGGATTATTTGGCATTTTTGCTTGAATAACAAATGAAAAGAATAATCAATTATCAAAATACTGTCTCCTACTACATGATGTAAATGGCCCCAATTCCAGTTGTTAATACAAAATATGGAAGTGCCCTGGTAGCTGAATGGTTACAGAGCATGCAATGTCCCTGGTGGGGTCCTTTGTTGCATGTCTTCCCCCTCTCTCTCCCCTTGTTTCCTGTCTGCCTTTTCACTTCACAACTGTCCAATAAAAGGTGAAAATGCTGGGTCAAACCAGGTCCAACCTGGTCCAATCAATAATGCAGCTTAGACTGTGACTATACCCAGCCCAACAATCATAAGAAACTAGGGGTAGAAACCTCTTTATCGCCACTGCTTGCACAATTTACACCTCCTGTTTCCTCTGGCTTACCAATCACACCCGCCAAGGGATTCTTTTAAGCTGTTGCCACCTTAAACAACTACAGGCGTGTTGTGCTTAATTCAATACTGCCCTTAACATCCTGCGTGGGTGGTTTTCAAGTACGCAGTATGTGGCACTGGCATCATCACAGCTCCATTTCACGGACACATTTGATGCAGGCTTTTAAAAAAACCTCTCTCTTTCTATCAGCTCTCTTGAGGCTTCAAAGCCTCTCCGTCTCTTTATTGAGTCTCATCAGCAATACCGCTATTGATATCTTATTTACATGGGCTTTAACCTCTTTCGCACGGTCAATACGCTCTCTGTGTCTCATCCACTCACTCACATAATACACATGTGCTGCATTTTATTCCACAAGGCCATTTTATCACAAAGGAAAAAGAAGCCTTAGCTTTTTGTTAGATATTTAACTAATGGCCATGGAACACATCTGATTAGTTCATATGATGCAAGGCTGTGGTAGCTGTGTTAAAACAGCTGTCCCTCGACACTGTATACTGCGGCGTGTGCTCTTGTAAATATTTGATGGCCTTTTGACCTCATTAGCCATGATTGAGTGAGCTCTCCGGTGCACACTCGTATGTCTTAGTCACAGACTCGAGATACAGCCAGAATGGAGCTCAAGCTCGGCCATTAGTGTGTATGTGTGTGTGGCCTGGTCAGCACTGGATCAGAGACACAGGGGGAGAGCGATGAGGGTGGTTTATTCAGTGACCTCTGGGCCAGGCTTGTTAAGAGGGTTCTCCGTCTCTGGCTACAGGCTCCGACACAGTCTGCCCTTCACCAGAGGAGAACACCACAAATAGGGAGACGTAAAGAAAGAAAAAGGCAGAATTCTGCAGCTATTTATAGTTCTCTGTGACACTTTCCACCTTGTCCCCAAGCAATGATTGACCCCCCCCCCTCTTCCTCCTCCACCTCTCCTGCTCACTTGCCTGCCGAATGTCACTCCTATTTAGGTCAGCAGAGCCAATGTGCGGCCGCTGAGTGATGGCGTATTACAGGCACACGTGAGGCCTACTAAAAGGAATTCGATGGGACTGATATGACTGAAAGGACAGAGGTGAAGGAGGGAATGGGAGTGTGTGGATGTTGCAAATCCATGCAACGTGACTCAGAGGTGCGCGATTTTGTTTGTTCTCATTTGCCTCACACAGAGCATACGAGTTTTAGGTTTGACACACACACACACACACACACACACACACAGTACTATGATCTTCTGTTTGTCCAGATGCCGCCCTCAAGAGTCCATGGCCATCCTAAGCGCTGACAGACAGAGTGGTAAACAGTATTAACGCACGGTGATGAGCAATTATTTGACCGACCCAATTGGAAAAATGATCGTCAGAGAAGACATGGCAGGATGTCACTGGCCAGAGGGGTTGGACAGACAAACGAAATGAGATCGGAGTGGGTTGAGGGTTTGTACAGAGCTTTAGCCCTTTCATAATGATTCCTCAAGTGCACTTCTTTTTCTTGGGGGAGCAAACGGAGGGAGACAACTCCTGACGAGTCAGAGAAACAGAGGCCAAAACATTCAAGTGCTTGTCTATAATTGGGTTACATAATGAGAGCAAAGTACAGCTACTTTTAGTTATTTACAAGAGTAAAAGTTTTTTATCCTGTCAGGCAAACTCTCTTGCAGGGACAAAAGAGGATTTGTGCAACAGTATGTTTTCTGCTCTTTCCCTGGCGAAGTCATAGCCGTGTCAAAAGGAGTTGTTTCAAGCTTTAGTTCTAGATTACAGCCTCCTCCCCAGAGTGTCCTGACAATTTTAATGTCAAAAGCTTGTTCTTCAGGGCATGGCTAGCAGAATAACATGGCAGCACAACTCTTCAGAGATGTTTTTTAAACTAGAAAGAGGGCAAAGTGGATTTCATCAGTCCATGATGAGGTTACAATGTACATCTAAAGAGGACATGGTAATAGGTTCCAGTCAGCGTACACTGCCCTGGGGAAATGGGTTTTACTGGCATGCCCTCTGTATCTGTCAGGTTCAACTAACCTCTCTCTCTCTTACTATGTCTTCCTCACTCATTCATAACACCATACCACCAACTACTGTATCTTTCTTTGACCCAAAGGGTGTGTTCAACGCGATGCAAATTTTAGAAGCAGAGTGATTGCATACAAAGTCAATGGAAACATGCAAGAGGATGCAAAGAGACGTGAATTCGCTCTAAGCTGTGGGGAATGAGGTGAAGATGCATCCATGCAATATGAAAAGGTTTCAACTTAATATAAAACTCTGTGCTGATCCCAAGGTTGTATGACTGCACTTCAGGAGAGGAACTGGAGGAACAGTTTCTGGTGACTTCTGAGATCAGTCAGTCTGAGCGGTCACATTTACATCCACATAGTGGTCAGTGCATACATTGCCAGCTAGTCACAGCTAGCTAGCTAAACAGTCAGTGTCTACACAGTCAGTACACTGTGTCAGATACAACAAACTTGATTGAGACATCCCGAGTGAGTACATTATTTGGCAACTGCAAATGAAAAAAGTTCACTTGTAGAACTATGACGGCAGCCAACGTCAGTACCATGAGCTAGAAAAGGAAACTCATGACCCACATGAGCAAGACAATCTCAACGCTGTGGAGGCCTGTGTGATTCTAGCAACTTGTCTGTGCCCTTGCCCCTGCTGTGGACCCCGTGGCCTGGTCAAAAACGTGCTTTTCCACTAGCTTGACAACTCTCCAACCTTCCAGTCAGCAGACCCGACACAGCCTCCAGTTTGCCCTGTATGAACCATGGCAACCCCCAAGCACTCACATTAGCATCAGAAACCACTAAGCTGCTGCCTGTCTGCCTGGTGCTCCTCCTGCCTTCCTCTCTTCTGACTCAGGCCAGCTACCTGCCGGCTCTGGGGTTAACAGGAGCAGAGATACAAGCAGACCACCGGCTGGGCTGTGTCATGACCTTTGAGCTCCTGCAAAAGGTAGACTGTGGGAGGCTCCACCAAGGTCACAATTCTCAGGCTATTACAGCACAATGCTGTGTGTGTGGCTGGATGCCCATCACCTCAAGGGAGAGAGGAGGAGTGTGGGAAGGAGTGACATTTGAACTCACCTGAGTCAGTCTGCACTGAACTGGAAGGGGCAAGCCAGGCCACTGCCTCCGTCACTAAGAGCACTTAAGAGGAACAAGAAGACGAAGACAGAAAAGTAGGAAAAAAACAGAGGTCACAGGTGAAGAATGCATGGAGGAAGAAGAGAAAGAGGAAGAAATGTACTGCACTGCAGAAAGAAGACATACGACTAAAGAAATAAAAAACTCTTAAAGGAGAAGAGAAAGAGAACCAAGATAAGCAGAGTGCGAGTCAGGAAGAGGAGGTGGCCAAGACAGAAGCAGAGAACAAAGAAGAAGAGACACGGAAACACCAAAGAAGAAGATGAGGAAGGCAAAGAAACAATGAGAATGATGGCCGGATTTTGTGGTGATATGAGAAACCATATCAGGTGAAGTGAAAAATGACGCAACGTGCGGACACAGGAAATGACTGAAAGATAGAAACTAAAAGAAGGAATTACAAACGAGGCTTCATACAGGGATACACTCTGTCAAATTCCACCACGGTATTAAAAAGCTGAGCAACCACTTCTCCACTGCATATCTGCCATACAGTAGTGATACTCAACTTGCAGCCCATGGGGCAATCTGGCCTGCGATAGGGTGCCAGGTGGACCATTTTCTAATTCACAATGAAAATAAATGGATTCACACTGGGATTGTTTTTGTTTGTTTATACCGATTAGTAAATGTCCCTTGGCTGTTTCTCAGCGATCTGTGCAGTGTGCTGAAGCGGTGACACTTGGTTTCAAAAAGTTCATGTACAGCTGACCTACGCGGGGCATGTGGGAGACGTCAGGGCATTCTGCCAGAAAGCCTTTCTGACAAAAAGACAGAACTTTCACCCGGGAGATCATGTCCGTGCTCTGTGTGAAACCAAAAGCCCACATTGACTTGTTATTTTAACCCAAACCATGATCTTTTCCTGAACCTAACCAAGTAGTTTTGGTGACTAAACCTAACCAAACTGCCACTGATTCACAACATTAACCACGTGTTAGAAAGGCGTTCTGGTAGAAAGGCCTGAGGACTATTAATGTTTGTTTATTACCTGGCCCCTTATCTCCTGTCATCTTGCAAAACTGGCCCCCTTGCAAAGCAATTTGAGTGTCCCTGATGTACAGTATAAGCAAGTGCAAGATGGATTAAAAGACAAACAAGATTCAACCAGTATTATTCCCGCAGAAACACCTGCAGATCTCCCAAAAAGAAAACCTCAAACCCCATTGCCAGGGCAGGTGGGGTGACTCTGGAAATTAGGCCAATTCGAGATGGGCTGCGTCTGGTGGGGATGGAGCACCTGGTTGTTCACACTCACTCCGAGGATCTGCCAGAGCCAGCCAAGGCCCTTGGGGAAAATTCGGGAGCTGCAGCCATATGCGCACCACAGGGAGGGAGAGGAAAAAAGGATGCAACCACAAACCAATAGGATGCACCTCACTAAAGACATGACCCCCAAGTTTAAACTTACCTTAAGTTTTAACTACCCTAACTTTTAAGTCATCATTATATCATCATTTGTTAGAACATACATGCAAAACTAGAAGTCTGTTGTACTAACCTGCAGACTGAGTGTGCTGGTGATGTTCGCCTTGGGCAGCGAGATGGTCACACTGGTGATATTGGCCTTCTCCAGCCACTTGGACAGCAGCTCAATGGTCAGAAGCTTGTCCAACCTTGCGAGATTCTCGACATGGAAGGGCAGCAGGAGCACCATGCTGGCCTTGCCTCTCCATAGAGGCGCCTCTAGAACCTGCACCATGTTTTCCATGTCTTCATGGTGACGATACAAACCTGGAGAAAAGGCACGCACAGAGTTGAGGAAAGATCTGAGTCGAGGAGAGAGACTTATATGTATGCCATAATGTAACATGTTTTGCTTTTCAGCAGTAGTTCAGAGCAGGAGCTCTACAGTAGTTCCCTTGGAAGTTGGTTCCAACGTTCATTTTCAGCCCTGTCACAGCAGTTACTTGGTGCCACCTGAGTTTTCACCTGCCTAAATGAACTGAACAGGAGAAAACACTACAGAGTTGGATGAAATCCATTCACACAGAATGTGAATGCAACCGTAGACAGGATGAACAAGGATCACTGAAATAAAATACGTTATAATATAGCATTAAATAGAACACAATGTATCCCTCCAACATCTTTTACTGCTGTCATAGCAGAAATCCACTCGGCCTCGTTGTTGTTTTAAGACAATACATAAAATATGAAAAACGTGTTAAATAAATCATAAGGTACACAGTGATAAATAGGAGGGAAGCAGATTGGACCTTACAGATGTTCAAGCCATTTTAGCACTCAAATTGCTTTTCACTGCATTTATTTGCTGGCAAGAGCACAGTGGCGACAGGCGGGGTTTTTTTTACCTGCTCTGTGCATCATCATCACTTTGGTGTATTTCTTCCCCAAGAAGGTACGATGATCTGTGCTCTCGTCGCTGAACTCTCTCTCCCACAGCCCTGAACAAACAGCCAAACAAGCACAGAGGACAGAGCCATTTTAAATACGGACCACCTGACATGGATGGGCTGTAAGAAAATACTGAATCATTGAAAGAGGTGAAAAGGTAGACACTACGTTAAACAATGCCATGTTCATAAATACATATAGACCTCCAGCTGACACCGCTCATGAATCATCTATATCTATTACCCATTAAAAAAAAAGTCTTCTCTTCTCAAAGCTGCTGAGTTGAGTGCTTTACTGAGGCAGTTATGAGGTCCTTAAGGCCACACTGTCCCATTCACTGTTCACCACATCCCACTTGGCCCTGCTAACCCCTTGACAGCTGTCAATTTAGGAGGGGCTGAGAGTAGAGTGGAATTACTGTTGTAATAACCTCACAACACTTTCCCAAAGACGCCGGGCCATTCAATCGTGCAGGGGACACTGGATAAAGCGAGGAGGTCAACAGATTATGACTTACGTACTTATGTCACTCTTTGTGAATGACGCCTGGGTCCAGCTAGGGCTTCAACTAGTAATGATTGTCGTGATCTATTAATCATCTGAAAAGATCACCCCACTCATGACACAATACTAAGGAGCAAGAAGGCCAAAAAAACTGAATGGCTCATTTGCCCTGATGAAAGTCTAGAGACCAATTGCTTGGCTTTATTATTAAATACTTGCATTGGAGAAAGCGTGCCAGGCCTTCTATTCTCCGTAACATCGATAATCAATTCGTCTTTAAAGTCAGAGATCAGAAAATACCCACGGCAAGTTCCCAGAGCCCAAGGTGACATCTTCAAATTGCTTGCTTTGCCCCACACAATTTAAAATGCTCAATTTAAAATGATATAAAACAGACTAAAGCAGCAAATCTGCTCAAATGCCAAATATTCTCCTTTAAATGTTCAGCATTTTTTGCTTGATAAATGTAAGTCATTCATCAAGCAAAAATGCCAAACCTTCAAAAAGGTACTCTAGATTAAGTATTGCACTTCCATCAAGTCGGGGCACTTGCAAGAGACGGATACAAACAAGAATAAGAGTCTGCAGGCATGCTAACAGCTCTGTAAGTCTGTGCTTAGGCACAGCGGTGCTTTGAGCTCAACAGCATGCTGACATGGTCCAAAATTCCATCCAATGGACCAAAGTGGAGGCCCGACCAACCAGTGACCGATACAGCCATCCGTTGCTAGCATGGCTAAAAAGAATGGTCAAACCTGATTAAACCTTTCTTGCATTATTTTGTACATTTTTTAAAATACATTTTGTTGAAAACTTTAAAAACAGACAGAAAAGAAAAATCTTCAGCAGAGGCTGAAATATTCCAACATTTCATTTCTGGTAGGACTTCTGTCAAACTCTACTCCCCTGGTAATGTCCTCAGTGTTATTTTCTTCACACTTTGGAAAGCTCCAGAGCCACAGAAGACATTATACAACTGTTTTCACGGGCTGACTGGTACTCCTTATGACAAGTTGATGTGTAAAACTGGTGCCTCTTTAAATTGTTTAATTGATTATCTTTCTGTTGATTAATGGACTAATTATTTCAGCACTAGGGGTGGCTTTCCAAAAACCCTCCATACCATACCCATACCAAACACCCAGCCTCCATTGGACCCCAGCCAATCCCAAACCACAGCAGAGCGTGGTTGTCCCTCACAGGCATGCTCACGCAAGTCACAGACATTCGCTCCGCTTCCTATAACATCAGAGAGTGAAATATGATCGCACTGAAATTCAAAAACAACTTGCTGAGGGTTACCTGAAGTGGCAGCCGTGTTGTCGAAATGATGTCATCACGAGGAATAATTTCTCCACAGTGTGTGTACATGCGTATGTGTAAAGAAGTTGTATCGAGCAGGGAATGTAATGACCACACCGGCCTGCACAGCGGACTCCGTGTGTGGCTGTGTGGGCTTGCGTCTAGACAGTCGGTCGTGTTGTGGGTTTGCACTGCATTATCTTCTTTTATAGGACAGCACGGCAGAGATCATTTGAAACCTGAATCCATTTATACCCATCAACAATAAACAATGCAACAATTGCACAGCTAAGAAATCCAATCGCTCACAGACTTATCAATTCATACTGTAAACTTCAGGCCAGAAAACCAGAGGAGAATCAATGGAGACCGACCGGCTTGCTCCCCTCCCTCATCAATTTTTGATTACTAGTAGTTGTGGTATTTCAGAAGCTATTATTAGAGGTTAAATATGTGGGGACTTGTTGTTCTCTCTCGCCTTTTCTTTCTCCTCTTCTAGTTCCCCATGTTGTTGTGCTATCTTGTATATAAGTTTCTCTCTACTGTTTTTTTTTTTTTCCACAATCTTATTTTTTCCCCCTTCCGTCTCCAGTGTTTGTTTGTCTAAAACAGGAACAAAGCCTGAATTAATTAACTAGTGTGGACTGGAACTCCCAAGGTAGGCCTTTTACATCCCTCCACTATGTCTGTCAATCTCTTTTGCTCTCTCAGCAGGCCACCCTCTCTTTACTTTTCTCAGTTTTTGCTCTCCCCAACGTCCCCCCCCCCCCACCCATCTCTTTCCCCCCTGCATCTCTTTGTCCCCTTCCCACCCAGAAATCTCTCCTTACACTGCTCTTTCTCTGCAGTCCTTTTGCCATTCTCTTTGCTTTTAACATCTCTCTACTACAAACATGTTCCACTACTAATTGCCCCTGACCTTCCCTTTCTTTGAATACTGTGTACAGCCCAGGGAAGGAGGGACAGCAAAGAGCTTTTTTTAATTCTCCCCTTCAATAATTAACCAAAGGGAACGAAAGTGAAACAAACAAAAACGGGCAAGGAAGCAGATGCCTGTTCAGCGCCAAAAGAAACTCCGGCACCACCTCCGAAACCATTACATTATCACAATGAATTGCCTCAGGACTCTGAAATCAAAGACAAATAAAAAAAGTTAGGACAAACCGGAGGCAGCTAGTAAGAGCAAGAAGCAAAGTATCGACCACTTTTAAATTATGAATCAAAAGTAAAGGAATCCAATTTTCCGTAATCTAATTTGTGTGCTGCAATCTGCTGTATAATCTAATTTGTATATTTCCTCCACAAAATTAATGAACCGACCAACGAGGGTCGGTTCACAGAAAAACTAATTTCGTAATGAAGTCAAAACATCAAACAAAGAAAATTAATTAAATTGCTTATCAATGTATAGTCTGTCAGGGAATGTTATTTTCAAAAGGCTGTCTATCTGTTGGCAACCTGTTTTCACTTGCCTTCGCAGCAAGGCCTTCTTTGCACCTAATAAAAAGAATACCTGCAGGAGGAAACAGAGGGAATAGAGGCAGATAGAAGCAGATAAGGATGTGAACAGTGGGGAGGAGACAGGGGTAGATTAGACGCGCGATAAACAGTGACAAAAGCACAAAAACAGAGACAAACGCCACAAAAAGAACAAGTGAAACAGAAGGATATATTTAACACATAATCATCTTTGTGAAAACAAAAATGAGATTCTACGTCAGCAGCAGGCATGTGAAAGCTGGCTGTGCTCTGAGAAAGAGAGAGATGGTAGATTACATTCCTGAAAAGTTGTCATGAAAAGAAGCTATTTGCAACTTCTTGACATTCCTGGACTAAAATCTAGTTATATACATAATGACAGCCTTTAACAGCCAAATAAAAGTCAAATGAATCTACTTTTTAAAAGGGCACAATGATGAAGGATGAACTTCAGATAAGGATTATATGGATATGTTTTTGGGATGCAACTGTTAGATCACAGATGGGGCTTCTAACTGACTGCGTTCGCACCGAAACATTGACTAGTTTCCACCGCTGCAGCCCGTCACAAAAAACAGATCTGAGCCAAGCTGTGCCGGTGCGGACTTGGAGCGCTCCGAGCACAGATGTTAGGCCTGACACCGAGGGAGAGAGTCTGGACACTTGTTACTCAATTATTTAAGATGACACATCACCCCCCAACGGAAGATGAATAAGCTCTCAGTGATAGACCCCAGAATCATCCTTTATCTGCTGTGTCCACCAGCTGGAGTCCACCGCATGCACGCACACAGACATGCATACTGCACACGGGTGGGCATGCTGGCACACACAACATAATGAGCAAACTGGCGTGTAGGCTTTCACTGCTGTCTGAAAACGGTACATGTGCATGCGATATTAATATTCTAAGACTTCTCATCCAACACAGCAAACAACTTCAATACAGAGCCATTGCATAATTACAAATGACTCAACAATTACAAAGCTCAACAGTGTATTTCAGCCTTACTCAGTCCAGCCTAGTTGCTAGTTATGCCATTGGATGCTCACCATAATGAAATATTCAGTTAGTGCGGCCATTTAGGGTCACAGCCAGCACTGTTTTGGACACACTGACAAATGATGACATGTTTGCATACCATTTTACCACAATCATTTCCCATTACCCCACCAATGTCATATTTTCCAAGGTTCTGTGACCACAGAGCAAAGTTAGCATAGTGAACTGAGTATGTGTGTGTGTAAACTACTTGTGCATTCACTGTGCTCACCTTTAAAGCGCAGGGCATTGGCCAGTATCAGGGCTCCAGCCTTAGCCTGGATTTCAGCCGCTAAAGGAGCTCCCTCCAGCCCACCAAGCCCTGCTTTAGCCCAGCCATGGAGCTGCTTCAGGTCAGCCTTGGAGTCTCCTTTCCCCAGTGGCTGATGCTGCAGCCTGAACCGGGCCTGGCTCTCCTTCACAAACGCCTGGCTGACCGGAGGAGCCTGCTTGGAAAACAGAGCTAAGGATGTGTGCAGGCGAAAGCTGGTCCCATTGGATTCGGTGAAGCTCTTCAACGCCCCGGACAGAAGCTCACCAGCATGGGCTCCAGGCTTGGCGGGAGATGGGGTCTCGAGGAGGTCTTGGAGCTGGCTGGCAGTGGTGCCCGCTGAACCTCCACCCAGCGCTCCAAGTGAGGAGGCCACAAGCAAAGGGGAGAAGAGGGTGTTTACTGAGCTCGAGTCCGAGCGTAGCGCCTGGTAAAGGCGCAGACCCAGAGCCCAGCTGGGGTCACCCAAGGGAGGAGGTGGACGGGGTGGAGGGCTGGCTTGGGCAGCAGGGCTCTTCTTGGATGAGCCAGCAGTGCTGCCCTGCACCAGGAGGACTGGCAAAGAAATTAGGATATAGACAGGAAGCCTGGGCAGCATGGCAGATCTAGAGGAAAGCACAGGACGGCCAGTCAGTACACAGTGTGTGTGTGTGTGTGTGTGTGTGTGTGTGTGTGTGTGTGAGACAGTGAGAGAAATAAAGAGAATGCATTCCTCTCATCTATAATGCAAAGAACGGAGCTCTATTCAATGCACATATTTTGACAGATTTTTAACAGAGTAATAGCTCCTCATGCTGTTCCTGCACTGTTCATATTTGAGATAAAGCAATACAAACACAGCCTAAGGGGTCCCTCTTTGCTGTAAAACTCCAACTCGTGCAAACAGCAGCCCCTGCTCCTGCAGTGCCACAGCAGTAAACTTGATTTTGTAAATTCCTCCCCACTTGGCAACACGGTTATTATCTCACCCGCTGCGACAGAACCAGAGTGTGACAATTAACTTTGATGAAACTTCAAAAGAAGCTTTTTAGTCTAGGCCCGAACATGCGGATGAAAATGAGAAAAAAAATAAAATACGCATTGTTTCTGTCTCGCCTTACAAAAAAACCTCACTCATTGATTTTTTTTCTTTTTCGCCGAGCCGGCGACAGGAGTGACGGGAAACATCTGTCGTCTAGCTCAGCCTACGCTGTTATGATTTCCTTAGACCTCTCGGCGAAGAAAGGGAAGAAAGAAAGGCGTATTTGTTCAACTTCACCGTTAATTAATTCAAGTGTATCCCTCTCCTCCGCTGCGGTCCTTTTAGCTATGCGCTCCGGAGGAAGTGGGGCTGGGGCTGGCCTCAGACGTGGCAGCTCTCAGAGGAAGTTTACCGTCTCTCCCCTCAACTTCACCCCGCGACAGCTCGCTGCTTTCCCCGCAACTTCCAGACGTCCCGGCGAAGCAGCGACTGGGCTGAGACGAGACGCTGGCAGTGGAGGAAAGGAGGAAAGGAAAAGCTGTGCTAAACGACATTAGGCGGATTCACCGAACAAATATCATCCATAATACTCGCCATTGTTGTAGTCCTTACGAAAATAAAACTGTTTAAAAAGTAACAATACTGTGGAAAAAGTACCTTAAAAGTGCCGTTCCGAGTATATCGCCCGTAGTTCAAAGACTGTGTAACCCCGTTTAACACTTCACAGCTAAATACGCAGCTTCAGCGTGTGTATCAGTGTTTGTAAAATCTATCCTAGAAGCCCAGAAGAAAAATGTACGATTAGGCCACTTTAAAGTCAGCTGTGGTGTATGTGTCGCAGTGGTTTGTGCAGGCCTAATACATGTATGCTTTACAAAACCACAATTAAACATCGCAACGTTCCTGTGCAGAGATATTGTGGCTGTTCCCTGGGAGTTTTGGCGGGGATTATGTGCACGTAGCGTTGGGCCTGGTATAGGTTTTAAGGCGAACAGAAATCCTCCAATTGCAGTAAATGAGGCGTTTCTTTATACATTCAAAAGAGGGTTTGCTCGGATAATAAACCCTCTTGTTCTTGGCCCACTGGGAGCTGCAGTTCCCGAAGCCATTCAAGCGGGGTCGCTAATGGTCTTCTCATCGCCTCAGCTCAGTGACCCTGCGAGAGGCTGCAGCATGCGGGCCAGGGCCTCCCAAACCTGACGTCCAGCCCTCCCACTGGAGGGGATGTAGACCACAGAGCCAGCAGCAAGATGAGGTTTGGTCCAGGCAAGTCCATCTGAGGAGGTTTTACTTGTTAGTTATGATTTAGTGTTAAATCTGTCTGCGTTTTGGGATATTAATTAGAGAATGGATAGTAACACTTGTATTGAAAATAGTCCCCCTTTTGGATTCTTTATTTCTTAGCACTAGTTAATGAAATTGATTTTGTCTGGGAACCCCACGCACCACCCACCTCACTTTGCAGTCCCTGTACTAATGTAGTCTACTGTCAAGGAAAAGTAGGGCAGACCACGCAAGCCTGTGTTATATCTGACCCTTCCAAATGTCCTCATTCTGTATTCTCCTCATTTCCCTGTTTTTTCACCTTCCTAAATTGTACCTGCCCCCTCCCTACAGCAGAAGAGACCTGATAACTTGTAACACGTGGCTCCGGGACAGGGATTATTGTCCAAATTGAGGGATGTAGAATGGTCATATAGGGTCTAATCAATAAATGTAGAGATAGACTAAGGAGGCTAGAGAAGGATCAGAGAGGGATATGGAGGAAGATAACTGCTCGAGACCACCAATGCTCAGCAATCAGGCCGAACATGACAGCTTGTAGACCCAACCAATTATTTACCCCAGCCAAATCAATAGAGCTCTCTCCGAAAGATAACCATCAGCAGCACTATCTGGAACACATTCACAGCAGAAAGCACAAACACACACTGAGCACTCTGCTCACTGCCACTCTCGCTCTCTGTCTCCTTTGGAAACACACACACACACACACACACACACACATACACACACACACTTCCCTCGCAGACACTTAGTTATCAGACTTCCTTGGAAATAAGACACAAATCATCTACTTATTGGACATCTATACTGAAAAGAGAAACATTAAAAACAGCATATGTCAAACCACTCCTACTGCGAACGTGAAATCACATCAACCTCAGTCTTCACCCTCACCAGAGAAGTCAACCCCCCCCCCCCCCCCCCCCCACATCACAGTGAGTCTCGTCAGTAATGAGCAGCGACACGCATTACAGTGCAGGGGATTCATAAAAAGCAGGGCTTGTGCCGCAGTTAAACAAGTCCCCGGGGGAACTGGTTGGGAACCTGAGAAGCCCCGCAGTCAGCAGATTGTGCATCTAGGGATTTCTAAAGAGATGCACTTTAACCACAATGCAGCTCCATCTCACCTTCTACCCTGCCCCCCAACAAGGGCTCACCTGCACCCTGCCCTGTTCGCCCTCACTTCTCAGCACCTTGTCCAAGCCTTGAGCCCTGATTCAGTTTTCCAGCTCCAGATGTCATTGTCTCAGGCGGTAAATGTTGCATCTCGCCTCACATGTTATCGCTTTATGCGGCTGTTAGCCATTGTTCTTGGCTGTTGTCGACGTTAAACGCCCATGGCTCAAGGGCTCGGCAACAGAATCAACACCTCGCAATGAAAGCCGTTATGGTCACTGCCAACTGGCCTAGAGCTATATCCACTCGCCCCGTGCCCTGTTCTTGCTCTCATTTTCTCTCTACTTCTCTTCAGCGCACATTCACTGTTTCACACACACACACACACACACACATTGTGGCATTTATTTTATTCTACCCTTCTCTTGCCCTTTGCACTTTCCAGAATCAGATATTCCACTTGCGCTACATTAGCTCAGCTTCCTTAGACTCCTTCTCACTCCGTAACTTCCTCTCCTTTTTCATACATGCCTCCATGTCACTGTGCCTGAGGTTTAAGTAGTTACCTCTATACTCCTCCTGCCTCTGGGGGCTTCACACACACACACACACACCCCTATCTATTTCCTCCTCTTTCTTGGACGACTAGTGACATTTCTAAGACAGGACATAAAGCAGACAGAACCCCTTAACATAAAACCTACCCAAAAAACTTTTCTTATGAATATGTTTAAGTGCCCTCTCACAACGCTCCCCTCCTCTCCCACCCTTTCCTCCACCTTCTCCCACCTCCTCTAACTCACTGTCAACTCATTTCCTCTCTGCTTCTCACCTCCTCTCATTCCCTCACCCTTACTCCTACTCTTTTCCCATCTCTCCTCCACTCCTTCTCTCCTTTCCAACGCTGTCCGAATCTCTCCCCGTCCTTCCGTGTCTCAGATTTTGGAGTCTGTACAGAACAAACAGCATGTCACATGTGAGGCCCCCGTTCTCGTCCGTTCTTGTCTGCCTGTCTGTCATCAGCTCTGGCCCGTTTCAACTAGTAAAGAGCTGGTTCAGACCCCGTCTGGACAGGCCCACAGGGTCCTGTTGGTTTACATCAAGCTCCCTTGTGGTCCTTTCAAATTAGGGCTCTTACTTAATGTCTGGCCAAGCTGCTAAGCTGCAACCAAGATTTTTATTGAAGCATTACCTTAACCCCAGCGTCACCCTGGCTGGAGATCTTATGCCAAACCTTGACTGTAAATAAAAGGGAAACACATAACGGGATTTTTTAAAGGTCATCGCCTTAGTAGTTAGTAGTTTTTTAGTAGCTTCTCATCTTGGGGATTTAGTATTTACATTTTATTCACTGTAATGTGTCAAAACAAATGGAGATATAAGTAACAGGACAGTAGAAATATAAAGTAATAATGAAGAGGATGTTTAGGTCTGCCTTACTGAAGATCTAAAGATTCACATTTTGGATGGGATTTGGGGAGAGGGAGATGACTGTGTCCCCCAACAGGGATGTTTTTTTCCCTGCTTTGAATCTAGGGCAAAACTTTATAAGGCAAGAGGAGGTATGGCTGGACAGATGGAAAGAAGGCGATATGTGTATTTAAATCGATGCAGGGAAGAGAGAGAGGGGGAAGCGGCGGAAAGGTGAGGAGGGTCAGTGGCGGTTGGGGTCGGGGTGAACATGTTGAACAGCGCCAAAATCACAGACACATCTGCTGTTCATCTCGAGTGTTTCAAATAAGCTTTAAATGTTTCCTGCAGCCCTGTGAAAGTGTATTGAGCTGCCAAGACAGAAGGGGGGGGGGGGTTGGTGTTTGAGTTTCTTTGTGTTTTGAAGAGATAGGTGGTCTCTCACATTTTTTTGTTTTTCATTAGACGTTTCTATAAACCACCCAAACTGGAGTGAAATGCACGGAAGTACAAAAGCAAGGGTACACATCTCTATAGACTCACATCCACACAGCAAGGAAGGCAAATAAGTGGCTTTTAATGTGCTCAGTGAGTCAGGCAGAAAAGCAAATGCCAAGCACCCACAAGAGTACACAGCTGCTTCAAGCAAGTGTTGACAACTATCTTTATAGGAATTAAATATTGCTCTTAACACCACCCCGAGTAACCACCACACACCTGTGACTCAGATCACTCAGGCTCAGACTCCATGACATTAAATCAACATGTTCGCTTTTTGACGCATTGAGATGAACACACACAAACTCATATATAATGTGCTTCACACGCAACCACATACACACCTAAGACAGAAATATGGACACACACCTTTAAAAAACAGATATGCTGACACCCTCACCCACCCCCACACACACACACACACACACACACAGCTTGTATCCTCTGGCTATGAGTTTGCCAGCAGCCAGCTGGTACTGTCATGTCTGATAGGCTGGAACAGAGACAGAGACGATGCCGGGAGAGGAAAGAAGGAAGGAGGGAGGCAAGCTGGGAAAATGTCTCCAGCAGAATGCATTAGTAAGATTGGGAAAACTGTATCAAACCCTGGCAACTCATTACACTGTCTCATTTGGGTCCACAAGGAGTTTCCCCTTGTCCCTCATCCCAATCCTCTGAACTACAGGACATGTCTGCCGCCTTCTTTTCTTGTCTTAAACTCGATTTTAAAGAACTCAGTAATTTTTAAGTTACTAAATATGATCATGACAGTGATGCACGGACAATTACATAAATGAGAAATTATGTTTTTGTTCCAGTCCGTCTTATTTTGTGTAAGCAATGTTGTTTTTCATAAAAGGGAAGTAAGTAAGATTTTTCCTGCCCTGCAGGACAAAACAGCCGTTATTAAAATGTTGTTGATCAAGACAAATCACTCAGCAATTATTTCGCAATGTGATTTCTGGCTTTCAAAAATAAGCTCACACTTCAAATAGCCAAAAAAGCACAAGACAAAGCATTATTATTATTATTCCAGTATTTTGCAGTGTCTCCTTACAAGCCAATACTTAATGTGGTAATGTGAAAACGTGAATTTGTTGGTTGGGAGAATTAATAGCCACATAGATAGAAGTTGCAAAAGGTGATGGATTTCTTAATGCAAAACCAACTGTCCATTGAAGACAAATGGACCTTCAAATTCAGCATCTAGTGTAATTCTCCCATTTCAAACTGCTACGTTGATGTTTTTCTATAAGTTTCAAGGAGACCTGGACATATTGACCAGTCTGTGGGACAAGACTTAATGAGTATTAATTAATTAACTTAATGAGTATTAGCAACCTAGTTTGGCTCCCTGTAGACAAACAATGCCTCACACATCATTAAGTCCTGGAGACAGATGTCACAGCGAACAATGTTGTGTCTGACAAAGAAATTGAAAAAGAAACTCCTACACACTTCTATATAAAACATATGCACGACTGTGCAGTGTTTCAGTAATGAAGACAACCAAAATGTAACTGCCTCTCTTGAATGAAATTGGGTCCAATTTCTGTTTTTCATTTTTTCTAGAAATAAAAGTTGCGGGGGAGCTGAGGTGTGTTGAGTCTTTGTAACAGCCGACAATTAACTATTAAGAGTCTACAGACACGCTACACGAGCAGCTCTGTGAGGATGTGCTTAGGCACATAAGTAAAAGCCTTATCTGCTTGTGTCACAAGAGGAAAAGTCAAGGGGGACACAAAAGTCATTAGAATTTGATCTGGGGTCCATGAATGTTTGTACAAAATGTCATGGCAATACATCCAATAGTTGTTGAGATATTTTAGTCTGGACCAAAGTGGTGAACCAGCAGACCAACTTTTGACCTAAAAATCTTAAATCAACTAGCTTGTAACAAAGTAAGAAAGCAATTTCCAGTGTAATTTATTCTACGGACACGTCTGTAAATCAACTCAAAATCCTAAAAAATGTTCCCATAAAACCAAAAAAGTAGACAAGTATATGCGTATTCACCTCACTATATCAAGCTAATACAGACGTATCCCAGATATGTTAATCAGGTTTTTCATGACTGGGAGAAAAGCTTATCTGGGTCATTATAAGCAGGTTATGATGTTTACATCAATCAACCAGAAAACACAAGTCTATAAAAATGAGTGCTGTATCCGGAATTAAAAGTAGTTGGGCTGCATATGAATGTCCTCAGCAAAGGTTTACAGCTTCATTATAAAAAGAACTTATGGCTGCCCTTTAATTATAGTAAAACTTTATCTCAAAACGTTTTATGGTTGACTTAGGTTAGACTTAATAAGTCCAAGTCTAAATCTTAAATTATGTTTTGCAACTTTTACTGATGTCCCTTATACAGGCAGAATATTCACATATTCAAAAGTCATTGTTATTGTAATGTAAGTCCTAACATAAGGAATACAGCGCACATTCACTTTAGCATAACCACAGAATGCAGTGACATTTGAACAGGATATTGTGGAGTCACTCACTCACACTCACACAATCACAGCCAGGTAACCGCCTTAGAGATTAACATCCATAAAGAGTATAGTAGAGCCGCCATCACCTGTTCCCATGTTTTATTCACAGCCTCTCCCTGTGCATTGCCATACATATTTATAGAGATAACTACATTTACATGTGCATGGAAACCCTTGAGCACACACACACATACACTTATACACACACACATGCACACAGAAGTTCAGCCTATCCCTCAGGGCTGAAGCTGTCATTTTAGTCCTTCACAGCGGTTACTGTACACGTGTATCCCATGGAGCACACACAGAGATCCATTGTGTGTGTGTGTGTGTGTGTGTGTGTGTGTGTGTGTGTGTGTGTGTGTGTGTGTGTGTGTGTGTGTGTGTGTGATTCCAACTGACTGATAGATGATGGCTGCAGGGCAGGTGGGCACTGAGTCATCTGTGGGTGTTGGGAGGTGGATGGATGGATGGAGGGGAAATGGGTGGAAAATTTGAGGGGGAAGGGAAGGGTGGAAGAGATGAAGTTAGGATGAAGGTAGGCCGTCGGTCAGGCTGCCACTCAGCCTCATGGGAAACTGGTTACACTGCCGCTTAAGGGCACACCGATGTGGGAATGTGGGAAAGGGAAGGAAGGCAGAAGGGGAAAGGGTAAAAGGTCAAATTAAGGGGCACTGGGGGGATTTGAGTGACTGAGAGATGCAAATGAATAGCGTCACTGCTTTATAAATCACTCTGCCTAGGAAAGGTGGAGGGTGCGATGGAGGTGGGGGAAATCACAGGAACACACATAAAGATACATCTAAAAATAGGGGAATTCTGGTAAGCAACAGGCAACAGCGAGAGGAAGCAGATGAGTAATGGCACAGGAATGAAAGACGAGGTGAGTGGCGTGCACAGGCAGAATTTTAAAAATCGTATAAAAAAAAAAAAACCAGCCAAAAAAGAGTGAGATGTGTAATATATCACCGTGGCTCTGCTAACAAATCAACAGGTGATGTCATCTGCTTGAATGCAACGCCGTCACGCTGGGTTTGGGGCGGGAGTTGAGATGGGAGAAGGAGGTGTAACCTCGTAAAAGAGGGGAGAAAAAAAATGTGCTCTACATTCTCATTATCCCATCATCTCTCTCTCTCCAGTTTGTATCAAAGCTTCTCTCTCGCTCTCCCCCCCCACCTCCCCTAAGCCGCTCTGCTATTCGCTCCGGCGAGGCTTAAGATGGAGGGATTTTGTCCTCTTCCCCCTCCATGTCGCTTCACTTCCAGTACAGAGTGCCCTATGCAGAGCCCGCATCTATCAGCAAGGAGATATAAGCTGCTATGAATGTCAAGGGTCAACTTGTGATATTATTCTGCTGTTAATGGCCCACCATGTTATAGGGCCTCTAATATCCCTGGAAATGACTGCTCAGACAGCTGCATAGTGTGTGTGCGTGTGTGTCGTATCAAGAGGCCGGGAGACCACCTTGCAGTGAGTCATGTGACAGCGACTAATCACGCTCTTTTAAATCAGAAGCGTGCTCCAAACTCAAACAACTTTTGTGGACTCCATTTCCAGCAACACACACACACACACACACACACACACACACACAGCCGCATATACACAAACAAACACTTTTGGCCATCCGTCTGCACTTCAGCCAGCCTCTGCACAGTTTTGACCTTTAGTTTATGGTTCCACTTTGGCCCTTTACTTTCTCTAAAGAACAACAAACACAGCGATTAAAAAAAAAAAAGACAAGACATTTAAAGGCATTTAGTTGAAGCGTGCGCGTATGTTGGGGGAAAATGTGGCCGTGCATTAATTCAGTTTGCATCCATCAAAATGACATTAGTTTCAGCCCTGCCCAGTGTGGAGTGAAAAGATGTACACCGAGAGGCTTGTAAATATTACTTCACTGTAATTCCAAAGTGGCCACAGGTGCAGCCCTCATGCATTTATTTAAAAGTGGAGTTAAATTTTTAAACTGTTGAATTGCATTGTGTCGTGGTGCCAATCTGCGGATTCAGTTCATGTCGCTCCCTCCTGCTGCAATGAGCAATAAAAGACTCACATCCAGGATTTTAAAAAGGAAGGGGGGTGGGGGGGGGGCACTGTCCACCCTATTCAAACATGTGAGAGATTCCCACAGAGGCGAGCTTAAGAGCAAACCTTACACGCAGTCTACTGTAGGTCTATCCTATACATTATTTTCTTCTTGGGACAGATGAGACCAATAGCACAAGATTATTATCATTTGGAACATTTTGACATCAATAATTCAGTGTCACATTAATTTCGAGACATAAAAGTAATTACCGTAGATAAAAAAAACACACACACCACAGCTGAGCAGAATGGCAGCCTTTAGTGGCTTCTGTGCTCCATAATACACTGTCTTTGCAACATAAAGTAACAGCAAGTACAGGAAAAAGTGCTGAAAATACTCAATTGTCTGAAGTGGTTACAGCATTTATACCCAGGTACTGCATCCATGAATCTGATGAACTTGTATTAATGATTAAGATTCATGGCCCTTTTTAGATCTGTGCATGAATACAGTCATCCAGTAGAGAGAACTTAGATTTAATAGTTTTTGGATCACATTGTTCAACCAAGCTATAACAGATGTCACAAGAACTATCTGATTGGGTCTGATTCATTTCTTTTGCCTGAAGTGGCCCTGCGTTGTGCTCCATCCAGTTCTCATTTCAGAACTTCTGTTTTTCATTTCATTAATAAATGCAGTGGGAAGACCAGTGGTGGAAAAAAACATTCAGATCTTTTCAGTAAAGGGAGCAATTGTAGCCAGTCAAAGTGGAGCTAAATTGAACTGCTGTATATACTATTGGTCATATTTACAGAGCTTATTATATGTTTTGCATGTTAACTCTTTATCCAAAAAGTAACTTGTAACTACAGCCATCAGATAAATATGGTGGAATAAAATGTGTTATTTCCCAGTGAAATGTAGTGGATTAGAAGAAAGTAAGCTGCACAAAATTGGAACTATTTTCCTCCTGTGCTCTTATGGTAAAGAAGGCCTAAGTTCGAAGGTCCACTTAGTAGATGTTGGAGCTGTCACCATCATTTAGCAAACAGAACTTGCTCATGGGTTTATCACGTGACCTTAAAGGATGAGTCCACATTTTTTCAAGTCTGTCTGAAAACAATACTCACATGCCCATGTGTGCATTGAAACAGGTTTGCTTGCTGTAATCATGATTCCAATGTGATAAGAGGACAGAATCCATGGTCCTTGTTTATTTCACGCTAAAAGGACTAACTCAGTCTTGTACTAGCTTCACCCACCCTCTGGAGTGTGTTTTGTCATTAAGAATGACGACTGTGGCTTCTGAAAACAACCATAGACATTCAAAGGGACATACATACAACATAAGGATGACGGTATCTTGGTTCAAGGAAGGTCTCAGCCTCTTTGATCTTTCTACAGCCACCCACAGTCTGCTGGTCGATGACCTTGACTCCCTCCCAGTCAATTCTGTGACCAGTTTTCGACTTGTGTTCACAACAGACAGCTGATGTTATCTACCTCAGGTGTTTATTCTGTCCAGGGTCCTCGCTGTTAATCAATGTGTTTCCCATAGCTGTTGCAAATGCTGGTATAAGCAACTCCTGTTTTCTTTTCCAAGGGGTCCTTTGTTTTGGGTGTACCAGCAGAGATGGTTTATGGTAAACCAACGTAGGTGTTCCAAAAGTCCAGACACTTTTGCTCAAATTGAATCTGCTCTTGATTGGGAAAGGATGCGCATGACCCCTTCCTGCTGTTAAAATAGCTTGGATTATAGCTGACTGTATAATAAACGAATGAAAATGCAAACTGAATTGTAATCGAATGTGTTTTTGACTAGATAGGCTTTTCTCTCTGTACAGCAGATAAGCAGATCCCTTAGACCACCTTGCAGGACAGCACGACACCCCTGATAATAAAGCAACCTGTTTTAGAAAGTGACACCAGTTCTAGTTTTTCTTTGCCCTCAGTCACCCTCATCCTGTTGCACTACCTGGCTTGATTTGTGGTCGTCAAGGTAACCACTCCATTATGAGCCTAATAGCTGGCACAGAACAATGCATGTCATAATTTTGACAAATTTCTGTATGGCTCGCTGGAAAATCCTTGTCATCGTAATTGCGATTACATGTGTGTACCGCAGCGTGAGCACGTACCTGCGCACCTGGTATATATTTTTTAAATGGTCTTTTTTTGACAGCACAGACAAAGAGGGCAGAACAAGCGACATACTGAAATCTGTTCTATGCAGCTTTTTTTCTCAGACTCCTACTGTTTGCTGTTTTTCTTTTTGAAGGCGATTAAATTTTTTTTTTCTCCCTCTAACAATTTCTTATTCAGACAGCAGGAGGCCGATGCAGAGGCACAAGAGAAACGTTCTGCGCGGCCGGAACTCTATGAGCTACAATGATACACACCGGTGAAATTCAAAAGGAGCGGCTCCTTTGCAGTGGGATCATATTCCTACTTTGTAGAAGTGATGAGAGCAGCACAGAGACATGGTAATAAACCAGGAGGCTGTAGTCTTAGCCATGCTGAGGCCTTTTTGCATAATGAACAGTATAATTATTTTCTGTTCCTGCACTGTATTGTGTCGGGTGTTAATCCTAACAGATCAGCTCAGGTGGACAGACGGCAGTAAAGAGCGGAGAGGGCTGTTGCGGGGTTTAGTGTGCTGCAGCCTCAGCTGTAATGAAGCACGTGGATGCAGTGGAGTTGGAGGAGGGAGCTGTAATCTAGGAGGCTGTCTGCTTTATTACCCCACTGTCTTGTCATGAGGGCACCACACACACACACACACACACACACACATATATATGAAAAAAAAGAGCAGAAAGATAGAAAGGGAAAGAAAGAGAGAGAACAAATCTGAATGTGTGAAGTAAAGAACCAGAGGGGGAGGGAGGGAGGAAGGGGAAGCAATCAGCCGCCTGGTCCTAATCATGTTCCTCTCTCTTTCCCTTTCAGCGAAGCCCTGCTCCCAGCTCCGCATTTGGACGCATTAAGTTGCCAAAATTATTTCATAAGCATCTCGGCCTTCACCACCAGCGAAGGAGGAATGCAAGGGAGTGATGTACAAGGCACTGATTAGACCTAATTATGAATCCTGATTAAGGCTTTTAATTAGTCGAGCCAGCACTTCAGCTGGAGAGGGCGGCAGAGATGGAGAAGACAGTGGGAGAGAAAGGGGGGAGGAGGGGGGGACAAGAGGGTGGGGGATTTGAAGGAAAGTGGAAGAGGAAGAGCCTGCGGAGAGGAGTGAGGTGAGGCGAGAGAATACAAAAGGGCATAGGATAGCAATGGAATATTAATATAATAGTAACAATACTTAATATGATAATATGAATAATATGATATTGAAAAGCAGAGAATAAGTGACACAATGGGGCCGAAAAACCTGAGGTAAGTAGGACAAGAGCTTGACTAGGCTTGATCTGGTCATAGCGCAAAAAACATTTCAGTCTAAGCCAAAACTAATCCAGCAGGTCATAGATTTTTGTGAGCTCCCACTCTGTTTCAAAATAGTGACACTGACTTATGAAAGATACTGATAGACATCTTTGTCAATAATACTCAGAAAGCAATTACTGGACGAGGATGTGCAAGAGGTGGGCCAGTTCAATGTCAACCCAAATGAATGCAATACACGATATCATGGTAAGGCCATTTCTATCAAACAGCTTTGGGAACTACTTGGAACAGTGCTAGAACAGTGGAAGCTACGCTTCTGTGGAAAGAGTTTAGCTAAAGCAAAGCTGCCACTGAAAGAAAGGCAAGTAAGTTAATGCTATTTCAAAACAGTAGCTAACTAACTTCATTCTTGACCTAGAAATCAGCAGCTGACAAAACAATCTTGACTCAAGGTCCACTTATTCACTTGTTCTAAGCTTTCAGCCGCATCCCACGGTCTTCATAAGGAGATAGAGTTTAAAAAAGTTCAACAAAGTTCATTCAAACGAGACGAATGCATCTTCAACATAGACAAAAGAGAGAAAGGCAACATTATGAATGGAAAGTAAGAAGAATAAAAGGAAAACAGAGGCGCAGATGTGCTGGAAGATGCAGACGATATGTCTCTTCTTCAAGTTTTTATATCGCAGCAGTCTCAGTCAACAATTTACTTGACTTGTACTACAATTTTAGTACATTTAAAGTACGACTCCAGTAAAATCAAAACTAGCTCACTACAGTTTAGAATTGGTCTTTTGCCAGCAGTCATTTGGGGAATTGAATCCTTACATTATCTGCATGGCTTTAGTGGACCTTAAGTTGAGATTGTTTTGTTAAGTATACGAGGCTACATTCTGAAGAAAAAAAAAGGCCGTGTTATTAACATGTTCTTCCAGAAGAACATTTCAATAAATGTGAATAAAATGTATTGGAATAGAAAAGTATAGTTAGTATAATGATGACATACTATAATATCAATCTTTGGTTTTTTTCTTGTGTGACTGATAGCAAGTTAAAAAGTTAATTCATATAAAAGCTGATTTCTGCTGCTGGGGCCGTGTAAATTAATGAGTAGCTTCAATAGTTAAACCACCACATGCTACTGGAAATTGCAGCTAAGCTACTAGCAACTCTTCTAATCCCCTGAACGGGGAATAGAAAGATAATCTTATCTCAGTCTTCATTTTGGAATGTATTTACTTACATTTTTAATCTGTATCAGTACTTTTCAACCTGACTCTCACTCGTCCATTAGATCTAGCAGTCCCATAGGGTTTTCTCTGTGGAGTACGGGGACGTATGTTAAGTATGAGAAACACATCTGTGGCTTTCACCACGGAAAATCTCCTTTTGACTTTTCCACCAGTGTTTGCATCCATCCTTGTGATCTTCCTCTGTAGGAGAGCCCTGATTTGCCTCCACGCTGTTGATCTTCACGTTTTGACAGATCCTCGTTACAAACATAACCTCTAAGTTGTTACGTTCTTCGCCTCTCATCTTCCTCCTTTCCTCATTTTCTTGTGCTTTTCCTTTGTTCTGCTTCCCATCTGGCTTTTTCTCCTCAAAGTACTTCATAGACTCCCCCTGTCTCTCTCTCTCTCTCTCCCTCTCTCTACTGTAGACCATTTGGCACAAACCTCATCTTCCCTCCTCTCATCCCTCGCTCTCACCTCAATTTTCGGCTGTTGCATAATTAATTAGCAGCACTGTTCACTATCAATGCAATTACTCCAGAGAATGGAGAAAGAGAGAGAGAGGAGCGCGAGGGGGGAATAAAATGGGAGAACAGGGCCAAAATGGAGATGCCATGAAAAACATGGAATAAAAAGCAGTAGAGAGAGAAAGGGAGAGTGATTTTAGCCCTTAAAGGGATGGAGTCAATATGGACTGAAGTCAAAGTGGTAATTCTGACAATGCGAAATCCATTTGGAGGCTCAGGGATCCAGATGGAGACAACCCAGGTGTGGTGCAAAATGGAATATGATACACATCCTTACCATATATTAAAAATAGACTCTCACAAGCTAGATTTTAGATTTGTAAAAGACATACCTCATCACTTTCTTTTTCTGGGGGGGGGCAGATGCTTAAAACACTATGTCGACAAAAGTGTTCACGGCAGATTTATACGTCTAAGTATTGTGAAAGTGTTTGCATGTGCGCAAGCCTCACACACATTCCCAAAATTATTTATGAATTTATGTCAACACTCCCAATGTTTAATCTTGTTTGGACATAACCCAGACTCATTCCATTCTTGATCTGGCAACGGCGATGTAGATGGTGTTACACAGAGCCATATGCATCTGGGTATTGTGATCCATAGCAGCCTGCTAATAAGAATAATGATACATAAGTGGGTCAAACTTCTGTTTATTCTTATTCCCACAATACTGTATAATTCGGGTGGGTGACTACATAAAAAAAACATCTGAATAGTGTAAGCTGTTGTTGAAAGCTATGATGTCATAAAAAAGTCTGTGGTTTCAAATGAAGTGTCACACATGGTGTAAAGCATGCGTGAAGGTATGCACATTTTACACAATAAATACCAGATTCTGTGTGGAAAAGTAGACGTCTTCTGTCCAGATACATCTGGCCGCTGCTTTTTTTTTTTTTATATTAAAGTGACTGGCCCAAAGGGAGGCTCCATAATTACAGGTCAAAACAAGGTGACATATTTGTTAGTGATTGACCCAGATAAGTACAGCAGCATTTGCTGGAAAATGACATTTCTGCTGTTGTCTGGTTTGTAACAGGTCTATCCGCTGGTATATTGTTACAGCAGAGAAGCCATTTCAATTTACTTGCAGCAAAACCCACAGTATCACCGCCCCGAAGATGACAAATTATTTATTGTGTCAACAGCACCATTTTTACTTCGTGCCATTTACTAAAGCCCTTTGTAAAAAAAGAAAGAAAGACTGAAAGTGAAAAATGCCATCGTAGCCCCTTGTTTCATTCCACGTTGGAACTTTGATCATTTATGTGCAAATGGCCTTTAGCAGAGATTTAGCCAAGACCCATTACTTACTCTGCGGCAATTAACACAAAGCCAGTGCATTCAAGGATCGATGCCATTTGTCTGTCATTAATTTGTTAGCCAGACATCATATTACACTGTTGGGATGCTGCAGTCCAGTATTTCATCCGTGACTGAGGGATCTGGGGAGTGTGATGCATATGGAGAGGCTCACCAAACCAAATCACCAACAGAGAGAAGATGTTCTCTAGGGTCTGACAACCCATAAATGACAGATGGACTAATACGACTTAATTCTCTCCGCCTGCAATTCTTTGTCCTGTTCTTAAGAGTGTAATTGCAATTCAAGGCTGGATGCATTTTCACATACAATGCAACTTGTGTCGCTGCATGCTATTCTTGGCAGTCTGCCACATTTCATTTCTACACTCTCTGTCATTAACTGTCAAGTCTATTTGATTCAGTACAGATCCTGATCTTCTTTACATTGAAAATAATAAACAGGATGTGTTAAAAACAGGTCAAGCAAAGAGAGGCAGACACACAGAGAAAGAGCTATTTCAGTGTATCCTGTTTCCCTATTCATCTGCAGCCCATTCAGCTTCATTTGATTGTTGTTTCTATGGCTTTACTTTCAGACATCCATTACTGAAATAGCAATTCTATGAGCATTAATGAGTGAGTCACACAAAAGGCCAGCAAAGTGGAAAGGAAAACAGTTTTAAAGGAATTTATTAAGACAACACACATACACAGCCATCTGCATGCATATGCTCGCACACTCTCACACAGAAATAACTAGGAAGGTATTCCTAATTACAGGCAAATGTATTCATTGATATTGTTGCAGCACTTTATCATTGGAGGATGTGATTTGCATTGAAATGTTTTTTTTTTGTTGTTTTTTTGCTGTTGTGTTAATTGTTTACTGTGGGCTAATTAAAGCCCGCCTGTCATTAACGATGATCACTGCTCTCTGCAGATGGAGGCAATGGTGACAGACCCTGACAGAGGGAGGACAGGGAACAAAAGAGACTGACAGAGAGAGAGAGAGAGAGGGAGAGAGAGAGAGAGAGAGGGAGAGAGAGAGGGGGAGAGAGAGAGAGAGAGAGGGAGAGAGAGAGAGGATCCATGTGGTTTTTTTTAGCCATGCTTGCGGCATGGCTCTGAGGATGGCAATGTCTGTCTATTATTCTGTCTGTCCACCACTTTGGTCTAAACTGACATATCTCAAAAACTATTGGATGGATTGACATTCAATTTTGTGCAGCCATGGTCCCGAGGGGATGGATCTTACTGACTCCCCTGGCTTTTTCATGTGGCGTCACCAGCAGGTCAACGGTTTCACTTATCTAGTGAAATGTCTCATTATCTAACTGGATGGACTGGCACAAAATTGCGTGCAGACATTCATGGTTGCCTGATGATGTATCCTAATGACTTTGGTGATGCCTGACATTTTTTTCTGCCACCACAATGAGGCTGACATTTGTGGTTTTTATTGAAATGTGTCAAATCTTAGCATTGTAACTGTGAGCATGCTGCCATGCTCGTGTCAGGGTGCCCCAAACAGCTGCTAGCATGGCTCTAGACTCTTGTTTATTTAACAATTAAATTGACATTTTGTAAAAACTGAGTTGTCACTATAAACCTCATAATTTAAATGAATGAAATTAGTAATTTGGTTCACTATATGAGGACATTTACAGTAGAGTCTTCAAGGTAAAGTACAACAGCGATGTTAAGGTGATTGGCCCTCCATATGCTAAGCTATACATTCATAATACTATTCATTCATTCGTCATATTCACCATCCATTCACCATATGGCACTCATCATATTCATTTTGGAAATGCTATATCCTATGATATCTCCGAAGTGAAGATGCACCATATACAGCCGAGCTAGAAGCTTACATATATAGAAAAATAGGGTGTGTTTGTATGTATCATGACCATGGCATCATAAAGTCACGTCTTGGCAATGTGTAAGATTTGGCAGCAGTTGAAAAAGATAACTATTCATCATTTTAACAATTTAATCACAGGAAGTGTGATTGCAGTTGTTGTAATATGAGATGTGTGTGTTGTCATGTTTGTATGTTTCTGCATGTTGCCGTGTTTGTGTGGGTGACAGTGTGTAAAAGACAGAGAGAGCTTTGTGCTGGCTTGTGTCAATCACTGTTAGTCGGAGTGGATGTGTTTGTTAGTGCATGTCTTTCTCCATCACTGAAAGTCCATCCACATTAGATCCTATGGCAGAATTAAGTGGCACTCCTGGAGGTACATGGCGGCCAAGAGTGGTTATATCTTCATTTACCGCTGGCAGCTGGTGATTTGTTCCTGTGCACATCTCACAGATCTGAGTGTGTGTATGTGTGTGTGTGTGTGTGTGTGTGTGTGTGTGTGTGTGTGTGTGTCTGCTTGCATACACACAGAGTCAGGAGTAAATTTTGAGTGAAGAGATTTCAACTCAAGCCGATCGACTGTGTGTATATTACATGTAGCGATAGGTGTGTGTCTTTGCATGTGTGTGTGTGTGAGAGGGAGAATAGATGGTTAATGTGCGGAGATGGCTAATCTCTATTGATAAGAGAGGAAAGATCACAGGTGAAGGTTGCTGACGATCAGTAGAATGATGACCAGGCTGGTTCTCTATAAACAATTTGAGGCTGGAGGCACTTGGGAATGCAATTTACGAGACGCCAGAAAAAATGAACTACACAGTGGGCCAGAAGTATTGCACATTGGGTGTTTGGACTGGTTTCACCAGCTTTTAGGTTCTGGTACGGGTCAAGCTCCAAAAACACTGGATCTTACACTTCCCATTCTGCAAATCAATAGAATCTTTTCAAATCAAATGCCCACATCCTTCAAACTTTATGACAGACTTTCTGTAATAAATGTGCACTCTCAAGCTACCTCTGGTGACATCATCAGGGCTTAAAACAAAAACAAATGAGATATTACTGGTTAATTAGTGAGCTTTAGAAGTGTTAGTTTTCCCCTGGTTACAGTCTTGATGCTAAGCTAAGCTAATCTGCGGCTTCATATTTAGGCAGGAATGAAAGTGGTACTGATCTTCTCATTTAACTCCCAGCAAAAATGCAAATAAGTGCATTTCCCAAAATGTTAAACTATTCCTTCAAGGGGTTTTATTTTGAATACTGTAAATACGCCCATCTCGGTCTATGCAAGATAGTCCCAGGTCTTTTTCAGTCTGGGTTTTTTCAGCAGGATTACTTAAGACTGGAATCACTGTTGTGTTATTGCAGTACTGGCAAAATTACTATTGTTATTATTTATTATTATTATTGTTTCTTGAAGGTTTTAAAGTGACACACAGTATCCAACAAGACAAAACAGGCTACACGTGCTCCTGCACTGTTGTATGTGTGTATGCACATGCATCTTTAAATGCGAACCGTGAAGAGAGAAACAGGCACGAATTGTTTTCCGCCATCTGCCAATTTTACCGCCTCACGGCAAAAACAAAATGACTATACATAAAAAGAAGTACAAAGGAATTAGACTCACTGATGTGGGATATAAATTACACAGTTTGCAGCAGGTGAGCCAACCCGTGTTAATTTGGACCCAGCCATGCCTACCCATGTATGTCAATCCTCGTCCAAGCTTACAATGCCAACTACCACCGGCACCTGCTTCCTCCCCGCTCCTGCCTGAACAAACAAAAACACTTTCATATCAGCATCGGGTTATGCTTGACTCTTTCTTTTGAAGAGAACAATAATAGCATGTAGCAAACACGAGGCTGATAGCAATTGCAAAGAACTTATCTTAAAAAAAACAATTTGCTGCTCAAAAAAGGTGTGTAAACTTCATTTCACCAACTTAAAAGCTGGGTAAACTATGTGTGTTTATCCTCTAACGATGCCAAACAGCTCTTTGTCTATCTCGCTGCCCCCAGGGTCCTGGCCCATATGCCTGCCTGGTCTGCAAGCCTGGTCACACAGGTCAGGACCCTGCCAACCTCACTGGGACACAAGACTGTGTGTGTGTAAGTGTGTGTGTGTGTGTGTGTGTGTGTGTCCATCTGTTACAATTGAGGTGCGTTGTGTGACAGATCACCCCTGACCCCACCCCTCTGGGAGAAGATATGCGTGTGGACTGCTCTAGTTACGCACTACAGATACAGAGTGTGTTCTCATTGGTCTGCCTATGAACATGTCATTCGTGTGCTTGCATCATGCCCCGTATTTCTGTATCTCTCTTTATAAGCAATAGACTTGCCAGACACCCCCCCGCCCCAACAACCTACATCACCACCACCACCACTCCTTTCAACACACTCTCCCCCCTCTTTTCCCCTCTCTATGTATTCTGAACCAGATGGGGTGCCAGGGTCACCTCTGACCCCCCACCGCACTGTGACTGATGGGACAGCCCAGCTCTGTCACCCCCCTCTATTGTACCCTGATGGGCACCTGACACCGCTCAGACCCATTCATTAAGAACACTACCACCACACACCTGAGCTTCTTAATAAGTCTGCCAATCAGTGTTATTCTATAGGCAATACGTTTCAATAACTCTTTGTTGTCGCAAATTCATGAGAGAAGTATAATCAGTCATTTGTCATGTGGCACCTGAGCTTCATTATAATGCTGACAATCAACGCATTAGGAATTAGAAACCAAGTGACCTGTAGTCAAAGGGTCGATTCACCCAAATGACCAACAAACATTTGCTCTCTTAGTTTTGTTTTTATCTGCCCAGGTTTTGAGGCATCTGTCTCTGATTTCTCTGCTTCCACCCAAACATGATTATAATATTTTAAAATATTTAAAATAGTTTGTGGTGCTAACAGCATTTAAAAGGATACATTCAATTCCAGAAAAGTGTGTCTTAGTCACTCAAGGACAGTCCACAGACCAACCTGTCAACAGATTTATAGGGACTGTTTCTTCAGTCGAAAGTAGTTCCTTTGAAAATAGTGATGTAACCGTGACACGGAATTTGGAAAGAGGTTTTTTTATGTACCTTTTCTGTTCCTGTGAGCGACACAAATGAAATGTCATTCACCTCTGTTGTACTGCGGTGAGGTGTATATCTCAAAACCTTAAACACATAAAACTAAAATGATCTGCATACCAGTGGACGTGAGAGAGGAAATATGTCATTATGTCATAATGTCTGTGAACTGACCTTTTAAACTCCTCCTCCATTCTCCATGGCTGAGAAGTTACCTAAAAAACATGCAGTACCTTCTCACACCTTCCTCTACTGACTCACAACATGGCCAGCTATGTATATAAGCACCTTTATGACAGTTTCTACCAAACACAAATATATTTTAATCAAAGGAATGCACTTCAGGCTGTGTATTCATCTCTGCAGCTTTCATCCATGTCTTCATGCGTCCTCCATGTGTCCGTCTCATGAACTCGTGCTGGGATGTGAAGTGTTGCTATTTTTGTGGTGTAGATAAAGGCCATCAGGAGGAGGTGGATGTTTGTCTCACGGAATCTGGGGGAACGCTAACGCTCTGAGACAAATTAGCATACAGATTCAGCCATGGCTGTTGTAAATCCATTTTTCTCCTTGCAGATCTGTAATAAACACCTTCCTTGGTTATGAGAGCTATTTTTTTCCCTTGTGATGATGCCCCCACCCCCCCCCCCCAGTGTGGGTAAATACATCTTACAATATTATGCGATTGCTACAGCATGCTGCAATATTAAGTGTAATGTGTTTTTTTTTGTGTGGATGATCCCTATCAGTGTATCGGGTGAGATTGAAATCATATGGTTGCATGGGCCCAGTAGCGTGCAAATCTCTTTAGGGCAGAGGTGATAAGCCAAAAAAGTTATTTCCTCCAAAATGCCAGGGAGGGTGAAGAGGTCAATCTGGTTCCCTAACAGAAAAAAAAATGATTATCTCTGACTTTCGAAAAAGAGATTATGGTTTCTATCCATTACAAAAGTGCAATTTTTAAAAAGTATATTAGCTTCCATGTGGACATACAGTACAGTGTGTGCTTGGTGCCCCAATTTTTCTCTTATGATTATCTTGAACAGTTGCAATGATATTACAGGGAACAGACACAGAAAATAAATTGAACAGACAAAATAAGACTAAATGCATGAGGCACAAACTGTGTGGGAAGCAGCAAAAGCATGAACACGTCACAGATGATAAAAACAACTTGTGGAGCCATTTCTTTTTCAGAGTGATTGACACACCTCTTACTAGAAGGACTGTCAGTAAAGTAAACTGACTCATGAATCTGAGCTGTTTCTGAAGTTTGAAAAGTCTGCTTTAGATTTGACTTATTTGGAAAACAGTAGGCTACAAATCAAGTTTTGAACTGGACTGAGAGCACTGGGGAAAATCTAAATGAAAACAATCCAAAAAGCTATTTGCCATCTGCAATCCATATCCTTTGGGAAAATGTGCATATGCAACAGTGTAATAACTGAGGAAAAACCATTTGGGGCTTTAAAGGTCAAATGTTGACTGTGAAGCACTGTCCATACTCAAATGAGGCCCCCGGGGCCATGTTTTGAAGTGAGCGTTTAAAATGAGTACAGTGAATAGCACAACCAGTCACCTCTCACATTCTGAAGGTTACATTATTTAAAAAGGGCACCCAGTCCCAGAATGAAGGGTTTTCAGGAGTGCATGCCACATACAGTAGTTCTGCCAGAACACAACCAACTGCTCTGCTTCGACCTCGAGGTGTCATTTCAGGGCGCTTCTTCAATTTGACCTTCCTCAGGTACACTTTGGTGTTGACCTTTACGTTTTAACACTGGTATGCGTTTCAGCACGTGTTTTTACTCATTAGAATTAAAAAGAATCCTCAAAATATGAAATGCAAATGTAAGCTGCACAATAATGTAGAAACAAAAGCTTTCCTCTAGTCTGACTGTAACATGCTAGCTGGATGTAAACAGAACAGCAGCCGTCCTTTCACAATATAATCCATGACTCATTACTGATTTGATGCCAAAAGTGCTAATCAGCATCCAGTGGACAATTTCCCTGTTCTCTGTAACATTTGGACTACTTTGCTGTATTACTTTGCATTGAAATTAAATTCAAATCTACAGTATAATCTGATTTCTTTCTGTATGTTTGAATTGACCCTCATTTGCACTGATGGACCAGGTTGGCCTCGTATGATTTAGGGATCTAATCCACGTCTGTGTTTCATGTGTTACCTTTCCACCAGATAAACAAAGTCAGTGTTTCACTCTAATTTAATCCCAAGGATTATCTCTGGAGATGACAGAAACGTAATGGGTCTTCATGCTGAACAGCTATAGATGAGCCTGCTGAATTTGCACCCAAATTACCATCAAGCTTTCATTTGGAATTTCCAAAGCAGCTAAACGAAAAGAGAAAAAAAAAGAAAACGTGTGGGGGAAAAACAAAGAAATCCGTTTGGAAAATAAAATTGCCCCAAATGAATGAGATGCAGATTCATATTGAACACATTATCAAATGATCACTGTGATTGTAAAAATATGGTAATTTCGATGGAATTTTACAGATTACAGACATGGCAGATTTGTACGGGATTAAGAACACAGACAAAAAGTGCAATTATTACAAATCCCAGGGTGGCCTGGGGTGATGCAACTTCTTATGATGCTAAATAGACAACTTATTCCAAACAGATTAGTTTGAATGTCATGATAATTTTTATCTACAGCCATAATTAACCTTTATTCAGGTTGAGTTAAATGACTGCAACTCTAATCTCACAATCAAACACCTTTGGTGCCGCAAGAAAATTGTTGCCTCAATGACAATCAACATCATTGTTTCATGTGGCCTGATTTGGAACTAAAGACTTGACTTTGAGAAAACTTCTGACTGAATGAATAGGTGAGAGGGTAGTTGTTCAGTAAAAGTAGTGAAAAGCGGTGACTGAAAGGCAGCTATGAGGTTAATAATTTGACAGCGATACAACCAAATGGTCCTTTACTGTAAACCTAAAGCACTAAAGGGTCTTCCACACCTGTTTTATTATCAACCCCGGTTGTTTTTTGCTCCAGATAACTCTAACTACCTTTCTAAATGTTTGCTGAGTGCAAGAGGGACACACAATTAAAGCAGACATTGCCCGCTCCCACTGTACATCTCTGGACGACCTTAAAGGGGACCTATTATGCTCATTCCCGGCTCTATATTTTTATTCTGGGACTCCTCTGTAGCAGCTTTGAATGATTCACAGTTAAAAGAAAAAATCCTTATTTATCTTATACAGGCCCTTCATGTAGCCCCTCAGTTCATCCTCTGTCTGAAACAACTCATTTTAGCTACTGCCCCTGGCCAATTCATTAGTTGGTGTCACACGTCATCAATCGTGACATACAAACTGACTTACAAACTCTGGGGCCTCATGTAGCGCAGTGCGTATTGACATAATGGAATATTGAATGTAACATAGTGAGGTTGTCAATAGGCAGTTTCACCCTTGCTACTTGTGTCCTTTGTGGTAAATGAGCTGGTACATGGGATGTGTTGCGATTCAAACGCGTAAAGCAGTGAACTTTATTGGTTTGGTTCTGTTTGTTTGGTAACAATGCAACAATGCCATTCAAACTCTAGCTCCTCCATTATTAGGTTAAAAGTTTACTTTGGTTTTTGGCCAAATACCTGCAAGATTAATTCCCTTCCCATCAGCCTCAGCTGTACTTTGTGTTTATTACTAATCAGCAGAAGTCAGCATGCTAACACACTAAGCGAGGATAGTGAACATGGTAAACATTAACTGCCAAACTGCAGCATGTAAGCATTGCCATTGTTGCATGCTAACATTAGCATTTAGCTCAAAGCACTGCCGTGTCTGTGCCTCACAGCGCTCACTAGCATGGCTGTGGACTGTTGCTGTGCCTTAGCAAAGGACAGCAGTCTGCGGGTTCACTCGGGTGTGCTGAAGGTTTAAAAAAGGAAGTGGTGTACAATGTCTGTTTTCAAACCATGGCTTCATGGTAATGAGGTATTGTCCACCTTAAAGTCCGCGTGAAATCAAAATCAATGTTTAAGTGTGTTTATATCATAGGTCTTGCTCTATATGCCACCTATAAGCCAGTATCTGGCCCAACAATGACAGAAAAGTCGTTTTGTAGTTATTATTAATGGTATTTTAGAGTTTGCCATTTCCTGGAATTGGTGACTCATCCTGCACTTGGGGGCGTATACAAATTTTGCATCCAATGAAACACTTTCTCGATTTTTTTGGCTGGAGTGGAGTGTTTCTCAATGGCCGGGTCTCACTGATTACTTAACAAAAATGCAGGAGGGAATGCTGATAGGGAGCAGCGCCGCAATGGGCACCAGAACCGGAGCCGGGCGAGCGGGCAATGGAACCTGGCTCATTGTACCGCACATTCAGCTCTATTGGCTAATGTACATTTCAATCTCTGCGACAAGTCCCTTCCTAGCTTCCTGTTTTTACAGGAAACGGATAAATATGCGGAATCAAATAGCACTCTGCCAGCCATTTCATAGGGATAAATATAACAATGGAAACGTTCCTACTGTGGTTTCCTACAGTTCGAAGAAAGCAAAATCTAGGTGTGATGCTACTCTACTACTACCCTGACATTACCCAGCACAACATCCAAAATGCAGTGCAGCAAACATTTCTGTTCTCGGTATTCTCCTTGCTGAATAAAATGAAAGAAACATTTATTCATATAGCCAATGCAATTTCCAAGTAAGGGACAGCCTGTGGCTCAAGGGCAATAGCTGCTCATACTGATGATACAGCCTGTAGTCAATGAGATAGAGAAGTAGCCGCCCTGGACAATGATTTGACTCATTGTTTGTATTCCAAAGACTTGCTATGGGAAATGTCCACTCTAAGGCCTCTTCTCATTCTGCCTTCAAATCATTGTTTGTCAGTGTTAGTCATCCTCTCGCCCTCTTTCCCTCACACTCATACCTTTCCTTGGTCGCCTCGTTCACTATCTTGCCATGTCTGCTTTCTCCCAGGCGACCCCCGAAGTCTTCTTGATCCCAAACAAAGGTAGAGCTCTTGAATTGGCTTTAGGGGGAAAAGACTAAGAGAATGTAATGTATCTGTTTCTATCCAGTCAGCCAGTGGGAACAAATATTGACATGTAATTCTTTTTTTCTCTCCCCTCTCTGTCTGCGGCCGAACCTTCACTTCCATTACAGCTGTGAGGGAGAGTGGTGTCACCGGGGAGACCGACATGAATGATATATTTTTCGTTCTTTTCTCCCGTTTCTGCCCGCTCCTTCTCGTCTCCTCCGTGCTCTTTCTTTTTCGAGGCTTTTGCTCAAGTCCCGTTGTCGATCTCTCCGGTGAGAAAGCGAAGCCCTTTCCAACAAGGTAAATAACCATTAGCGGGTGAGTGAGTGGGAAAGAGGGAGATGGCAAGGCAGAGGCAGGGAATGAAACACTCAGAGCGAGAAAGACAGGGGGAAGAGATGAAACTTGGAGAAGGTCATTTGTTGCTTTTTCAATATCCTCAAGCCCCCCTGTCCCACCTTTTATTTTATCCAAGTGCCTATTTGTCTTTGCCCGTATTGTGTCTTGACTACAGCGAGACAGTGTGGGCCTTTTACTATTCACAACTTGTAATATAGGAACACAATGGCTGCTTCTCGCAAGGTTGTAAGATTCCTCATTACATCTCTTTATTTATCTTGCCAGCGCAGAGACACAGAGACAGGGATGAGGAGACAAAAAGACAGAGAGTGATGTGAAGAGAAGTGATTTATTTTATTATTTAAGCACAATATCCTGTTCCAGGAGGCGTAGTCTTTTGCTGTGGGTGGCAGTGATGTAACATATCCAAGGCCTGAGCCCGGCTGGCTCTCACACATTGGACACATATTATTGATCACAGATGCTGCCGGTTGCCTTGGATGCTTTAACTCAGTTTGCCCTCTTTCTTGCCGTCTGCCTTTCTTCCTCTTTGTGTCTGCGTCTCCCTTCCTCTCAGTTTCTTCTTCCCTCCATCCTTCTGCCTTTCCCGAGCGCCCAACTTCTCATCTTCCTCCATCTGCCACCCCTCTCCACATCCCCTTCTGCTACCACCCCTTTAACTCTGTCTCTTTGTCTACAGCGGCCCTCTGTCCTCCCTCCACCTCCTCTGTCTCTCTGAGTGTCCTTAGGAGACACTTGTAGGCGAGGCAGGGGCTCATATACTTGGAGGTTATGAAGGAGAAACAGTGAATCAAGTTCAGGGCTGTCCAAGTGTTTGCTCGGCATCCGAGCACCCTTGCTCGCTTGTGGATTTCATGAATAATTGATTAAATAATGGAAAATGTAATGAGGGAGATGTTTTAAAATTCAAATTCAAATCAAACAACTAGCCGTGGCATTCGCCCGCTCTTGAGTAAGCAGATCCCTCCGGTGATTGGCTGGAGGACAGGGCTGTGTGACTACAGTGTTCATTGAGGCATGGAGGGAGGAGATTAATTTGAGGATATTTTGGGGAGTTGCAAACACGCAGGTGAGTTTGTGTGTGCACGAAACTTGCCCAAGTTCCAGCCAGTCAGCCTTATCATTTGCGTCTGCACTGCTTCATCTTCAAGAGTAATTTCCAATGACATAACTGCCTCTTCCTATAGGTCTCTCGCGACCATGATGCATGTGTTTATACTCGGTGTGTCATGTGCGTGAGCATGTGAGGGAGAATCTGTCTGCGCTCTTGTCTAAAAAATGCATTTTGCATGTCTGTTCGTACAGCGCCTCAGTGGCTTTGACTGGATGGGTGTGTGTCTGCGGATCTGCTCTCATGTGCCTGTTTGAACCATGCATGTCCATTAATGTCGCGCTCCAGTGGCGGCGAGTGACGTGACGGATCAGACGCCGGTGTCGGCACGGACCTGAGGAAAAGACGCCACCTCAGGAAGCCGCACCATAAGGAAAATGCATGTCTCATCCATGTTCACTCAGTCTCCCTGCAGCGCCATCCTTCACTCTACTGCACCGCTTGGTTCATTTATCCTTTCCTCACTCTTTTTCCACTTACTTTTCTACTACTACACCCCCGTCCCCTTCCTCTGTCTTTCCCTGTTTCTTTCCCTCTCCATCACTCACTCCATAATTTCACCTCTGCTCTGCAACACTCTCTTGCGCTCAGACGTTTCGGTCCCTCTCTCAGAGACTGCCATGGCACAATGCAGGGATCATTAGTGACTTAATGGAGGTAGCCATTTTCTGTAGGGGGGGATAACAAGGGCAATGAGCAGTATCCACCACTGCTCTTCCCTCCCCTTTCTCTCTTTCTTCTATCCTTGCCCTTTTTTCCCCTTTTTCCATCTTGTTGACTCTCTGCTTCCTCGCCCTCTCTCCTGCGGTGACAGTGGCACTGAGTGCTGTGTGCACCGGTGTAAGAGTGGTCCTCCTGTCTCATTTACACTGATATTGGACTGGGTATCAGGTATGTGTGTGTGTGTGTGTGTTTGCACGCGTGTGCATGCGTGCGTGTGTGTTTTGACATGGGAGCGACCATCACTGCCAAATAACTGCATAAGCGTACTGCGGTGTGACACATCGGCAAGAACAAACGCAGGTGGGATGCTTACACACTCATACCCCCACACACATACACACTCATGCACAATATTTGCAGTTCATATTTCTTCATCTGAGCAACTCTCTGACAGTTTATTTTGGGTTATGTTTTTGCATGGAGTGGGGGAGAAAGATCCAGTGACACATAGCTGAGACCTTATGGGAAAGAACAGGAAAATGTAATAAAATCCCACACATGCTTGACGTCAGCATTTTCAAATCGTGACTATCACTGCACCTAAAATTGTGATATATGCTTTAACTGTTACTAATTTGCTGAGGGGCCTATAAGAAGTTCATTAAAGGGTCATCTAATAAAACACGGACATTTATGAATGTTTCCATATAATAAAAGAAGAATGTTAAGGATATATGTGTAACCAGGTGGCTTTTAAAAGGAATCTATTATACATACAGATAATGAGAAAACATTTTCTCATGATCTGGTAGAGTTTCTTGGGGAGGTCTAAACATGGCAAGTGACTGTTTTGGAGGCCCGTGGTGGAGCAACACCTTAGTATAATGTAATAATGGTTTTACCTTTAATTCATCACCCATCTAAATGTACACACTCATACATACGAATTCCTCCATAAATTGTGCACATTGATATATGCAGGGTCACAAATTGTTGGCATTAAATTTTGATTCTATAGATTTGGCTCATTAATATGAATGAGGTAGGCAGTGTGTTTGCAGCAGTCCATCTGTGAGGGGATTCACAGCAGGGCATGTGTGTTATCATGCACGCACACACACACACACACACACACACAAACACATGCATCATTCAGATTTAGTGACTTAGCGCAGGTTTGTGCACACATCCATATGTAGACACACAGGCATAAACACACACACACACACTGGCACAGTATGTATGGCCTGACAAACTGCTACTACCCAACTCATTTCCCTTTATTTACCCAGCGATGGGCCCTGTGTGCCCCCACGCCTCTCTCTCTCTCTTCATCCCTTCTTTTTCTTCCCCTCCTTTAATACAAGTCTACCCTGCAGTTGCCTCCTCCACTATCACTGCCTGCTGCCACAAATCACAGCAGCAGAAAGACTGAAAAGACAGAGGGAGGTGGTGAAAAAGAGAAACACAGAAAATGTTAAAGGGAGGGGAGGCATTAGTGGGGGTCGCTCTTTATTTCTCTCCAACAAAAGACCAGTGGGCATCCATCTCGGGCCTATCTGTTGACACAGGGCCACAGAATAAGCAGCCAGCTGGCTGGATCAACATGGATGAAAAATAGTAGAGTCACAGCAACAACAACAACAAGCACAGCAGCGACGACTATGACAACAGTTGCTCCACCAAAAAACGACAAATATAAACAACCAAGACCTCCGCGAAAAAGCAGACCGCCAACAACTGCACGCAACATCAAGGGCCGCGATCACGATAAAAGCATCCAACAAATATAAGGAATAAGAGGAATCACACCACCTGCAAAACAACAACTAAAACTTCTTCTTCCACAATAACAACCACCTACACAACAGCAATACCATCAGCGAAAATACCAACAAAAATAGCATAACCTGCTACAACTACAACCATAGCAACAACAGCAGCGAGAAAAACATCCCCAACCTCCACCACCACCTCCAACAATTGCAGTGTCTGCTACAACCATTATTATTTTTGCTACCACTCTGGGTTTTATGTCAGTTTGTTATTTTTTCTCACTTGTCCATTCTACTTCTCTGTTTCTCTCCCACATCTCTCTCCCTCTCTCTCTCTCTCTCTCTCTCTCTCTCTCCATTTCGCAGCTGCGGTGGTGCGAACGTCTGAAAACCTTAAATCCGAATTTTTGTGCGAGGGGGCCAAACACCACCCCATCATTTCTCTGCCGCACCCGCTCATCTTCCCTCTCCATCTCGCCTCTTTCCTTCTCTCCTCGCAGCCATCAACCACAGCAATCAACCAAGATCTTCTGAGAGCTGAAAGGGGTGGGGGGGTGCAGAGAGCATGAAGAGGAGGAGAGAGGGAGGAAGATTAAGCAAATTGATGGTAGAGTGCAGCTGCTTGACATTTAAGGCTAGAACTGACTGGACTTAGTGAGTTCTGATGGCACTGGCATTGACTTGATTCAATATTGTTATACACACGAGTCACACTTGAGGCGGACAACATTGTTAATGTAATAATCTGCAGCATTTTTTAAATATCAATATTTCCAGTTCATGGCAGATTCTCTATTTGTTGTTCTAAACGTCAAAGGTAAAAAAAAGAAAAAGAAGTGAGAAATAACTGGTGACAGGTTGACTCACACTCATCCTTAATTTAACTACATTGTGATGTTAGCAGTTAAAATTCATAAAGTTGTGCTTGTGTTGTCAGATAATTTGCCTGCTCCCTCAAATTAAAAGCATGCCGATTAGAGGAAAATATGCTCTTTACTCCTTTCAGTTATGATAACATTTTATAGTATTTACCAGTCTAATTGCAAGGAGATGGAGTCATGTGGTCTTTATCTAAATTATTTTTGGGGGGAGTGAAAAGAAAGGTACAGTACAGGCATCTGACAATGTCCATCATTTAAACACTTCAGGTCAAAACTAAATCAGGAACTTCCAAAATCAAGACAGACAGAATCATTTTAATGATGACCTTTGTTTCCACTGGCCCTGTTTAAAATGTTCTCATAGTTGATGGGATTTTTTTTGGGCAGTTAGGGGAAGTGGAACATGTTCATAACAACAACATTGACATGTGATCACCCGTTTTAAATCGTGCTAGCAAACGATTGTCCACTTACACATTCAGCATACATGGTGCAACATTAGCCTTCATTTGGAGACCTGATTCTGTCCACTTGATGAACACCAAGTCCAATATTCACTGACCTTTTAGCTCTGTTAGCTAAATGCGAACCTCCTGCTGTTTGCTGCTCGGCAGGTAGTGTACAGTGGGTTTATCAGATCATTTAGCTGAAAACATCTGCCTGCTGTGGCTGCAAACAGGGTTGGTAAGAGTGGAGTTGCAGGCCGTAAAAACCTAAACAAAGAGCTGAAAGGCACTTAAAACACTTCGTAGAGCTGAAGGAAACTGCAAAGTTGGGTTCTTCTCTATGAATGGACCCTTTCGTTTGATCTGTTGTTCGTAAGAAAATATTGGTTGGTGCAATTTTAAAAATACACTCCCTGATTCTCTGAATGGTTCAATAGCAAATTCCCGTATTTTCTCCAAACTCACTGTTGATATTTTAAATCTCCACTATGAGCCGTTCTGACCTCCAAACATCAACAATGATTTCAAGGATTACCACTTCAGAAATACTGCCATTACCAAAACATTGTTAAAAAAATGACCTTAATTCATTTTTAAGCATTTCATTTTATTCAGTTTTAGCGATGGAAAAAAGCAATACCCCTCAGACTGGAACTTTCCACTTCAGTCAAGTCGGACCAAACATTTCTACGCCAATGGTGTTGGTGGAGATGGAGGAGGCGAGTGAGCGATGATGGAGCAAACACAAATCAGTGGAGGAGTGAGGAGGTGCAGAGGGGAATGGAGAGGGAGGACTGAGATAAGGCTGGCGAGGGAAGCAGAGAGGGCCAGAGCGGCGAGAAGTGACGAGAGCTGATCTCTATTGATCACCACAGACAGCTTCATTATCAGCACTTACTGGACACACGATGAATCCACAACCATTTCCTTCTGTGTGTGGGTGGTTGTGTGTATGTGTGTCCATGCAGTATTGAGTACATTACTTTATAAAGTAGTCTGGTAGAGATTCTCTTTGCTTGCCTCCAAAATCCACTCTATAAAAAGTTATTTATTGTAAGCAGATTACACTCCCATTACATTTCAATCCTAAACCCTTAACGTTTGTGTGCGCGCGTATGATTACGTGTACCTGTGTTTGTTGTGGATGTGTCTCTGCAGTCCTCCCCAACAGTTACAGTGAGCACTTTCACCGCGAGTACATTCATGAATTAATGAGCACGGCTGTTGAGACATCTCTCCGAGAGCCGGAGAAAGTATTGAGCGATCAAGGAGGGCCGTAAGAGAATGAAAGGAGAAAGGAGAGAACAAGAAAACAAAATGGTCTTTTGTGAGCAGTAACAGCAAGGCCTCTTTCTGCTCGACGAATGAATGCGGTTTTTGAAGGCCAATATCAGTACAGAAAATATGCTGTTCCATATCTTAAAATTTGACCATCTTTATTACGAAAATGCTTCTTTTAGCATTGTGGCAATGAACACCAGTGGTGTAAAGTACTTGTACTTCTTCTGTTTCTTGCTGAGAGAAGATCGATAACACGCTATTGTCTTAATTCAGGTTAATATGAAGTTACAGCCAGCAGCCGTTTAGCTTAGTGTAGCATACAGACTGGAAACAGTGGGAAACAGCTAGCCTGGCTCTGTTCCCAAAGGCAACAAAATCTGCCTAACAGCACCTCTAAAGCTCACGAATTAACACATTTATCTTGTTTGTTTAATCTGTACCAGAAATGATGTGTAAAAAAATCGCCATTGTACAGGGAAGTTGTATGCAAATATTTTTTTTGGCTGGGACCAGTAACTTCCTGGAGTCCCTGCTGGTTGCCTGGCAACTGCACGCAGCCAAGAAATAGTTCAGCACCTAGACCCCCACAAAACCACACCTTGCTGTTTTTACACTATTTTTGTTTTCTGTACCCCAGACATGAGAGTGGCATCTATCTTCTCACCTAACTCTCGGCAGGTATTAGAATAAACGTGTTTCCTGAACTGAGCATATAAAACATGATTTGTTGTTATAAAGTAAAGTAACCCACCCAAATCATTAAAATGAGCTCCACCTCAACCAGTTACAACATTGAAAAACTGCTTGCATGTTAATGCATTAGTAACCAGAATCAAATGATATAATGCTGTGTACAATAATATAATGCTAACAGCTTGTATGATGAGAACTTTTACTTTTAAACTTAAAAAGGGTGGTTGGAATCCTTAATGCTTCTCCTAGCCTTATTCTAGCAGCACCTGGTGTAAATATCCTTTAGGCAGGTAGAGCACCGCTTATTGTATATGCAGGGCCTTGCAGTCCTGTTCGATGCCGTTTCTGTACCAGGCTGTGATGTTCCCCGTCAGGATGCTCTCGATGGTGCAGGAGTAGAAATTCCTGAGTATTTGAGGGGACACCCGTCAAGCGACTGCTTTGTTTTTCTCACTATTGAGTCAGTATGCTGCGCCCACGTCAGGCCCTCGGAGATGTGGACACCAAGGTACTTGAAGCTGTCCAGCCTCTCCACCGAGGACCAGTTGATATTAAGGGGGGGGTAGTTCCTTAGGGGTCAGGTCCCCTGCTTCCTTCATGTAGGCCTTTTTTCATTGTTATCTGTGATCAGATGTTGTGTGTTGGAGTCGAAAGTGGCTACACAGTCGTGCACACACAGGGGGCTCAAAACGCAGCCCTGGGGTGCTCCAGTAAATGATTAAAAATAAAGAATAATTATTATAATAATTATATCCGAAAATAGTCAACAGGGTAATAAAAATAATAGGTCTTCTCCACAGCAGACATTTTGACTTGTCAGAGTAGGCAAAGCACAAGTGTTACTAATAACACAAACAATGGCTCTGTTCTATTTAAGTGTCCCAGTAAGCCATGACACCGTGTGACAGTGAGCCAGCACGCACAATACCAGAAGCCTGGAACTGAAGCAGCTAAAAGACATTCAGTCGGCTTTTCCTACTGTGACGTGCCAGAATATCTTTCTTCGAGTCCAGCTATTAGTTGCCGTATTAATAAAAAATTTGAATGAAGTACCAATGAAGTGAATAGAGTATTTTTACATGGAGATATGCCTACTTTTATTCAATATTTATGTATTTATTTATTAGGTAAAATGATCTGAATACCTCTTGCACTACTGGTGAAAACAGCAACTAGAATATATACAATAATAATGTATGTAATCAAATATCCGGTGAGCCAATATGTGGTATACAATATAAGGCCAATAAAGCCCAATATAACTGACACAGTACCAAAGCAAGGCTAACTCAGTGAAGGCAACATGCATTAGCTCTGTCTCTGTTTATGGGTTCTCTCAGTTTCCTGCAATATAATCGGGGGACTTTGTCCACTCCACATCCAACCATTACATCAATGAGTACACCATCTGAATGCACTGAATAGTCAATAGGATACAGAAGCAGATAATATGGCAGAGGGAAGGGAAACAGGGTATAATGCATGTTCACTTCAAATCTTCTTTCTTTCCCTTTCAGCAACCCCCCCCACCCCCCCACCCCCATATCTTCCTTTCATTACCTGGAGAGGAAGCGGCGGAGGGGAGGAGGGGAGGGAGGGGTTGAGATTGAAGGTAGTTAGCGGTTGCTGGAGTTAGAGGTGTGTGTGTGGGGGGGAGTGAGGAGAGAAGGGAAGAAAGAATGAGCGAAGGTTGGCGAGGAGTTGCCTTGGCAACGGGGAGCGGGGCCCTCGTTAGCCCAGCAGGTGCTAATAGGGATAACGAGGGGGTGTTGGGTGGGGGGGGGGGTTGGAGACGGAGACGAGACCTTTACCTCTCCCAGCATCCTTTGCTCCTGTACTCCCCCATCTGCTCCTCTTCCTCTTATGCTTTAGACCTCGTCTCCTTCCCCCTTTTTACTCCTCTCTCCCTCCCTGTCCGTCTCATGCTCCCCATATTTCTTCTTCTTCTTCTTCTTCTCTTTTTTCCCCTAGCTATTCCACTTTAAGCATCTCTTTCCATTTCAGCTGCACCGGTTGCACTCATTTCAACAACTACCGGCCCCATTTTTCCCCTCTCTCTCTGTTTCTCTCTCTTGCTGTCTCTCCATTTCCACTTTTCTTCTCCAATCCATTTTTGCTCCCTCTTTAAGCCTCGTCCTCTTTTCCACCCGTCCATCCTGTCCTCCATCCATCCTTACAGTATTTCAAGATGGATAGAAAATAAAGTCCTCCAGCGGCTCTCCAGATGAAAAGAAAAGGCAGAGAGACAAGGAAATAAAGGCTGAGGGGATGACGAGGGCAAAGTAAAGAAAGGGGGACGAGGGAGAGAGAAAGAGAGACATTCAAATCAATACTTGTGTTTGTCAGGTTGTATTTTTCTGCTGCCTCGTGTTTAGTCCTCCCCCTCTACTATTCTTTCTCTGTATCTCTCTTGCTAAACACACACACTCGTGCTCTGGCCATGAACCCAGCAGCCGCCGCCATTTCAGGTTGTTTTCTCTTGCTCAAAGCTCTTTCTCCTTCAGCTGCCCTGGCCATTTTGCTGTCTCTGACAAAGCCTCTTCAGAAGGCATTCTGCAAAAGGACAGATCTTACACCACCGTTTTATGCATTTCGAGTTCATACAACCTGATGCTAATTAAAATACAAGTGCCCAAGGCCTGGCCACTTATCAGCACAAAGAAAACACTGGGACTCTACTCAGCCACTCCACATCAATGCAGCCAGGCATGTTCAAATGCGAGGTGCTCTGCTATAAATATGTTCATCCTGTGGTACTGTATAACCTGGTAGAATATAAAATGTTTCCTCATCTTCCCAAGGTCATTTTTGTTCTGTCTAGAGATGATTATTGTGACATAGCAGACTGGTAGAAAGTACGAAGACTGACCTTTTAGTAATGTAGTATATCTGATGCAGACTGCATACACAGAACAGACAGGATAGCCCAAGGTACATCTGCACCTTTACCCAAATGCAAATCTGCATAACCCTAACCCTATCTGTCTGATTTTTCTTAATTCAAATCCAACAGCAGAAGCTCCCTCTATATACATACAAACATAGCATGACTGTAAAGCTGCTCACCCAGTATGCTAGAAACCATTCCCCCATGCCAGATACTCAGCCCCATCTGTTGACATACCTGTCAAGGCTCTGTTTCTACCCGAGAAACTCACATTTTGTGTCTTAGCTGGCGTCTCAGGGCCATGAAAGGAAAATCTCATGGATCGTCACACTACCAAACACGAATATAAAAAAGTGTGTGTTGTAATCTTGGTTCAGTGATAACAGCGCCGCGAGGGTGCACTGCAGAGGGGGCTTCCTGGCTTCAGTGTTCTTGGGAGAGGTGGCAATCACAGTGAGAAGCAGTGTGGCAGGGTAATTTCCATTGTCTGCCATGTTTCAGGCGTCATATGGCCGACCTTGAAAGTGTTCTGCAGCGGAGTGCGTTCAAGGACTGAAAAGTCTGATCACAGGTTACACTGATTCTTAGAGGTTTTACATCACCCTACTCCCCATTTCCATTGCAGTTATGTTGACAGGTATGTGTTAGGCAGCAGTTAAAATGCTCTGCAAGCCATTAAAAGGAAGCAAGAAATTGATTGCTCCCTCGTAAGCTAAACCGTAAGCTGACTCATTTGGTTTGATATTCTAAAATTGACTGGCTTTGTCCGCAGTCACCTAGGTTTCTCCCAAAACACAACAGCTCTGTGTAGGACTCGATGAGTCTTTACTTCTGCTTGTTTAAATTCCAGCTTTTGTTTGGTAGTTAGGCTGTTTAACTGCCATTAGAAAATAGACACAGGGAAGCAGGACTTGCACATAGAATATATTAATCATGAATACCAGCATTAGGCTCTTTCCTAATATGGGGCCTGGGTCAGGCCGATTCCGGCTGGGGACATTTGTTGCATCCCTCTCTCTCTCTCTCTCTCTGGTAGTATAAAGTCATAAAATGCCCAACCAAAATATAATACATATGGTAAAATATCAGTATAAAGGAGTATCGTAAACATGGAAAAATCTAAATTATAAGCCTGGAGGAGGAGGAGTGAACAGGGGCTGAGTTTACCTGGTCAAACAGCCACAGTTTATTTAAGACGGCGGTCAGTTTTACACGATCCACCAGTTTATTGTAGATGGGATTTATAAAATTCTAATTATATAACACAGAATCATCTTCCAATCCCATTAACATTTTATCAGCCCCACCTCCACTATAACACTCACCTGTAGGCTCTGATTGTAGTCTCCCCTGAAGGAGGGGACATTTTTTTTTCGCACTCTGTGCAGGCTTAAGTGTATGCTGCAGGTCAGTAACTGCTCTATTCACAAATTATTTTTTCATATCCATATAGTTGGCTGTAGGAGCGTCGTTTTGTTCTGCACTGGTAATAGGAGGAGTAGGAAGCATCCAGCACAACCACTACCCACACATTTAAGATAATGATAATAGCTTATTATTACTGCCAAATTGTTGGCATGGCACTGTTCTCATCATTTGATTGGTGAATGAGCAGCAGGATCTAACCTCAAAGCTTGAAATATGAACTGTGTTTCTTTAAAACGCTCATATCTGCAGTACCTTATGCTTAAAATCATTGTATACACTCATGCTACTGCAAAGCACTTTGGGTGAAAGTGTCCCACCAAATGGCATATTATGCATATATTGTGTATGCATGCAAGATAGAGGACACATAAGTAAGTGCAGCGATGCACAAACCAACAAGGACACTAAAGCACACACACACATGCACACTTATGCAGCAGATCCTGAATGAATAAACCAGTGATGCAGAGGACTAACTCAAGGACTATCTCCCTCTCTTTTGTCTTTCTCTCTCTCTCTCTCTCTCTCTCTCTCTCCCTTCACAAAAATAAACCAGGTGTGCATCTGGCGGTCTCTCCTCCCTCTACCTGTCACCTCAGGGATGAAGGAATGAGAGGGGGGGGGGGGGGGCGGGGGGGAGAGGAAATGAGAGAAGAGGAAATTCCCAGAAGAGGAGACAGGAATACAGACATTCCTGGGGTGTGAATTGTAACAAACCGCTCCCTTTTATCCCGCCCTACTAGAATCAGGTCCAAAATGCCTGGGGGCAGATATGACCCTGAAACGTACACACACACACACAGTCTTCTGAAACAGCTGGATAAAGACATCATCTGTCATGGTTGTCAGCTTACGCCCCTCACTTCTCAACAACAACACCAAAATGCATGTACGTCAGCGCGTGCACAGGCAACCCCAAACACGCACTGGCTGAAAAGTGTGTGTGTGTGTATGTGATGGTTGAAAGCCACCCTCCCACCTCCAGTAAATAACACGGACAAACACACATTTGTCCTTCGCTCTCATCTCTCTATAATGGTAGGATAGAGACGTCATCTGTCACACTCAACTGTCAACTGTCCAAACACTGCCGCCCAGCTGTCCACACACACACACGCACACACACACACACACACACACACACACACACACAGACTACATAGATGCAACCGCATCCCCTCACAAATCATAACATTTCTGGCTGTAAACACTCCATTTACCTGAGAGCAGCATGGGGTCTGGGGGGGAAATTGCTGCTTCATTATCATAGCAGTTATTTTGTTAACCCATGTGTCAGAATCATGGCCACACACACACTATAGGGCTGACCGCACTTCCATGTGGAGGAGGTCACTACAGCAAAATACATGCATTTAGTATGAGGGTAAACACATGCACTCACGATAATAGGTGTTTAAGTTGTACAAATACAAAACAAAGTGTGTGTATTTGTCCATAACATCACCGCAGAAAAATTCCACTCAATATGGGAACATACTTGCAAGACATCCCCAAGCTGCTGCCATTTTGAACAAAACCAATTTTAGTCTAACAGTCACAGCTGCTTGTACGACAGCAGCCCTTCTCTGTAATGTATTGTCCAATATTCTGTAACTATGTTAAAGACCAGCTCTAGAGCAGCTAAGCTATTACTGCTAAGTGGCTAAGTGCTCCCTAATACACTTCATCCTGTGTGCTGGTTGTTTAGAAAGGAAAAAAAAAAAAATCAAAAGTAAGTAAAGGAAAGCAGCTTCAAAAAGAAAATGGAAATTTGAGAATTGTTGTAGCGAACAGCCAGTGGACTGTTTTCTGTCACTGTTGGATGCTGGGAGTTTTTAAGTCTTGTTCCCTTACTGACAAATATTGGAGCTCTTCTATTCTATTTTATGATTTTAAAATACTGAGCAGTCTCTTTCTGTATTTTCTAGCTACAACAATCACAGCCTCACATTAAATCCTGGACACCTGTGCCTGGTCAGTGCAGGTTCAACAGAGGATAGTTTCCCAGAGACTGGGCTCGTAAAGCAGGCAGTTTTGGACACCTTCCTGGACTGTGATTGGCCGCAGAAATATACTCCTTTATTCCCACTCGACAATGACTTTTCACTTGTGCTGGCGCAGCGTTCTAAAATGAAATGAAATTGAGTGCAGAGAGAGCTACGGCTATAGCTATGGCTCAGCAAGATCTACTTTTGAGGGGTGTTCAGCCCTCTCTGACGGCGTTGGCTCTGTCATCCAGTCAACGGATTTAGCAGACACACATTCAATAACATCCTGATCACCGTCCAACCCTAATATGGGCTCCATAAAATGCTCCACTGCCAGCCCAGCTCATAACGCTCAACATCGCCACCGGGAGGCCCGCGAGAACGCAAGGATCACATATTTTCATAGTCCCCTGACCTTGACGATTGAAAGTTATTTGTTTTAGGATAATTCTCAAGTGTATTAACAGGCCGAGTGTTTCACGAGGCTGGTGGTATAAACACAAGCTGTGTTTAGGTTTGAATGGGCCCGAGCATTCCTGAATGACAGGGAAAGGCAAATAGCGTGGTCAAAGCTGCTGGCAAGCGAGACAGTAGAATAGAATATTGAATCTGCCCAAATATGGAAACAGCCATAAAACAATCACATCAACAGCAGGACTCTTTCAGGACAAGCGTTTTTGTGGGCATCCAAGTGAGGGGATTGAAATGGCACACATGCTTGTACTCGCTCGCACTCACACTCATTTACACAGCCACACATGCACACACACAGTTTTGGACAGTATCTCCATTTAAACAGGGGAGTAGAGGGAGAAAGCACATAATGGCAAAACAAAAAGCACCAGAGAGACAATTAGCTCTTGCATATAAAGTCACAATAGAGTGTGTGTGTGTGTGTGTGTGTGTGTGTGTGCGCGCGTGCGTGTGTGCTCATGCATGTTTATGTGACTGTTGATATAAGTGTGCATACGTGTGCCAAACTGTGTGTGTGTGTGTGTGTGTGTGTCTGACTGTGCATGCATTACAGCCGGCTGTATGTATGCACGCCAGTCTACTTGTTTGCTCACCAATCAAACACACGCCACTTGTGTGTGCATTGTAGCCGTCACTCTTCTCCAGCCCAAAACACACTTACACACACACACACACACACACACACACACACACACACACTGGTAGGCATCTGGGTTGGCATTTGCATTGGCAGCATGGCACCCATGTCTGGTGCAGACAAAGAGGCAGAGAGCTGTAATCCAGACCCAGCCCTTAGTGAGTTTGTGAGTTTGTGGGTTTGTGTGTGTGTGTGTCATCAAGAGACACAGTCGTCGTCCTTAGTGGGTTGCGTAACAGCATGCTTCAACCTCGCTTTCCTCTTTCTCTGGCACAACATGCCACAGTGACAGCCAGACAGCTAGGGCTCAGGCCTGGAGAGGTGCGCCTGCCCGGGACTGTGTGTGTGTGTGTGTGCACGCGCGCACGCATGTGTGTGCATGTCTGTCTACATAGTTGTGGTGTGTGTACGTCTACTTTTTTTTTTTTATGTGATTGGGTGTGTAGCAATGTGGCATAACTGTATGAGTCTGAAATCCTCCCAGGTGTGTATAATGTGTTCCAGCTCAGACGGTGTGATATCACACACAGATACACACAGCAACCACTGTTACACAGGTGTTACAGTGCTGATATGCTTTTGTGTTCTCACACAAGGACAGATTTATACAAGTTACATATCTTTCACACCTTTCACCACTCACTATGTGATATGTGTGTGTGGAAGACTCAGGTGTGGATTAGCAGGCTGGGGCTCAGAGATTGAGCTCAGCACACAGCCACTCCTGGGGGGGATGGGTGGGGTGAAGGGGGGTTAATTAACAATAGATACACACGTACACACCAGCACAGACAAACACACACACATCTAAACACCATTGACTATAACAGCAGACCTGTGTGTTGGTTCATCCCCGGTGGAGAATAGGTGTAGGTTTAAGGGAGGCATGTGTGAATGTGAAGGTGTGCGATTGAACGGCACAGATATAGAAAGTAAATTGGAGTCAGACAGACAGGAGAAGAGGTAAGAGGACAACATGGAAGACAGATGAGCAGACAGACAGAAAGCAAAGGTCAATAAACAGAGAGTAAGAACGGCAGAATGCAAACAGATGGAGACAAACAGGCAGAGCAGCAAATACGCCAAAACTAGACTGAAACTAGAGGGAAAAAAAGATGGAAACTTCAGGGTCCAACATATCATGAGATACTGAAAACTGAGCCGTTGCCAAACTAACATGGGTAATCAGGAACGAGAACATACAAACAACGTTGCTCTCTCTAAGGTCAGACTGATTATTGGTTTGCTGATATATGAGTCAGTCCTTTCAGTGACATCTTTATCTCTAGCTGATGCACCTTGATTGATTAGATATTTGAATAATTGATTACACATTTGTATTGATGGGAACAACACTGTCAGGCCAGGTTTATTTTTGTAGCCTGACATCTCATTCAGCGTCTTAATGGGCTTTATATTGTATACCCAGCCCCAGCTCTCTGAAAGCCCTTTAATGTGTAGTTAAAATGTGTAGTTTTAAATACTTTTTTGTTTTATTTTTCAAAATCAAACAGAAGAAGCAGCAGCAAGGGAACAACGCACAAAACATATCTCCAGTGTGATGCACAAAAAGTGGAGCAGATGTCAAGACAAACCTGTGCACCAGCTCTGTGACTAACATAGAACATGCACACTACATCCAGACAGTCGTATCCATATATCGTCATCGTCCAGTGAAAACCGTGCATCTCCAAATTTGGTGATTCCTTCATGGGTCGGAAAAAATCTTCTGCTGAGTCGACTAAATAAACCATACAAAATCCACTGGATTATGTGAAAAAATGTACTGGCACAAAGCTGAAAAGGCCTGATTTTCTTAGCTCATAAAAAGTGTTTTGGATGATGCATGCCTTTAACAGGAGAGCAACAATAGTGATAACAACATGTAGACGTGTGAACATGTGTGTGTAAAATAGCCAAATAGATATTAGTGAAAAACAGACCCAATAGATAATAGCAATCTACGCGTGCAATTGCAGTTCAATAAAGCATAGAATTACAAAAAATGACATGTATGATGTATGAAATACTACATCAAATCTCTCTCTGTTTCTCCTTGGGGAGGCAGTTACATAATGTTTAAACGTCAACATTAGGGTTACTCCACCAGGTTAGCATTGCATCCCGATAACACTGTGGGACTCTCTTGCTTAAACCTGCTGCCTACATTACCCACATTGCCGACAGACTGTGTTACGCTAGTAGTGGCTAATGTAGCCTCGAGTTGAGATGAGTAGCGGGCTACAGAGGTCTGGTCACTTCTGTCTAACTTGTCAGCCTGATTTCTTTCATTTTTCTGCCCTAATGCTGACTCAAGTAACATCACTTGAGGCAATTTATCAGACTTCGCGCAGCTCCCTCTGGAGCCACATAAGGCTTTATACAACTTTTTTTTCGCACATGCAGTAGTACTCCCCAAGACCTGTAAACAAAAAAAATCA